>NC_139225.1:135748931-136126431 GCF_055691185.1 Crinia signifera | reverse complement strand
CATACATACATACTGTGTAGCTCACATACATACATACATACATACTGTGTAGCATACATACATACATACATACTGTGCTGCTCTCATGCATACATACATACGTACTGTCTAGCTCACATACATACATACTGTGTAGCTCACATACATACATACATACATACATACATACATACTGTGTAGCTCACATACATACATACATACATACATACATACATACTGTACATACATACATACATACATACTGTGTAGCTCACATACATACAGCCACTTTTTCCATTAACCTCCACCAGCCTACCCCTCGCGCCACCAAACTTGTGTTGGAGGTTTCTTAAAAATCCTTATGTTACCTGCTGCTCTTCATTGTCTTGCAAGCAGGAGGGTCACCTCAGCTGGCAGCGGCAGCGGACAATGGTGTTGCCGGTGGCTGTGGAGAGGTCACGGTGCTTGTTCTGCTGGAGGCTCCAACTTGGTGTATCCCACCTCTATTATCCCAGTGGACCACTAACAGCCGTGTGCTACATCATTTACTTGTATCAAACAGATCCCCCCTGTCTGGCTTAATTTACACACTTGTGTGTGTGGTGTTGAATACATTGAGGCCTGACGCTGTGGAGATAATCATTTAGCGGCTTTATCGGATAAGTGGGTCCGGGGTATATGGGATCTTATTGGTGTTCAGCTATTCTGCTGACTGTTGGTTACTAGCTAAATTGAAATATTCAGCTTACCAAATTAACTAAAATATTGGGGGAAATTTACTAAGAGGAAAGTTGTATTTCAAATGGGATGTTTTTTTTTTTTTCAAAGTTAGTCAGTGAGCCGTTCAAGAGAACCGGTTCTTCTCTCTGAGTAATCAATCGAGCACCGCTCTCTTTAGTGAGTCACTTTGCCCATCTCTAATCTGTTCTCCTCTCTGGGCTTCTCTTGGAAAGGGGCAATCAAAGGAAGGCAACTATGGTGGCATGGGCTAAAGCTGCACTGTCCACGGACTGCAATTAATTAATTTATCATCAGCATTTGGGGACGGTAACGGTGGTGACATTATAACACACAACCGTTGGGTCGGGTTTCTGGGCATCGCAGTTTTAGACAATGTAGGGTTCCTGAGATGTCCAATTTTCCAAAGTACATGAGCAGCAACTGTGATATATTGGCAGTGGACACAAGACATCGGCTGAGTCATTTGCATATTTTTGAAAGTACCATGCGAGCAGGACTGCGTCTGTGCATGCAATTGCGTGCACCATGCCATATATAACCTGCTCTCTAATACCTGCTAGTGCCGGAACCAGGCAGAGCAACAGATGTTTTCTGTAAACCTCCAGAACCACACTCTGTTGAGATGGAAGCGTGTAGATAATAGTTGCGTTGTGTATTGTGCCAGTGACACGGCATTGCTTTGACACTTAGATTTGCAGATCACACCACCCCCCCCCCCCTCCCCCCTCCATTCCTGACCATGACAGCAGCGCAGTCTCCAACAGCCTGCTTGTCTCTGTTGAGATCTAATCTAAGTGAAAAGTCCACGCTTGTTCTGTCCAAGTCTGTCATTCCGATTCAGGCTCACGTTCCCTATCCTGGGGCAGCTGACAGATCTCTCCCGGGAACAGAAGAAAACAGTGTGTCACCTCCTGTAACCCATCATAAGCACGTCACCTAGCCTCTGGGGGATAAGAGAGACTCAAGGGGGTTAATCCTTTTGCAGCTCAAGCAAATCTCATTAAAACGTTAAGGGGGGATCGCGACGCTTCATCAACTATTAAAAGTCTGTCATCTCTTTCCATGCAGGAGGGCAAGGTGTCTTATTAGTGATTTTACACTCTCCATGTACTCAGTACACCAGTACATAAGGAACAAAGGCTTCTTCAGGCGGTATATGGTGGTTAGGCCAACACTATTAATGTCGACATGCATTGGTTCGACCACTGAAGGTCGAAAGGTCTAAGCTCGACCTGCTTATGAAAAAGGATCGACATGTCTAAGGTGGTCAGGGTCAAAATGTCGGCACAATTATCAGGTCGATATTTGGAAGGTCGACAGTCAGAAGGTAAAATGTGCTCTTTACGGTTTTTCTTTTGAGCCGACATGTGCCGACAGGCGGTATTTCATGCTTTACCATACACTAGGGCTTAGTGGGAGACTATAATAGTGTGCCAAACGTAACAAGGCACAGAGCCCGAAGAGCTCGCCAGGAGGGGATTCGGTGCACTTTTTCAGGTGTCCATGTCAACTGTGTCGATATTCGGGACAAAAGACGTGAAAAACCCATGTCGACCTAATACTTGTTCGATCTTTTGACCCTGATGACCTTAGGCATGTCCACCTTTTTCATATGTCAACCTTAAGCTTGTTGACCTTTAGTAGTTGACCCACTATATGTTGACCTTAATTTTGTCCACCCAATGACCCACACCCCTTCTGGCCTGGTAGGAGTTCACTAGCAGAGGGGATCATTTTCTACCAAGGTGCAATCGTCAAAAAATGTTAACACCAAATCATCTACAATTTAGTGCAATTAAAGAAAAGTCTTAAGGGCCCTACACACGAGAGATTTGTGCCAGAGATTCATAATGGGAGATTCAGCAAGGGAGATTTAAAATCTCTCATGCAGAATGTTTTTCGGCAACTTCAGGGGAATAAAATAATATTAAAATTTAAATAATGGGTTGGAATAAAGCCTGGGGGAGTGTCATCTTCAGTTGTCTATAATAGAAAAATAAATGTAGAAAACTGGCATGGGGTCCCCCCCACGAGAATGACCAGCCCTGGGCTCTTGAGCCGGTCTTGGTTCCAAAAATACAGGGGACAGAGTGAGTGGTACCCCGTATGTTAGGGACCAGCCCCGGGCTCTTGAGCCAGTCCTGGTTCCCACAATATGAGGGACAAAGTGAGTGAGGGTCCCCCATATGTTGAGGACCAGCCCAGGGCTCTTGAGCCAGGCTGAGTCCCAAACAGGGGCTGGCTGGCAACTTTTAGCCTGGGGGGCAAGTCCAGAGCACCGGCCCATAAGTAACAGTGTATCGTTAAATGGAGGTTTTTCGTATATGTATTAATAAAAAAAAAAAGCAATAATAGGACACCACAGGCTGCTCCCCTGTATAATATCAGGAGCCCCACAGGATGCTCCCCCTGGCTAGTTATGCCAGAACCAGTGGCATTACTAGCCACTTTGGTACCCTGTGCCAGAAAGGAAATTGGTGCGTGCCCCATCACCACACCAAAAATAGGAGAGTGCGCGCCGAAGGCGCGCTGCAAAATGTAGGAGCGATACTTCATGGGGAAGAGGCGTGGCCCTATAAAAGTACTAATAACATCGTAATGCCCATAACACATTATAGCACACACAGTAATGCCCATTATGTATTATGCCACACAGCGTAATGCCCCTTACACAATATGCCGCACACCATAATGCCCATATGATATTACGACACACATTATGCTCCACGCAATGCCCCGAGAACACCTGCATATGACTACATAATGGCCCAGGGTTACCGACAGTAGTAGCGCTGCATATATATATATATATATATATATATATATATTGCACACAGTTACCGACAGTAGCAGCGCAACTTATATTGTACATAACGTCCACATCAGTTGCCGACAGTAGTAGTAGTATCACAACTTATACATAATGCCCACACCAGTTGCTGACAGTAGTAGCACTGCTTAAACGTAACACCCACACCAGTTGCCGACAATAGTAGCGTTGCCTATACATAACAACCGCACCAGTTTCTGACAGTAGTAGTGCTGCTTATACGTAACACCCACACTGACACCAGACGCAACAGCAGTAGTGCTGCCTATACATATTGTGCTGCCCTAGTTAGGGTTTCTCAAGTTGAATCCACCATTTTGTATGGATGCTATATGATTTATTGAGTTCTTATGTATTTGTTATCCTTTGCTGCCATCTACTGGCCAATGTATATTTACCTCTATAAGTTAATGTAATTAGCATATGTATGTGTCATGTGACTACTCCTGTTCTGTAAGCTCACTTCCAGTTCCTGTGTCAGCCTCATGTGTAGCAGACATGTTTTCCTGAGCTGCAGAAAGGATTTTTTTGACCTCTATGTATCATCCCTCAAGGTATATCTGTGCATCATCTCAAGGTACAGCAATAAAATACCTAAAGCATTGCCATTGTATCCTCCTCACTGGATCCTTACATGCAACTGGTGTTGCTAGGGGAATTTAACATAGCGAGTTCACTATCTTCCACTGTTTGCATAAGGGTTGCCACTCACAACTATCAGAGACTTCCTTCACGTGCATCTGTGGCAGAATAGTCAAAGCAAACCTAAGTCTACAGCATCTGCATGTATACACATAGTCTGCAAGCAAGTTTAGAGCTGGCCACCATCTTATGAGAACACATGGCCACAAGTGCTTCCTAACTCAGCTCTCCACCTGTATGTTAAACACAGTTCTACCTTCAAGAGGCAGTTCTAAGCTAGTTATAACATGTCCACAAAAGGTTCTGTGGATTCCTCTGTGGCTGCACAAAAGCAAGTCCATCATGCCTTTGATAACTCAGATGTACAGGAAGCAGAGTTCAAGCTTACTGAAGGACAAGATGTACACCCTAAACGTGCATTCAAACCTACACAAAAGATTAGAGAGACTTTTGAGACAACCAGAGATGAATTTAAGGACAATTTAGATGACTTATGGGAAAAAGCGGAACACCACATAGCAGCTCTTCCACGCTTTAACAATGATGCAACAGAGTTAACCGCGGTTTTGAATCGCTTATCTACCACCTATGATCGCTACCAGAGACTGTCCGCAAAATACATCACATTTCTGGGTAATTCTGATTTTGATGATGCCTCAGCAGAGCTAGCTGAGATAGAGACTCTACTCCAAAGAAATAATGCTTTAGTTCAAGATGCCAAAAATAAAGCAGAATTCCGCATCGCACACTTACAAGAAGTTAGGTCACATCGATCAACTTCAACCAAGCTTACATCCTCATCTGCCAGATCGTCTCGTTCCAGAAGGTCAGCTTTACATGAGAAGCTAATAGAAATCCATGCAGATGCAGAAGAAGCTAGTGTAAGAAGTTCTTTTGCTAAGAAGGAAGCAGAGGTAAGGGAAAAAATGGCACGGATGAAGGCTGAGGCAAAGATCCTCCAAATGGAAAAGGAAGAAGCAGCTGCCTTAGCCAAACTGAAAGTCCTTGAACAAGCATTAGGCCAAGGTACTGATCTGAACCACTACATCCCAGGAGAAGTAGAAAACCCAGCAGACCGCACTGCTGATTATGTGCTAAAGCAACTAACACCTATACCTCCTGCTTACCATGAAGATTCAGCTCTCAAAACAGAAGCTTCTAAGTTGCGCATACCGATGCCACCCCCAATCTTCAATGCAGACATACCGACACAGCAACAGGTGATGCCACCTACCAATGACAAGGTAATTTCCAGCTACAAGCTAGCAGATTCCCCAGTAACTAAACCACAGCTTAATCCTTATGCTACATCATTTTGGCCTGACATATCTCAGCCTTATACGCCAGAGAACTTACATACCCCAGCGGCACCACAAGTTCATCCAGCAACAAGGAATGAGAGAACAGACATGTCTGACCTTGCCAGATACATGATACGCAGGGAGCTTATAAACACCAGTCTCTCAAAGTTTGATGACTCTGCTGAGAACTATAGAGCTTGGAAATCGACCTTTGAAGCTGTAATCCATGATCTTAACTTCACCGCCAAGGAAGAACTTGACCTGCTTGTCAACTGGTTAGGCCCAGAATCTGCAGAACGCATCAAGACATTAAGAGCAGTTCATACCGGCCACTCAGAGGAAGGTCTTGCTGCAGCATGGGAGAGACTTGAACAGACTTATGGCAGTTCTGAAGCTATAGAAAGTGCCTTATTCAAAAGACTTCAAGCCTTCCCAAAGATAACTAGCAAAGACAACCACAAGCTCCAGGATCTAAGCGACTTATTAAAAGAATTAGAACTAGCCAAGTTAGATCCTCGTCTGACAGAACTGAGTTACCTTGACACTGCTCATGGCGTGAATCCAGTGGTGTCCAAACTACCTTACGGCATGCAGGAAAAATGGGCAGACCAGGGTTCCAGGTACAAAAGAGAACACAAAGTGTCCTTTCCCCCTTTCTCTTACTTTTCCAGATTCATCAGTGACCAAGCTCGTAAGAAGAATGACCCCAGCTTTGACTTCACTGAACCTACTCCAGCAGCTTCATCATCATCCTCAAGGTATGATAACACTGCTACCAAACATAGAGATTTAAGGAGAACAGTATCTGTCAGAAAGACTAACGTCCCACTTACTGCGCCCTCCTACACCAAGCAAGATGCTCCTGCTCTTAAACAAAGGGACTCCAGTCGTGTGTGCCCTATCCACAAAAGGCCTCATCCACTAAAGGAATGTCGTGGGCTTAGGGCTAAGACTTTGCAAGAGCGCAGAGATACTTTAAGAGAGCTTGGAGTGTGTTACAAGTGTTGTGCCTCTTCAGACCACATTGCAAAAGACTGTAAAGCTACCGTCAAGTGCACCGAATGCAATAGCGATAGACATGTTACAGCCATGCATCCCACTCTACCTCCAGAGTACACACAACTTTCAACAGCGCCTAACCCCGTTGCAAAACATGGCGGGGAGCTACAACCTCAAGACTCAGCTACACCCACAGTTTCCTCATCATGCATGGAAGTATGTGGGGAAGAGAACAATCCCAAATGCTGTGCTAAGGTTTGTCTGGTCAAGGTCTACCCAGAAGGGCAATCTGAGAAAGCCACCAGAATGTACGCAATTATAGATGAACAGAGCAACAGGTCTTTAGCAAAACCTAAATTCTTTGAGATCTTCGGTATAAAGGGACAAGCAATGCCGTATTCCATTGACACCTGCTCCGGTCATACAGAGACTTTCGGCAGAAGGGCCACTGGCTATGTTATCTCCTCAATCAAGGGGAATACCCACATACCCTTACCAACATTAATTGAATGTGACCAGATACCTGATGAAAGAGAAGAAATTCCTACTCCAGAAGCTGCACTTCATCATCCTCACCTAAAACACCTTGCTAAAGAAATTCCTCCGATGGACATGAATGCTGGCATTCTACTACTACTGGGAAGAGACATTCTGAGGGCCCATAAGGTACGCCAATATTGCAATGGTCCAGATGACGCCCCATATGCACAAAGACTCGATTTAGGCTGGGTAATTGTGGGCGATGTGTGCCTGGGCAAGAGCCATAAACCTTCTCAAGTTAACTCGTTTAAAACTTATGTGCTCAAAAACGGTCGCACAACTCACTTCAAGCCATGCTCACATCACTATGAAGTGAGAGAAAAGTTCTCTGACCTCATCCAGGTGCCAGAAGTAATTCCTACACCTTATGATGACTTAGGAAGATCAATGTTTTGCACAACGCAAGATGACAACAGAATAGCCTTGTCCATAGAAGACAAAGAGTTTATTAAGATAATGGACAGCGGATTCTGCAAGGATGAATCTAACCACTGGGTTGCACCTTTACCCTTTCGGAATGTTAGAACACGACTGCCAAACAACCGAGAACAGGCTTTATCCAGATTCATGTCATTGCAACGTACATTAAAAAGCAAGCCTGAAATGAAGGATCACTTTGTGACCTTTATGAATAAGATACTTCAAAATGACCATGCAGAGCTAGCTCCACCCTTGCAAGAGCATGAAGAATGCTGGTATCTTCCCTCCTTCGGAGTATATCACCCACGTAAACCCAATCAAATCAGGGTGGTATTCGATTCAAGTGCCAAGCATTGTGGCGTATCTCTAAATGACGTTCTCCTCACTGGTCCGAACCTAACCAACAATCTGGTAGGAGTGCTTATGAGATTCAGAAAAGAGCCAGTTGCCATTACCGCAGACATTGAACAAATGTTCTATTGTTTTATTGTACAACAAGATCACAGGAATTACCTTAGGTTTCTATGGCACCGAGACAATGATACCAGCCAGGAAATGGTTGAATACCGCATGAAGGTGCATGTGTTTGGCAACAGTCCTTCACCCGCAGTCGCTACATATGGTCTACATAGGACTGCCTCTGATGGCGAATCAGAGTTTGGAAAAGATGCCCGACACTTCATTGAAAGAGACTTCTACGTGGACGACGCACTCAAATCTTTACCTACAGCAGAAGAAGCTATAGATCTGCTTAAAAGAACACAAGGTATGCTTTCTAAGGCTCATCTAAGGTTACATAAAATTGCTTCCAATAGTGCTGCTGTCATGAAAGCTTTTCAACCCAGCGATTATGCCACAGAATTTAGAGACTTGGATCTCGGCTAAGGCAATCCACCAGTACAGAGAAGTCTGGGTTTGCAGTGGGACTTGTTGCATGATTCCTTCGGCTTTCAAGTAAGTTGTGCAGATAAGCCATTTACCAAGCGGGGAGTCCTCTCAGTGGTGAACAGCCTATATGATCCACTGGGATTTGTAGCACCCTTAACTGTACAAGGCAAATTTCTGTTAAGACAGCTCTCAGAGTCTATTGAGGACTGGGATGCTCCACTGCCTACAGACAAACAGCGAAGCTGGGAGTCTTGGAAGGAATCTCTACAAGCCTTAGATGGGATTCATGTACAACGATGTTACACTCCAACGTCTCTTGCCACAAGTCAGAGAAAGGAAATCCACATATTCTCAGATGCATCTCCCGAAGCCATAGCAGCTGTCGCCTATTTGAAGGTAATAGACTCTTGTAATGAAACTCATGTTGGATTTCTATTTGGGAAGGCTAAGTTAGCTCCTAGGCCTGAACATACCATTCCTAGGCTCGAACTTTGTGCAACTGTACTGGCTGTAGAGATTGCAGACTTTATACAGCGAGAGTTGGATATTCACATAGATGATGTTCAGTTCTACACAGATAGCAAGGTCGTTCTGGGTTATATAAACAACCAGAAGAAACACTTCTATGTTTATGTCAGTAACCGCATTGAAAGGATCAGAAAATCCTCTAAACCTAAACAATGGCACTATGTTCCAACACATCTCAATCCTGCAGATTGTGCCACCAGACCAGCGTCTTATAGTGCCTCTAAAAATTCTTCTTGGTTGAAGGGCCCAGAGTTCTTGCAGAACCAGCCTGAAGAAACTTCCCTACAAGATGTCTTCAGTCTCCAAGACCCTGACATCGACCCAGAGATTCGTCCTGAAATAAGTACTCTTATCACAATGTCCAAAGAGAAGGTTGGCTTGGGCTGTCATCGATTTGAACGCTTCTCCAGATGGCTAAATCTTGTACGCACCATCACAAGGTTAGTTCACATTGTACGGTGCTATTGTGTTAAGAACACTGACGCTGATTGTCATGGTTGGCATGTGTGTCAGAAGCCTCTCTCTGCAGAGGAAATTACTCTAAGTGAGTTGATGGTGATACGAAATGTACAGCAGAGTGCCTTTGATATGGAACTGAAATGTATTCGTGACAACAGAGACATTCCTAAGAACAGCCGTATAGTCAACTTGAAACCAGTAATTGACGATCAGGGTATGCTGAGGGTAGGTGGTCGTTTAACCAGGGCCAAGTTGGAGATGTCAGAAATGAATCCTCTCATTATTCCTGGCCATCACCATGTCACCACCCTGCTGATACGGCATTATCACGAAAAGGTAGAGCACCAAGGCAGACATTTCACTGAAGGTGCTTTAAGGGCTGCAGGCCTTTGGATAGTAGGAGCAAAAAGACTGATTGCCCACATAATTCATAATTGTATTCAGTGTCGCAGATTAAGGGGTAATTTGCAACAACAGCAGATGTCTGATTTGCCAGCTGATAGGACAAGTACCGAACCACCATTTACCTATGTTGGTCTGGATGTCTTTGGACCATGGACGGTCAGTGCACGTAGGACCAGAGGTGGTCATGTAGATAGCAAACGATGGGCAGTGTTATTTACTTGCATGAGTGTACGTGCTATACACATAGAAGTAATAGAATCCATGGACGTTTCTAGCTTCATCAATGCTTTAAGACGATTTCTTGCCATCAGAGGACCAGTTAAGCAGTTGAGATCTGACTGTGGAACCAACTTCACAGGTGCCTGTCGAGAATTACAAATTAACTCTAAACCAGTTCAAGACTACTTGGCTGACAATGGTTGCAGATGGATCTTCAACCCTCCTCATGCATCTCATATGGGCGGTTCATGGGAAAGGATGATAGGCGTCTCTCGTAAGATCCTAGACTCTATGCTTATGAATTCCAACTTCTCTAGACTTACCCATGAGACTCTAACCACATTTTTGGCTGAAGTGACTGCTATTGTCAATTCAAGACCTCTTGTTCCTGTATCCACGGATCCAGAGACCCCTGTTATTCTTACTCCAGCAACTCTTCTCACTCAAAAATTTGGAGCTGTTCCTAGTCCACCTGAAAACCTTACATCTGGTAACCTATATCAGAAGAAATGGAAACATGTTCAACATCTCGCCAACTGTTTCTGGAACAGATGGAAAAGGGAATACCTTACTCTTCTTCAAGGACGAAGAAAATGGCAGCAGGTAAAGCCGAACCTACAAGTAGGAGATCTTGTTCTCATGAAGGACCAGAAAGTAGAAAGAAATGCTTGGCCTATGGGACTCATCTCTAAAGTCTTTCCCAGCGAGGACGGCAAGGTTCGTAAGGTGGGAGTGACCATTTCAAGGCAAGGCGACTCCAAATCTTTCATCAGGCCTATATCTGAGGTTGTCTTGCTTTTACCTGTTGACAAGTAATTTGCTTTCAAGCTTAAAAGAATCTTCAAGAACTTTGTTTAATTTGTTTCATCACTTGATACATGCTTGAGAGACTTGTCCATTGGACTACTCCATATACACATTCCAGTATTGTTGTGTTTTGTATTTGTGTATTTTGTCTTTCAGGTCAGAACCATCGTTGATTATATCATGGACATTAATCCATAAAGTCAAATGGTAAAGTGAAATCCTAGGATTTCAGACGGGGAGTGTGCTGCCCTAGTTAGGGTTTCTCAAGTTGAATCCACCATTTTGTATGGATGCTATATGATTTATTGAGTTCTTATGTATTTGTTATCCTTTGCTGCCATCTACTGGCCAATGTTATATTTACCTCTATAAGTTAATGTAATTAGCATATGTATGTGTCATGTGACTACTCCTGTTCTGTAAGCTCACTTCCAGTTCCTGTGTCAGCCTCATGTGTAGCAGACATGTTTTCCTGAGCTGCAGAAAGGATTTTTTTGACCTCTATGTATCATCCCTCAAGGTATATCTGTGCATCATCTCAAGGTACAGCAATAAAATACCTAAAGCATTGCCATTGTATCCTCCTCACTGGGGCCCTTATTCTGGTTGGTGCGGTCGAGCCGCATATGCGGCTCCGACCGCACCAGACGAATCCCCGCCCACCCTACGGATCGCCACGGCCGTCCGTACACGGACGGCTGGCGATCCGCATAAAAATGGTGGAGGCTACGCCTCCACCATGGTGGGAGCTGCCCCCTGCATTCGATGGTCGTCGACCATCGAAGGCAGGTCCGCACGCCGCGGCAGCTCCCGCAAGCTGAGACCACACGGACAATCGTCCGTGTGGTAGCTTGTATGGGGGCTGAAAGCTGACATCCGGCGACGTCAGCTTTCCGCCCCCATGAGTTGCGTCATGCCCTCATTAGCATGCGTACGCCCCGCGTTTGCATGGGAACGCCCATGAAACGCGGGGCGTATACATAGGGAAATGAGGGCATGAAGCCCCTCACTCCCCTATACGCCCCCTTTGCGGCGTAGTAAATTTCTGTGCGGCGAATTCGCCTGCACATGCGCAGATTGACCTCTGCGCATGTGCAGACGGAAAACATCGGCGGTACGGCCGCACGCGGGCCGTACCGCGCGAATCTGAATAAGGGCCTGGATCCTTACATGCAACTGGTGTTGCTAGGGGAATTTAACATAGCGAGTTCACTATCTTCCACTGTTTGCATAAGGGTTGCCACTCACAACTATCAGAGACTTCCTTCACGTGCATCTGTGGCAGAATACATATGCCCCCACCAGTTGCCGACACTAGTAACGCTGCCTGTACATATGTCCACAACAGTTGCCGACACTAGTAGCACTGATTATACATATGCCCACACCAGTTGCCGACACTAGTAAAGCTGCCTGTACATATGCCCACACCAGTTGACGACACTAGTAGCGCTGATTATACATATGCCCACACCAGTTGCCGACGCTAGTAGCGCTGCCTGTACATATGCCCACACCAGTTGACGACGCTAGTAGCGCTGCTTGTACATATGTCCACACCAGTTGCCGACACTAGTAGCGCTGATTATACATATGTCCACACCAATTGCCGACACTAGTAGCGCTGCTTATACAAATGCCCACACCAGTTGCCAACACTAGTAGCACTGCTTGTACAAATGCCCACACCAGTTGCCGACACTAGTAGCTCTGCTTGTACAAATGCCCACACCAGTTGCCGACACTAGTAGCGCTGATTATACATATGCCCACACCAGTTGCCGACACTAGTAACGCTGATTATACATATGCCACACCAGTTGCCGACACTAGTAGCGCTGATTATACATATTCCACACCAGTTGCCGACGCTAGTAGCGCTGCATGTACATATGCCCACACCAGTTGCCGACACTAGTAGCGCTGCTTGTACACATGCCCACACCAGTTGCCGACACTAGTAGCGCTGATTATACATATGCCCACACCAGTTGCCGACACTAGTAACGCTGCCTGTACATATGTCCACACCAGTTGCCGACACTAGTAGTGCTGCTTGTACACATACCCACACCAGTTGCAGACACAAGTAGCGCTGATTATACATATGCCCACAGCAGTTGCCGACACTAGTAGCGCTGCTTGTACACATGCCCACACCAGTTGCCGACACTAGTATCGCTGCTTGTACATATGCCCACACCACTTGCCGACACAAGTAGCGCTGCTTGTACACATGCCCACACCAGTTAAAGTACACTCACATTTTACTTAACTGGTTCAGGGCACTTCAGGCTGGCAGCCCATCATCTCCTTCACAGTCGTGTAGCTCCGCCCCCTCCGGACGTTAGCCCCACCCCTTTTTCGATCCCTACAGGGACGCTGCCCAGGAGCAGGGAGGGATCCTCTGTGCTGTCCACGCTGCTGCCTGTATGCAGTGTGATACAGGCGCAGCAGCTGCTGGCAGCCACAGAGGTCTGAGCTCCTCAGAGAGTCCACAGCCACTCTCTGTAGCGGCCTCCTGCACTAGACGTCCTCAGTGCAGGAGGCCGGCGGCCATGTTTCCGAAGACCAGTCGGAGACTGGTTAGCCGTGGCTGCAGCAGCAGCCTCAGAAATAAACAGGCGGCCCGCACACAATAGATTGAGCGGCCCGGGGGGCACATGGCACCCTGCCCCCCGGCCCAGCCCGCCTCTGGTCCCAAAATACGGGGGACAAAGTGAGTGGAGGTGGTGGGACATTAAAGGCCCATTAAAGGACATTAAAGGCCCGCCGGTACCGGTAGCCCACCTGTATAGGAAATATTAAAATAAAAACCACAAACACAGGTTTTATAAATATTTTATGAAACTGCATCTTGTCTGCACCCAGTAGCGGCTGCCCCCCCAGGGCTTCTGTGGTGTTTTCACCAGGGGGCGGTGGCCTTTTCAGCTCTTTTGCATGGCTGCCGTCTCCCAAGGCTTCAGCCTCTTCATCTGTGTTCTTCACCTAGGGACGGCAGCCTTTTAAGCTCTTTTGTTTAGCCTCCGCCTCCCATGACTTGGTGTTCAGGAGCTCTTCTCTGCTCCTCCTCCACTGTCGGACTGCCTGCCCAATGCCTTGAGCTGGCTAATATAGCCAGCTCTAGGGGTGGGGTGATGATGAGTCCAGCCGTGATTGGCTGGTCGTGGCCATTTTGAATTTTGTTTTCCTCCACTGCCGCTGATGGATGAGGGGGACCCGGACTGCTGCCCCAGGGGACCAGGACACCTGCCGCTGTTTGTGATACCAGGTCACCAGGGTAACTTTTGCAGATTAAGGGGTGGGGGAGGGTTAGGAAGTGCCGCGGGTGGGGGAGGGGGGGGGTCGGAAGTGCCGTGGGTATGGGATGGGGGGTTGGAAGTGCAGCAGGTGGGAGAGGGGGGTTGGGGTGCCACTGGTGGGGGACTGGGGGTGTCAGATGTGCCGCAGGTGAGGTAGGGGGAGTCGAGGGTCCCGCAGGTGGGGGAGGGAGGGGAGGGGGTGCCGCCGTAACCCCCTCAGAGGCCCTGCTCATCTGCACGCACCACACATGCGGGAGATGTGCAGGAGCTTCTGAGTGACTGCACCAAAAATTATCTGACCAGTCCGTTCTGAATCTTAGGCAGATTCAGAACGGCGCGACTGCGCATTTAAATCGCTGTGTGTGTAGCCCACACAGCGATTTACATGCGTTTTCAGGCATTTTCCGAGTGATTTAGTAAAATCGTTCAGAAAATGCCTGAATATCGCCCTGTGTGTGGGGCCCTTTAGTAGTAACCAATCAGGAACAGGTCACCCATTCTATGGGGGAAAATGAAAACTCAGGGGGATTAAGCATTTTGCAGCTCAAGCAAATCTTATTAAAAATTTAAGGGGGATTGCACCGCTTCATCAACTATTAAAAGTCTGTGCATTTCATTTCATGCAAGAGGCCAAGTTGTCTAATTAACGATTTGACACTGTCCGTGTCCGTATACAGTACACCAGTAAATAAGAAACAATGTTTTCTTTAGGCCTGTCAGAGTTTGCTGACAGGGGGATAATTTGCAACCAAGACGCAATCTTAAAAAAATATTGATACCCAATCATCTTCAATTTAGTGCAATTAAAGCAAAGTCTTAGTAGATACTATGGCCTACTGTTTTTTTTTTTTTTTTTTTTTAATCCCCAATGTGTCTGCTGCTTATTCTTAGTGAGGATCGTTCTTGGCACGGTACTGTAGAAACTTAACCTGAGACGTATACACCAGTGAGAAGCCTGGCACGCATAGTGACTAAGCTTCTTGGAGATTAAATATTGCATGCCATTCAGAAGGAAAAATAATTATTCATTATTTCCTGCAATCCAGCAGATTTTTTTTTTAATAACGCAACTTTAATGAACCACTAAATCAAAACGCTGCTTGCTTTACATAAAGAATGACTGCTACAGTCAATTAATATGCTTGCAAAGTTCAAAGAACTTTTTAGAACTAAATATATTTAAGAGCTGTGATCGTAGTGTGATTTGCTCTCATTTTAATTTCCTCTGCACTCGAAACTCTGGGCTAATTCAGACTCGCTCGCTCGCTAAGCAGCGTTCTTTCACTGCATAGCCAGCAGGTAAACATTGCCGAAGCCGTGCGCTCCTGGAACGGGAACTAATTCGGCCCCTTCCATTCAAATGTGAATCACCCCCTCTGTTAGTTAAAGCAGCAATTCCAGAATGTTTGTTTTCTTTAATAAGACCGTTAATGCCATAGCTGTCCTTCTAGTACCCATAGGGATACATTTAGATTGGAATTCTATTAAAAATGGGATGTTGCTATGGGCAACCAATCAGTTCATATGTATTATCTTCTAAAAGGTGCTAAATAAATAATAAGTAGATTCTGATTGGTTGCCCATAGCAACTTCCTATCTTCAAAAGATCTCCCATTGTAGTAAATTTCCCCCCATAATCTCCTTTTTCAAAATCTCATTGGAGGTTAAACAAATATGGCTGCCAAATGCACAGATGGCGGGCCACAGCTTGCCAGGTGTCATTTGAAGGGATTTTAGATGACAGAATAAATAGAACTAGGAGGTGCGTCACTACATCACGAGACGTGACTGTGGTTGCCATGGTAGACCATAACGGGGTTATTCAGACTTGATCGCTGCTGGGTTCTATAGCAGAGCCCTGCAATCAGAAAGAGTGAAAACCCACCCTATACAAGTTTGCAAATGACCTGTGAAAAACACGCCGATTGGCGGCCAGCTGCAAACCCGTGCGCAACGCACTCACATCTAATGATATCCCACTGTGCGCAGTCTGTGCGTAACCCAGAACCTCCGCTGCCCTCCGCGATCGAGGCCAGAGCTGACGTCACAGAACCTCCCTGATACTGCTTGGGCATGCCTGCATGACACTCCCAGAAAACGGGCGGGTGACAGCCACAAAGGGCGGCTTTCCGTCAATCAACTTGGGAACAGTTAGCGATCAGAATAGATGCTGGATATTTGGCCTCGAGCATGCGCACTAGAATCTGTACCATTGCGCATTCATTCATTAATCATCCGCCTTGCGAATCCGCACATCAGCGATTGTGTCTGAATTGTGCCCACTGTCCACAACTATAAATCATTACTAGCAGCCGGAATCCATCTGCACCCGGCATACAGGAGACGTTCCTGCTGTGGACAGGTGCAGCAGCTTCGCCAACTGGTTTCAGTGCATGTAGCTAATGAAGGTCAACATTCAATACGTCGACAGGGTTTAGGTCGACACCTGAAATAGGGCACTATGGCTAAGGTTGTCAGGGTCGTAAGGTCAACACAAGCATTAGTTGACAATGGGAAGGTCGACAGTCAAAATGTCGACATGAGTTTTTCACGGGTTTTTTATGTGTCGATCCGCGGTATTTCATACCCTGCCGTGCTCTACGTCGTGGTGCGATAATAACATAGGAGGTTATTCTGATCGGAGCGGCCAAACGTGCGTACGTTCACTATTAACGTACGCTATCCGTACGCGGCCGTTGGGGTTAAGTCCACCCACAACTCAGCCGCATACGTACGGCCAGAAACAACGTCAAAGGGGAGTGGCGTACAATTGAGCGTACGCCAACGTACACGGACGGCCCAGCCCTTACACTCCGACAACTGGCGTACAACAGAGCGTACGCCGCCGTTTACGGACGTCTCTCGTCCGTCTTCCCACCGACTTCTTGCGGAGATCTGAGCGTACGCCAGCTTGCACGGACGGGTCCCTATTGTTTTCAATGGAAAACTCAGCTTATGTTACCGCTCGTGAGAGTGAGCGTACGTCCGTGTACGCTGCCATACCCTTCACATATATGGACCTGCAAATCTTTCAACTATAATTCTGACAATTAATTAATTATTCTATTTGTTATTCAATTATTGTTTTCTATTAACTCAATTGTCTACCTTAATAAAGACCCTAATAAAACAACATTTTAACCCTCATTACATGTATATTTGTTAAGTTCTAATGTGGCATTTTAATCACTATCTATGTGTCCCCATATTGCTGTTACTTTTAAATCAAGTTATGTTGGTGTTTCTGTATATGTACTAAATTATGTCCATAATTAGTTTGTCCAAAATGTGTAACATGTATACCTACCCTGATGTTATGTGTGATGTTTTAATCTAACAACATTAAACATTCATGCATTTTCACTATGTGTTATTTTACTCAAAAACACACACATTCACACATCAATCATTACCCCTCACCTCAAATTACAAATATAACTTACATTACACATCTGTATGTACCTACCCTTACAAGCCCTCTAACATATTTATTATTAAAAACACAGGCAATTTATAACAGAATAGAAACTTTTATTTTTAACAAACATAATAAGGGGGGGGGATAAAAATAAATTAAATGCGGGCCTCCAGTAGGCCAAAAAGAATCTGCAAATATAGGAGGGTCAGGAAGATCTCCCAAATAAGGGCTGCCACCTCCTCCTGGTGCTGTTCAGTGTCTGTAGTGAAGGGATAAAAAAAAAATTAATATATAACATACACAAATGTTTGTTGTATTTGTACATAATAAAAAGTTGTGAGTTATGTGTGAAGGCCACATACATTTTTAAACTACATTGAAGATGGGTCTGCTGTAAACACAGTACTAAAAAATAATATGTTAACACACACATACTGTACATAGTAAATAACATTAATTAAATTACTCCTTCTTGGATGAATGTATGCTGTATCCCAATTGGTAGTTTGTTTTTGGGGGACTCTCCTCTAACCTCACAATTAGGCTGTGCTATTTAAGGGTTATGACATTGTTGCGGCTTAAGCACTCCTTACTATTTGAAATTTAGGACATTGCTGTACAAATTATAGGCCTAAAGCTATGTTTGTAAAGCATGCATCCGCATGGCCTCACACACTATTAACCAAACAATCTATAAATTTATGTTGCACATCATGCTGGGAAGTGGAGTTACCCAACACCTGGAGCCACATAACTACAACACCACTAATGTCGGATATCTCATTGGATGTACTGTTATGTCAATTATTCAAGGGGTGAGGCATGGCCACACTCCAAAAAACCACCAAGGGGACCCTTGTTACTGGAGAAGGACAGGCCACACCTCATGGTCGCCCTGCAGTGATATGTTGCAACTAATGTTGATGTTGGATACACATATGTGGTTGTTGTGATTGTTTATGTGTAGAAATGTGTAGGTAAACATTAGACACATTATTTACTTACGGCTACTTGAGCCATCCTGGTCGCCGCTGGTTGGGTGTGCGGTGGTTGGGGGGGTCAGGAGCAAGGGGGATGGGATTGGACTTTGGATGCTGGTAGTGGGTGTGAGTGGGGATTGGAGAGGTTTGGGGGTGGGTGGTGGAGAGGTGTAGGGGGGTTGGAAATGGGGTGGGGAGGGGGTGGGGGTAGGGGTGTGGGTGGGAGTTGGGGTGGGGGTTGGGGAGGGGTTGGGGAGGGGGTGGAGGTTGGTGAGGGGGTTGGGGAGGGGGTGGGGGTGGGGGTTGGGGGTGGGGGAGGGGGTGGGGGTTGGGGAGGGGGTGGGGGAAGGGGATGGGGAAATTTGGTGGGCCCCAGCTTGACCCATTGTCTCCTCCTCTTCCTCCTCCTCTTCCTCCTCCTCTTCCTCCTCCTCTTCCGGCTGCTCCTGGGCTGCCTGGTCCCGGGCTGCCTGCTCCCGGGCTTCTATGCGGGCTCTTGCCCGTGCTGAAATGTTCATGTTGATGGCATAGAAATCGAAGATTGGGTTTCATAAAAAAGGGGGAAAGAAAAATTCACATTAGTCATGCTCATAACCTTCCAAATTATCATTGCTGTTATATTTCAGACATTTATCATGCAAACTAATTGATATGCTACACCCAAAAACTGAGCAACTACTTAAACCCCCCCCTATACACCCCATATACACCCCTATACACCCCCTATACACCCCATATACACCCCCTATACACCCCCTATACACCCCCTATACACCCCCTATACACCCATATACACCCCATATACACCCCCTATACACCCCCTATACACCCATATACACCCCATATACACCCCCTATACACCCCCTATACACCCCCTATACACCCCCTATACACCCCATATACACCCATATACACCCCATATACACCCCCTATACACCCATATACACCCCCTATACACCCCCTATACACCCCATATACACCCCATATACACCCCCTATACACCCCATATACACCCATATACACCCCATATACACCCCCTATACACCCCATATACACCCCCTATACACCCCCTATACACCCCCTATACACCCCCTATACACCCCATATACACCCCCTATACACCCCATATACACCCATATACACCCCATATACACCCCCTATACACCCCATATACACCCCCTAGACACCCCATATACACCCCCATACTCAGGAACATATTTATAAAAAGTACAGAAAACATTGCAAAAAAACGCAGTCATACTAGTAAATAAAAACTTACATCGGGCAATATGGCGGTGAAGTGATGATAGCAAGACTGGCTGCTGCCGGCGCAGGTCAGACCAGCGCCGCTCAACTTGGCCCAGGCTTCTGTGAACGCCGGTCCGGGCGAAGATTAGCCGGCGGGCAGCATTATATGCCCGCCGCTTGTCAATATTCGCCACATAAGGGCCCCTGGGCCCCAGGCGCCGGTCCATGACCTCAACCAAGGCCAATAGCTCCTGGGTAGAAAACGCCCTAGCCCTGGTTGAAGTCATAGTGGCAATGGCGCAGTTATTAATTGCAGGTACATATATCACTTTTGGTGCTTGCTGATTGGTGTAAAAAATTGTTTGTTTAGTATTAACTTTATTAATCCTTCTTACATGAACAAACTGGATGCGAATAGAAACTTACGCGGACCGTTCCGATATACACACACCATAACCAACAGCATGCATTCAATGTAGAGAGGAACTGTATATACAGTGTGCGTAAAAGAATACACGCAACCGTCTACTAATAAATACGCTGCTAAAAGGGGCACAATACACCCATTTCCATGGAGAGACGTACTGTATATACAGTGTGCGGAAAAGAATACACGCAACCGTCTACTAATAAATACGCTGCTAAAAGGGGCACAATGCAACATGTTGGTGTATGACAATTTCATACTCATTACATATGTAAGGAAAGCATTATAACGTGATGTTTTGAAATGTGACTCACAAAGCATACACGAACTCCAACAGATACCTGAAAACACTCATCATTGGACTGACAAGTGCACACATTTCACGATGTGGCACACAATGCTCCACAACCTGTGTATGTGCATATACAGGTGATTGATCAGGTGCGTGGAGACCTGCGTAATTTAAGCGGCAATTATCGGCGGGAAATATCGGCGTAAATTAGCAACTACATTGCGGGGAAAAATATACGCCCCCCTTGTTCATGGCGGGAGATTAACATATAAATATTCAGTCAGATGCAGGCCAGAATTGCTGCAAACATGTCTTGTTCAGACGATTCCGCAGCTGAGGACGCTCTACAGAGAGCACAAGCAGAATCCCTGCTTCAAGCTTTACAGAAGAGGGAACAGGAGCGGAGAAGGAGGGCTCAAGAGAGAGGTAGCCTGCAAGACCAAGCGGGCCCCTCACTAACAGGCCCTGTTCAACCTCCACCAGCTCCACAAGGGCCAAGCAACCAGCCAGAACAAGAGGTTGCATCTCTCCAAACAGGTGTGACCCAGCAGGTGCATGGTGAGAGAACTGGGGCCACCAGAAAACGAGCTGCAACATCTAGGGTGAGGACTGAGCAGGATACCACCTCCAAAAAGAGAAACCCTGCATTTGTAGAGGCAGAATTAAGAATTTTAGTGCCCAGAGCACGTGAATGGATAGAATTGCCAACCAGGAAGCCGGGTGCCAGTGCAAGGAGAAACCTTTGGGACAAGATAACAGAGGAAGTGAACCAGGTGTCACCAGTGGTCAGAGATTGGCTATCGGTGAAGAAAAGGCAAGTGTGTTTGTCCCCCTGATAATGTCATATGTGTGTACATATGTTACATGTATGTTTTGAGAATAATAGAAAGGTGTGTTTGTAGATAGTGCTACACTTCAATGTCACATGTGAACACAACCATGTCTAATAACCCACATTGATATATGAAACATGCACCATTGGTGTGATGTGAGGTTATGGGCACAGTTCTGCTCATGTGAAGTATGTGAAGTATGTGATGGGACAAGAGAAAGTGTGTTTTGGAAAGAGTTGTTGTAAAGGTGCCCATACACGTTACAATTATTGTATACAATATTGTATACAATATCGCATCTCATAGCATATCGGTTTAGCGATGAGTACAAAAAGTATGTGCAGCACATACTTTTTGTACTAGATCTCATGTAATCTGATCTCATCGCAAAACCGATATGCTATGAGATGCAATATTGTATACAATAATTGTAACGTGTATGGCCACCTTTACATGTTCCATATGATGCAACTGAAACAAGAATGAGCAAACTGTGCACATGTAGCTGGTGAGAAACTACACATCCCAGTATGCCATCCCATAGTTAAATGACTCCATAATAACCACACTGTCAAGCTATGGTGGAATGTGTAGTTTCACAACAGGTGGAGGTGCCTAATTTGGCCATGGATGATGTCATTTCTGCATAGTGATCTATGTATGTGCATTTAGTGGCCTAATGAATGAGATGAGACACTGAAATGCCTCCTAATGGAGACATTAATGTGTGTGTGGGACACATATGGCTAAAAAACATAAGATCACCCACACTAGGAAATGTCACGTAGTCATGATGTTCACTAGCACAGTGGTGCACATATCTCATGGTGATATTTGTATTTTTAAACTTGTAGGTGGACAGACTTCAAAAGTACACTGAAGAGGAAGATGACTGACCGGTACAACCACAGCATGTCCACCGGGAGAGGTCCTATGCCCGATACTTTGGAGTATACCCCCCTGGAGCAGGACGCCTTGGACGTCATTGATGTGGCCGAGGTCAGGGGGATCTCCAATATGGACAGTGAGCTCCCGGCGGAGGTCTTTGATGCTGCTTTTGATGGTAAGTCACAGTAATGCATTGTATTTTGAAAGAGATTTTTTAGTGCGTATGTGATGGTGACATTGTTTTCAATTATTATCCTAGCAGAAGCAGAAACCCAGGATGTACCGGCAGCATCTTCCTCTGCAGAGCCACAGGTGGAGCAAGTGGTCCAGCCTCCACCAAGAAGACACACCCAGCCCCAGCCACAGGAGACATGGGATGAGAGCATGATGGTGATGCTGGAGAGGATCGAGCAGCAAGGGGTGGATGCTGCGCTCCGTCAGCAGCAGATTGGGGAATTTTTGGAGGATTGGAAGGCCACAAACAGGCAGCAGTGTGAGGCCTTCAACCGCATGAATGACACTCTGGCGGCTGGCATGCAAAGCATTGGCCAACACCTCAGCCGCCTGAATGACATTCTTGCGGAGCTGCTGACCACCGCCAGGTCCCTAAGGGACAATCCCCCATCTGCTGGCCCACCCCAAGCTGCTCCCCAACCTTCCACCTCTGCTGACCCTCCTGTGTCCACTAGGGGAAGACGCCGCAAGCCAGCTGAGCCAAAGGCCCCTGTCCCCAAGGCCCCATCTAAAAGGGGGAAAAAAGGGCCCAAATAATGAGACCTGGTTCACTTCCTCTGTGGTTGGACCCCAAATGTTTAAATTGCACTGGACATCCACTTCCTGAGTTGGCCATCTATCCATTTTCGTGCCATGGGCATTAAAGTTCTTATTTTGACCTCTACAAATTCAGGATACATTTTTGGTGGTGTGTATCTTGCTTAGTATTCACCCTGGTTGTTGCAGTACGTATTCTGGTGTCCCCATTTCTTTCACCATTGCATTTGCAGGGTAACACATGTTTGGAGATATGCAACCTCTTGTTCTGGCTGTTTTTTTATTTTTGTGTCTATTTTATTTGTTTATTTGATTTATGACATGAAAGTGTCTACTAAGCTGTGATGCTGAACAGCAAATAAATTTATTTTACCAATTAAAACAAAATTGTTGTATGTGTAATTTCTTGTGTGAAACAAATACTACATTTATGTGTACTCACTGACCAGGGTATTTTTGAACATTTGTTGAAGTGTGGTCGAAGTTTCCCATGTGTAACCCTCTCCATGGCCATTCCCATGTTCCTATCCAACTTTTCCCTGCTAATTAGTTTGTGTCAGCACATGTGCAGAGCAACTTAATAGGTGAGAAAGCAGTTTGTGTGCAGGTGAGGTAGCTCCTACAGTAGTAGGTAAAAGCAGGTCCAGAACAATGCTTTCCTCATGGAGTGGGTGAGGCAGACAAACAAGGGTCAAAAGGTACATTTGTGTAGGAATGCATATGTGTCCTCCCTAAAAAAAGATGTGTGAATCGGCCAAACATGATAAAATTGCTTGTGAACAAACATGTATAAGTTTTTAAATATATATGATTTTACAGTGTCATAAGCAGATGTAGGAATCCTTTGTTAGAGAGATGTGAGTGCAATAATGTGATTGGTGGGGATGCAGTTAATATCCCGGCGGTCGGGATCCCGGCATTCAGAATCCCGACGCCGGAATCCCGACCGCCGAAATGCCGACACTTTCTCCCTCCTGGGGTGTCCACGACACCCCTGGAGGGAGAATAAATTAGTGTGCCGAGCGTAGCGAGGCACCGGGCGATCCACGTCCCCCCCTTGTCGGCATTTTGGCTGTCGGGATTCCGGCGTCGGGATTCTGAACGCCGGGATCCCGACCGCCGGGATTCAATACTGAATCCTGATTGGTGGCATCTTACATCCAGAGTGTAGTCAAATCCAATTCATAGCAGATCAGATAGTGGTACAGTTCTGTATTTTGGGTACTATACAAAGATTGTGTGCAAAATAGTGGGCATGGGCTTCAAACATTGCTGAAACATCCTTTGTAGGTGTTAGATGTGGTTTATGTTATTGTATCATAAATACAAAACCTATGTTTGTATTAGAGTGAACACGTTGACACATGTCGACTTGTGTAGATTGAGTGTGCTACTGTGTAAAGTCTATGAAAGCACGTAGTGAATGTGTACAACTGTTTAGCAAATAGCTACCTTAGCATATATAAGCAGGTCTTAAAAAGATTCTTACCTTAAATTAAACAAACCTTTAAATGTAGAGAAGTATAGAAAGATAAGCTTCCAATGTGTTTGAGTGCTGTGTGTGGCTTGCAGGTAGTGAAATCATGGTTTGGACTTAATAGACTGCAGCATTGCTTATTACATTCAGGTGTATGTGTTTGAGTAGTAATCAGCGTTAATTAGCAAACCCAGGCGCATGCTGGCATGCGGTATTTGTAGGGGTGGTTTGAGATGGCGGTTGGCGGCCGCCTGTTTTGTGTCCGAAATGAACGGTGCCTTAGTCGATCGTGCGGTAGTAGCACCGCTCATTTTTGGTGCACACCCCCGTGTACGCCCATATTTACGCCCATTTTCCCTCATTATTTCGGCCGCTCCCCTCATCACGCCCCTATGCCGCCCCCAATGCCCGTACACTCGCGTATAGGTTTTTTCGCACGTAGAGACCCGTCCGTAAGCGTTGTGGAGTGTTCGCGCCTGCGCATTAGCGAATGTACGCATGCGCAGATCATAAAAAACCCCGGGACGTACGTGTACGGCCCGGCCGCACCAGCCAGAATAAGGCCCATAGTGTGCTTGTAAAACAATATACAGGTCGAGTATCCCGTATCCGAATATCCGTTATCCGAATTATTCCGAAATACGGACATTCCAGAAAGTGAAATTTTTTTTTTTTTTGCTAAAAACTCACTGGGGACATTTGTAACAGCATCACTGGGGACATGATATGTAACTGGCACTATATATGTGCAAGACAATGATTGCTTGGCATTTAAATTCAGTGCTGAGATAGTACACACATTTTGTTTCACGTTTGGAAACCTTGTTTTTTGAACAATTAAAATATATTTGTGTGTATTTTATGTGGTAATAAAATATATTTGTGTGTATATTATGTGTTTATACAGCATACATGCAAGATACTTCAAAATACATCATTGAAATATTAAAATATTCCGAAATACGGAATAATCCGTTATCCAAAATTCTCCTGGTCCCGAGCATTTTGGATAAGGGATACTCAACCTGTATTCATTGACTTGGGCTTCATTGGAATGCTCCTCACTTACAGGTACTCTGCATGAATCTCTGCTGCTGACAGTGAGTGGTGCCTTCAGGCTTTGGTGAGGTGCGATGACATCACACAGAGGTTACCGTTACCCTGAGAGAAACGCGGGTGTCTGAAGGAATTGTATGCCAACTGTTTAACTGTCCTTGAAAAGCTGAGTGGCGACCCCTTGCTTTATATACAACCCAGGTTCTCACACAGCCCTCTGGGCCCCACACAGGTCATGTTTTCAAGGTCACCTGCAGATTTTTAAAATGTGACAGTTGCAATTCCGAGTGACCTGGGTGCGGTCCTGAGGACCGGGTTTGAGAACCACTGATTTTAGTTCCAGGAGGGGAATCACTAAATAGTGTTGACATCCATAATGCAACACGTTTGGTTTGTCAGCAGCATTCACAATATCGACCGATTCCGACATTATGAATGTTGGCCGTCAGGATGTCGACACTCATATTTTAGCCTAACCTGAGTTGCATCCTAATACTAATTCATACTTGCCTACTAGTTTCAGGGAGATTATAGTTGGTAATAGAATTTTGCACAGTTCCCCATTGAGGGGGCGTTTCATGCTCCACCCAAAGGGCGTGTTTAGATCCATATATGGAGAGATTGGGAAAAGAGATCGTGCACGTGGCACCTAGCAGCGTGGGTGTGTACTGCTACATCTGAGAGGAATCTTTTAAAATGACTTATATACAAATGTAGATGAGCCCCAAAGCAGTTAGTAAGAGCTACTGTACTTATATAAGTGCTGGGGAATGGTGCTGATGATTCAATGTAAACGTATCTATCTCTCATTCCTTTTTCCCCCAAAAATGTATCAGTGTAATGTGGGCTAGGTGACATGAGGGAGATTGCTAGACTAATGAGGGAGAGAGGGAGATTGCTGTGATTTCAGGGAGTCTCCTGCAGAATGCAGGAGGGTAGGCAACTATGTAGTTTAATATCAATGTATATACTACTGCGGCAGCATAGTGTGTTAATATGTGACTGTCAATGGTGTACATAACCTGTCTGTAACTCACACCAATCCTGGTGACAATCACCTAGAGATGGGATTTATCACTGCTCAGCTGCCCCTGGAAACATTTACTGCAGCGGAAGAACATTTCCTATAACTGCCCAGGCCCAGCTGTACCAAGCTTCAAACAGTGATAAAGTGGGGAGTGATAAACAAGCAGCCAATCAGCTCCTAAATTTCATGTTACTGGCTGGGTTTGAAAAACGGCAGTTATAAGGTGTTTTGATGGTTGTTTATCACTCTCCACTTTATCACTTTTTAAAGCTTGATAAATCTTTCCCTAAGTGTCGATGGAAGACATTTTCTATGACCATACCTCACAACAAATGTATTGGTGGCAGCAGGACAAATTTTGAGGGTGTGGCCTATGATAACCGTAATCCAGCAAGTCCATGCCCCCATTTCCCCTGCTGTGGAGGTCATGGCCAGTGCTCTGTGAGCTGCTGGCCATGTCCCCAGTCCCTGAAGAGATGCTGCTCAGGAGAGCAGTGGTTAGCAGGCAGGAATCCTAACTGCACCCCACCGCGGGACACTGCTGGGCCCGGGTGGGATGTGGGACAGTCCCCCCCAAAAACCTGGGCCTGTCCCACGAAATATCAGGACAATTAGAAGGTATTCTGTTACTACTATTTCACTGGCCGCTGAAAATAAGACCTGCTTGAATGCAGTAAAATTGGGTCCAATCATTGCCTGTTGTGAAGTACTGAAATTAATGTCAGTCCCTACCAAGACATGTGTAAGGGGTGTCAGTGGCGTAACTACTGTAAGGCAGCCCCAGCAAGCAGCAGCAGGGGGAGCAAGCAGCAGCAGGGTCTGTGTGGGTGCCGGCACCGACTCAACGCACTCGTCATGTTGCTGCCTACCGCTGCCCACTGACTGAGCACTGGACGCGAGTCAGCTGCAGCGCAGGTGGGGCCATGGCAGAGATGACAAATCCCCCCCACTGATTCAATTTACTGTACACAGAGCCAGCTATTGGCTACTGTACAGGATGGGCGGGTGGATGGGCGTGCTGGGGCGGCCTGGGATGCGTCGGAGCCAAGGGAAGTAGCAGTGTCTGCTGGTCTCTCTTCCTCTCTCCTGCTTCAGCTTCTCCGTTATGCGTGTGACGTCATCACGTCACACGCTGATGAAAAATGCTGGAGAGGAGCCTAGGGGGGAGCAAAATTTATAGTTACGCCACTGAGGGCTGTTATCAAGACTTCTATTTTCGGTCCTTGGATCACTTTTCGATTCTGAATCCTGCTCAAGGATATGCTCAGTGAATAACGAATCAATGAAGAAAGTCGTTTGTCAGGAAATTCTGTAGGAAAATGTCACTAAAGAATATTTACACAGCAAAAGCGGCAGATAGCGGTGGAAGTGGGGAATGACGGAGGTGAGTAACTGATTCCATCAACCGGTGATCTGCAGGCTATCTACGCTCGGACCACAGCTTGTTTTCGCTCTATCTCCAGCACTGATCTGCTTTTAACCTTAGCAGTCTAATCTTATTGATTTTCAGACAGTAAAAGCTTCGTCCCCCCTCTACGGAATACATTTCCCAGTAGCCTAAGCAATCTATACATGTGGCGAAAACACGGGCAGAGGAAGAGGTTAGGAGCACAGGATGATGGTCACCGTGAACGACATACAGTATACCCACCTGGGCCTGGGCCATACACACGGGGCTAACGTATAGGAGGTGCTGGTGGCTTCACAAACAATTACCAGCGGAGGCTTTCACTGGTGTTTTGGACATTTCTCATACACAGATGTCAGATTGTCAACCCTGCAATCTCTCTGGGCACACACACACATAGATTTACCAACTTTCGCTCATGCCCACAGCAGATAAATGGGTCGTTTCTTCATCTAGGTGACAGGTCCAATTTAAGACCTTCACATTTCTACAAAAGGAAAGAGAATTATTGTTTTCCTTGGAATAAGGATTTCTCAACTAACGTTATCTCGGAAGAAGTCAGCGGACATTTAGGCCTGTTGGCTTTATCCCAAAGTAAACGTTTGGGGAGTTTTGTACCTGTAAAAAATATATTATTTTACAATTAGAAAGGGATTACACATAGGGCCTAATTCAGGACTAATTCTGACTGCACGGATGCGAATCCGCACAACGGGCAATTATTGATACACTGCACATTCGTACAGCCCGTAATACGCAGGCGCCGCCCTGCAATGAAATCGATGGTGAGTCTGCTACGATGGGTTTTGGACATATTCGCATGGCTGCGAATGAATGTGTAGATGTTCACATTCATTTGTATAGGGAGCACATTGAATTGCAAGGTGGGATTTCATTCTGGGGGGGGGGGGGGGAGCTTAACTTTGTGCTGCCGTGCAAATTCGCAACTGTGTGTTCAGGCCTGAATTATCCCCAAATACAATTAGGACATTACATAGAGTGTAGTAAGGATATTCGCCTGAAGCACGCTACTGATACGCGCATAATTCCATTAGTCTCAGGGATTGCGGCAATGTTTCAGGATAATTCTGCGGTGTGTGCTCTCTGTGAAGTACAGGATGGAGAGGGAAATCATCCTGAACACCAGTAAAGTGGCGAATAAAATAGCGGGACAGTGTCGGAGGCTGTTACAGGAGTAAAGTATTGGTGGCTGTTACACGGTCCCTGATTCAGAGTCGCATACAGTCTGCATGTCTGTGTTGCAGATATAGGCATTGAGTTTTAGGTGTGCACGGGCACCCCCTAATGCCCTTTTGCAAACCTCCCTGTTGCTATGGCGCTTTAGCTACAGGGCCTCCGGTGGCCCTCGGATCCAGTGGCGTAACTACTGTAAGGCAGCCCCAGCTGCCGCTTGGGGGAGAAAGCCACAGTGGGGTCTATGTGGGCGCCAGCACCCGCTCGACGCACTGACATGCTGCTGCCTGCCACTGCCCACTGGCTGAGCACCGGAGGCGAGTCAGCCGCAGCGCGGATGCGGCCACGGCAGAGACGACAAATTCCCCCCCTGATTCAATTGCCTGTACACAGAGCTGGCTATTGGCTACTGTGTAAAGGATGGGCGTGCTGGGATGCGTCGGAGCCGAGGGAATCAGCAGTGTCTGCTGGTCTCTCTTCCTCTCTCCTGCTTCAGCTTCTCCGTTATGCGTGTGACGTCATCACGTCACACGCTGGGGAAAAATGCTGGAGAGGAGCCTGGGGGGGGGGGGGGGGGGCGCCACAAACTTTTTTGGCTGGGCGGAGCAAAATTTATAGTTACGCCACTGCTCGGATCATCCATTAATTATGTGTGTTTTGTATGATTAATTGTACTAGACCATCGTCTCATCACTACATACATTACACAGAGTAATTCAAATATTACAACTGAAATAGGCAGGGGATTATGGTGAGGCTGAGAGACGTTTGATATTGTAGCTAGTGCCAATAGATGATGGTAGACACGCCTGATTTGTGGCGTTAGACATGCCCAATAGGTGGTGCTAGACACAACCCTTTGACAGTGCACCCCTAATAAAATGTGCTGCGCACGCATAAGTATTTTTTGGGGGAGGAGGGTGGGTCTCATCGGCTGCATGATGTCAAAAAATGGCCGTCTCATGACTGGCTCCTCATCTAAGTGGCGAACCTTAATGTGTGATTGTTCTGCTGTACAGTGAAGTGCTTGCGCAATAGCAATGCAAATGCAGGGGAGGGACCCAGCAAGCAGGAAGCCCTTGCCTTGTGCTGGGCAGCCACCGTTACCTAATGCCAGCAATCGTTATTTTGTGAATTTTCACAAAATGACAACTGAAGCTGAATTAGGCCCCTGGTGCGACCAATGGGGGCGTATTAGGACGCACCTAGGAGTATTAAAGTGCACATGGGTGTCACAGTACTTGCACATTCTGCCACACACAAGTCGCAACTTTATAAATGATGGATAAATGACAGCCAGATAGCACATTCCAGCAAATAAAAGTGTTTAGAATGTTTTGGGCGACATCATTGTCTCTATAGTGATTTTTAAGTATTAAATTCCTAATAGTTCCCCTCCTTTGCGTAAGGGACCGATTCAAACTCAATCGCTCAGCTGTGCACAGCGTGGACAATTATCGAATGACCACGCAGGTGTACGTAGCACAGCACGCATCCCCACGCCATTTGTGCGACGGGAGCCTGCCATGGCTAGCCCGCAGGGTGATTGACCTTCGCGCTGGGGGCGGTAAGCCAGCGCTTTCTGGGAGTGTCCCGGAGAACGGAGGCTTTCCCCAGCTGTTGGGAAGGAGGGCCTCTGATGTCACCAGCAGCCTCCTTCTCTCCACGGCCATGGCAAACCCTGAGTAAGTCTAGACCAATCTCGCAGCCCAGCGATCACATCTGAATTTTGCTCTCAGTCTCCAACTTTAAATAAATTAGGAAAATTTACTAAAATGGGAGTTCTATTGAAGATGAGATTCTATTTTATATTCATTTAGCATCTTCTAGAAGATAAAGGTATCTGATTGGTTGCTACGGGCAACATCTCATCTCCAATAGATCTCCCATCTTAGTATATTTACCCCCACATCTCCAGCTTAACTAAAATACCGACACAAACACCACAGTTGGTGGTAACCCTCTGGGCATGAGAAGAAATCTATCGCTAAGGGCCCCCTATGGTTGGCATGATTTTTTTTTTTTTTTATTTAGTTTAAGGTTTTGTGCATGGCAGTGGGGTAGTGCATAGGCTTTTCATGTCGTATGTATGTATGTATGTATGTATGTATATATATATATATATATTATACACTAAACATCAGCACTCACCTTTCCTAGTTTTGGGGTGCCCTATGGCTTGTGACCACATTGTTTAAACAGACATTGTAGTTGCTCTGCACACACTGCATTAACTGATATTAATAAATAGTGGAGATTTGGTTCATGAATTGATCAATGCATTTAAGCCTGCAGCCCCCTTCAAGGGACCATAGGTGCCGATTCTGTGGGTGCTCAAGGGCCCGAGCACCCACGGAAATCGATGAGCACCCACGGGCCCGAGTCCCGCTGCTGGACTGCCATATTAACTTGCTAATTTGAGGCTGCAGCACCCACATTACCGGACCCGCCACCTGGGAAACAGTATGCCGGGAAGAGTGTATTCTGTCCGTGGAGTACCTGCACTGTGGGGGCATTTATGTACCAGCACTGTGGGGGCATTTATGTATGTAGAACTCTGTTGCCGTAATTTGAATATTGGAGACAACTGTGCTCCGTAATATAAATTGGTATTATTTTGTGGCCACACTGCTTCCCCATGAAGCCACTCTATATTTTTGGCTTGAGAACCCACCAGCAAAAACATAAATCGGCACCTATGCACGGGACCCCACTTTTCTGCAGGTCCTAACACTATCGCTCAAAATGGCTATAAAACACACAGCTATCACATTAATGTTTGATTCCAGGCATGCTATCTGGTCTAAAGCTCACAGCAGACTGTGCTTTTATATGTGAGCAGCTACCAACACACTTGTCACTAATCATCTAAGGAAATGGTTAACATAAGCTATGCACTATAGGTTAAAACAGGGTGCATGAGAGAATGTGACCACAATAAGACTAATAAACAATATACACTAAACATCGGCACTCACCTTTCCTAGTTTTGGGGTGCCCTATGGCTTGTGAGCACATTGTTTAAAAAGAAATTGTAGGGGGCTCTGCACTCGCTCCATTAACTGATATTAATAAATAGTGGAGATTTAGTTCATGAATTGATCAATGCATTTAAGCCTGCAGCCCCCTTCACGGGACCCCACTTTTCTGCAGGTCCTAACACAATTGCTCAAAATGGCTATATACATATCCCCTGCAGTTACCCATTGACAACGTTCCTACTGCCTTTACTCTGTGTATTGACAGTGTAATATTTTCCCATGCAGTTTTCGGCCAGTAATGACAAGTACAAGGGGGCTGCCCTGTTGTAAGTGCCCCAGGCCCCCGAAGGCTTAATCTGGCACTGTTGGTTGCCCATAGCAACATTACATATGAAGTAGAACTCCCGTCTTAGAAATGTCCCCGTAAGTGGAGTACTACAAGGCTTGGTCCTGAGAAGTATGTTATTCTTTATATCACTACTCTAGGTAATCCAATCTGTCAGTCAATGTATTTGTTGCCTGAACTTTACAGAATCCAATATTAAATAGATCTGCTAAGACACAAAGCATAAACACGACTGCACCAATAAACGCCCCTATGGGTACATTTCAGATAGGAAACAAGACCGAAGGGTACTCAGCATTACTAACAATACCGTATCTAAAATAATGACACTGAAAACCGGATGGAACAAAAAAAATGGTCAACGTATTTTTTAAAATTCACAAAACTTATGGTGGCGCAAAAAAGAATGAGTTCAACAACGGCAGCTCATTTTATGCCAAACAACAAACTTGAAGGTCCAATTGCCCTTCTCAATGGCAAGTGCTAGGTTACAAAGCCCTCCAGTACAACAACAAAATACTGTAGCCCGGCCAGAAACCTTTTGCCGCTGACTTCAGTAAGGTGCAATTAGTTTGATGTACTCCACTCCGAACTCATCTCCCGAAGATTGCCAATTACAGGTCTTCTCTCTGGCTGCCCCCACTCAAAGGATTTTCCTCCCTCGCACAAGACAATCTTCCAGCCATCAAAGCGATTGCTCCCTAGGCTATTCCATCCAATTACAGTTATTATAATAATAATAATAATAATGTTATATATATATATAGCACTTTTCTCCCAATAAGACTCAAAGTGCTTTACATTTGCCTTTACAGCAGAAAACACAAAATAAGCTTAACAGAAAAGAAAAGTCAGCATTTGCGTTGTATTTTTTAGGAACTAAATGTTAGTGAAATGTATGAGTAAACAGGTAAGTCTGGAGTTTTTGAAGGATTCTAGAGTGGAAGCCTTTCATACTGTGCGAGTCAGCGCAGCAAAGCTGAAAGCTGGACCCCCAGGACCTAAGAAGATCCTTGCCCGACCAAGTTGGTACCCTAGGCCAAATTTTAGCTGGTGCCCCTTAAACAAAGTGTAGGCAGGCCACCCTAGAGATACAGCTCTCTATGCATTTGCCTAAATGGCCTATACCCAGGGCAGGCTTTGATTTTAAGCTCTGTCAGTCCGTTTATCATCAACCTTCTTTAATTACTATGTTTGTTCCAGTCCGGGTTTTTTCTGACTGTCTGCTAATTAACAGCACCTGTTATTTCCTGTTATATGTTTGTCCGGAGCAGAGCGTCAGGGTTCTCAATGCCTTTTAGCGGCTGGGCAACAGGCTGGGGGGGAATGTGGGGAACTATGCTAGGGATCTCTGGAGTGTACCCATTTTATGAAGCCTATGTTTTGCCAGATGGGAAAACCTGCCATGCTGTAACTTAAGATATGTATTTAGAAGCTTCTAGAAGATAATAGATAGAATCTGATTGGTTGCTAAGGGTAACACCCCATCTTAAATAGAACTCCCATCTTAGTAAATTTACTAAGTAAAGGTGGCCATACACAGGCAGATTTATCTTCAGATCTGGCTGGTTGCAACAAAAACATGGTTATGGATGAGAGAAAATGACAGTTGACCATTTGCTTGGAAATGTTGGAAAACTGACAAACTGTCATTCATCCATAACCATGTTTTTGTTCTATCCAGTCAGATCTGAAGATAAATCTTACTAGTGAATGGGCACTTTTAGTCTTACATATTTCACTTTATTCTCAAACCAGCTTCAGCCCTCCTAACCAACATAGCTGTGTAAGACATATACTTTTATCAAGCTCAATTTTTACAGTTCATAGGCCTAGTTTGGCATTGATCGGAATGTCGGGGATTCATCGGAAGGCTGTGGTGCAGAGAGGGGAACAGGTCCCTTACTGCAGATTAAAGTGCAGCTGCTGGCTCTCTGGGACATACAGATGTAGCCTTCTAATACTAGCCTTCTCTGGAGAACCATGGCTCGCCATGGCTTATTATCATGTATTGTTCTCAGCTGCAATACAATACATAGAACAATACAGTAGGGGAGAAGCAGAGGATTAAGTCCAACAGCTCTAGCTCACTGAGGGGCAGATGTATGAAGGGTCGATATGGGGGAGAAGGGTATCAGCGCACGTTATGTGCACTGATACCGTTTCTCCCCCATGTATGAAGCGGCTGGGATGCGGTAATGGACAGGGGCGCTATGCGCCCCTATCCATATCGGCGCTGCTATCAAAATGATAGCAGGCCGAATGTATGAACGGTCAGCATCGCTGACCGTTCCGCACGAAGCCGGGTTTGGCTTCGCCAGCATCAGGCTGGCGAAGCCCTATCTAAACAGCAGGGACAGCGCTGTCCCTGCTGTTAGGTCTGGGCTGCGCTGGGGATCTCGCGTGAACAGCGAGATCCCGCGCATGTCCAGTGCGGCCGGCCGGGGGACAGGAGATAGCGCATCAGTATTAACTGATGCGCTATCTCCAGAAAGGGACATCGCCGGAGGGGGGAGTTAACGCTCCCCCGCTTCGGCAGACAAGATGTTAATACATCTTGTCGATGTCCCTTCCTGCTTCCCCTCGCTATTGAGGCGAAGCAGGAAGTATCATAGCGGCGCGATAAGCGCTGCTATGATACATCTGCCCCATGGCCCTTATTCTAGTTCACTCTTTCTGACAAAATCCTTCTTAGATGGACAAAACCATGTGCACTGCAGGTGGATGTAACTCGTGCAGAGAATTAGATTTGGGTGAGGTTTTACTTCAAAGTGAGATCTATATTGCAGTTTAAAATAATGCAGCCAGTATTTTCCCTGCACAGAAACAAAATAACTCACCCAAATCTAATTCTCTGCACATTTTACATCTGCCCCCCTGCAGTGCACATGGTTTTGTCCATCTAAGAAGGATTTTGTCAGAAAGAGTGAACTAGAATAAGGACCTTTAAAGGGCTAGATGAGGATGGCTATATCTGTAGGAGGGGGCAAGAAGCATCTGTAAATGGAACCCGACTCTCTTCTCTGCATTCCTGACAGAGGGTATAAGATCGAGAACCAAAGTGAAAGATACGAAAATGAGACATACCGGACAGCCATTTACAGAGCCATATATCCTTTCACCTCATAGTGATCACATATGATTTGTGACTATTGAGTTACTGTAAATAATCCATATGTCTAATGAGTCTGATTATATCCATGATTACTCTTCTCCTGAGCCTAGGCCAGGTCAGGGGATTTTGTAGTTTAATATTGACGCAGTTAGAGCTTGTGCATGCCGGTAACATAAGACAGGACACTGAATACTTTACCATTGCCTCACTGATCAATACCTACCATAGTGCCTGAGTGCGGCGCACGGCCGTCCATCCGTGCATTATTTAGTTCTTACATTTACAATGGAAATATGAGAACAAATAAATTATTACAAAAACGTCTTGAAATGTCTTTTATTGGAAAACAGTTTTACAATTCATTGTATACTGTATATTGCTATGCATTTAACTGTACATTTGCTGAATGAAGACTTTAGTGGTCTATAGATGTATAGATGTATTACTAAGAATTGCATTCAGCTCCTAACTGCCATGCTAGAGGCTGCGTTTGAAAATAGAAAGCTATAAAGTGATTGGCTTGTACATCATCTCCCTATACTTTGTGTCTCTCCATTGCTTAGTACATAGACCCCCATGTTCAGGGCCTGAACATGGGGGGGGGGGGGGGTCTGTGCTGGCAGAGGTGGCGTATGTGATGGGGGTGGAGGGTCGGGATAGGCGGTGCGGCGTATGTAATAAGAGGGGACTGGCGGCGGCGTATGTATTTGGAGGAGTTAGGCGGCGGCGTATGTAAAGCGGGAGGGTTCGCGGCCACTGATGTAATGCGGGGTGCAGGGCGGTGGCGGTGTTTGTAATGCGAGGGGGGCGGGCTCACCTGCTCCTTTCTGCTGGATCCAGATGGGGGAACGGGAGCTGGGAGCCCATGGGAGGTGCTGTGCGCTATCGTGCATGCGTAGCAGCCATCCCCGTCAGCCCAGGGGGGAGCGCGGCCGGCCCATTTTTTAACGAGTTTTGGGCCGGAATAGGGCCCGGTTTCCAGGCGGTCCAATCCGTCCCTGCATGTAACAACGGTTATACTGCTGGCATGTAGGATCTAATGCTTGTAGTGTGTGAAGGAGACTTTGGCTTTAGGCTACCTGGCTGGCACTGTAGCACAATGTACATAGAGTAATGGTTCCATCAGTAAGTTGTATTGGCACAGCCATCTGGCAGTCAGGGTTGGGGTTTATGTGTTTTATTGTTCTATTATTGGATGTTCCAATAGAGTGCATGCATTCCCAACTGTAAGGTCCTGACCGATTATCCCATGTCCTAATCGGAATGCGGCTGCGCATGCGCATATGCCAAACATCGGTCCTAGTGTGAACGAACGCTGGCCAGAATATCCTATACAGTATCTTGGAGGCTGATTGATTGCTATTGACAGCTTTTTAGCTTGTCCTCTATAGACGGTTTAATACATCCTGACAGGTCTTGCTTGCAAAAAATTGTTTTATTAGTAATAAATATACTTTGGGAATTTGTTTTTCCTAACCACATATACTGTACCTCGGTGGGTTTGTTTACAATGATACCTGGAATTGGGAACATTTCTGAAAACTGATGCAGAGGGCAATTATCATACTGTATAAACCCCAGCGACCAATGATATTCCATAATCTGGGGGTGATGTATTAAAGGTCAGGTAGCGATAAAGTGAATGAGATGAATTACCAACCAATCAGCTTCTAACTGTCATGCTAAAGACTGTATTTGAAAAATGGCAGGATCTGATTGGTTGGTAGTTTATCTCACTCTCCACTTTATCGCTCTCCAAAGCTTTGTACATAGAACCCTTGAACCGAACAAGAGAAATGGCAGAATATGATTGTAACTAGGGACAAAGATCACCTTTTCCTTTTCTGTGAAACAAGTTTTCATAAATCCCCCCCCCCCACCCCCTTTTCTGCTTAATCTTTTGATTTACTTGTACACTTGAATGATAAGAGAAGCTTGTGTAATGCAGTTATGCTGTAGGACTTTTTTCTTTTAGACTTATCCAAGGGATTTAAATGTTCAGACTGACTGCCCTAGGGTACTTAATATGTAATAATGAAATTCTTTATGCAAATTTGTCATTTATGATAGTGCTTATTTGTAGTTATAATGTACTCAATGTTCTTTTTCTCTCTCTCTCTTCCCCGAAGACTCTTTTGGCCAAGGGGCCATGGAGAAGCTGCTATGCCTGCTGCTGATGGGAGCTCTGGGGTACATTGGGAGAGCGCAGCATTGCCCCGGCCGCTGCATCTGCCAGACCAACTCTCCAACCCTCACTATGCTGTGTGCCAAGACAGGACTCCTCTTCGTCCCACCAGCCATTGACCGCCGCACAGTGGAGCTCCGGTTGACGGATAATTTTATCACCATCATTCGACGCAAGGACTTTATCAACATGACCAACTTAGTGCACTTGACATTGTCGCGGAACACTATAAGCCAAATTGTACCACTGGCGTTCTCTGACCTGCGTTCTCTAAGAGCCTTGCACATGAATAGCAACCGTCTTTCTGCCCTGCGGAATGAGCATTTTCGTGGCTTGGGCAATCTGCGCCATCTCATTTTAGGTAACAACCAGATCAATACTATCCAGCCAGGAGCCTTCATTGAGTTTCTATCAACTGTGGAGGACCTTGACTTGTCCTACAACAACCTGGAGGAGCTGCCCTGGGAAGACATTGGGCAGATGGTCAATCTGAACACCTTAACACTGGACCATAACTTGATTGACAATATTGCTGCAGGTACATTCACTATGTTGCATAAGCTAGTGAGGCTTGACATGACCTCTAACCGGTTGCACAAACTGCCTCCGGACAACCTTTTCCTCAGGTCTCAGGTGTTGGCCAGTGTAAAGGGCACCAGTCATTCTTCTCTGGCAATCAGCTTTGGAGGAAACCCTCTACACTGTAATTGTGAACTTTTATGGCTTAGAAGATTGACAAGGGAGGATGACTTGGAGACTTGTGCCTCCCCAGAGCAGTTAACGGATAAGTATTTTTGGTCAATTCCAGAGGAGGAGTTTATCTGTGATCCTCCACTTATTACCCGACACTATGCTAGCAAAACATTTGTCATGGAAGGACAATCTGTGAGCCTCAAGTGCAAGGCAGTTGGAGATCCAGAACCATCAGTCCACTGGATTGGCCCAGATGGAAAGCTCATCCACAATACACCAAGGGTTGTAGCCCATGACAATGGAACCTTGGATATTATGATAACGACACTCAAGGACAGTGGTTTGTTCGACTGCATTGCATCCAATGCAGCTGGAGAGGCCAATGCCAAGGTGGAAGTGGCAATAGTGCCCCTTCCATTGCTGGTTAATAACACGGCTCATATCAAAGAACCTGACCCTGGCTCCTCTGACATCACAACCTCAACCAAGTCTGGCTTTAATGACACTAAGAACCTACAGGATCGAAGAATTGTGGTGGACAAGTTGAAGTCCACCTCGGTTGTCATCCAGTGGCCATCGGAGCGTCATATCCCTGGCATCCGCATGTACCAGATTCAGTACAACAGCTCTTTAGATGATTCCCTGGTGTACAGGTGAGAAGAACTGATGCCATTAGTGGTGGTGTTTGGATAAGTGAATGATGATGATACACTGTGTACAAGTGAAGTGTCGGAGATAATCAGCCTGATTGTGATCTTGTTTCTGATCACGACACCTGTGCTGTCCTCGTGTAGAGGAGAGTGTAATGTGGTGCGCTACATTTAAATCTGTTACTACAAATATACTATAACATTTATAGCATTATGCATACCTCCCAACATGACCCATTCCAACAAGGACACAATGCTCTGCTCCTGGACTTCCCTCTTAATGTAGAATTGCCATCACCTGTTATAAACAGGTTAATTGATAAGAAAGGTGTTCTAATACAGGTGATGATAATCAGAGGCGGATTGGCCCACCGGGAAACTGGGCCATTTCCCGGTGGGCCGGTCCAGATTTCCCTCTGGCTCTGTGGTTCCAGGGCTGCCGCAGCCTTGTCACAAACGGCAGCATACCCAAGACAAATATGGCCGCCGCATATATGCATATATTATATGCACATATGCGGTGGCCATATTTGTTTTGGGCTATGCTGCACTTTGTGACCAGGCTGCGGCCGCTGTCGGATGATTGCACCAGCGGACGGAAGCGCGGCGGTGCCTGGTGAGTAGTGTCTGCACACCCCCCCCCCCCCATCCCAGGGCCATAGCGTTAGCAGGCAGCCCCCCTTTGCCCTGGCCACAGCGTTAGCAGGCAGAACCCCCCTCCCCCACCCCTTGCCACCCCCCCCCCCCCTGCTCCCCGCTCCCAATCCGCCCCTGGCATTACAAAGCTGAATATCATTTTTTTTTCCTTCATTAAATCCAAGCTACAAAGATCACTGTTGCACTGCAATAAGTGTTTGGAGCTTTCCTGATAATGGTGCCCTTCATAATTGTCCTGAAACTATTTAGACTCTAGCAGAATTTTAGCAATTGGCAATTTGTAATGTAACGTAGTTTTAATATGATTTTAAAGGGATATAATCATAATACACTGTTCAGTTACATTATGTTGCCCTTATATACAGTACAGCTATACTGTAATACATCTTTACCATATTTTCCTACTTCCCTGGAGTGACCGGGAGACCTCCAAATTTCATACATCTCCACTGAACTATTGAGACTAGCCTCCCGAATCCACCCACTGATCCAGAGAAGAGAGGATCGCTGTTGAGGAAATCACATAATCAGGCCCTATCCTATTACCAGTGTTGTAGCTACAGTAGGTGTGTCGGTGGGTACACCATTGCCCACCCCATTTCCCGTGCTTCTGGCTTGCAGGGTTTATGGAACAGCACCATTCATCCAGTAACGCAGTACTTGTAGTAATGCCCCTACAGCGGCCCAGACTGTGGAGACTGATTCAGTTTTCTGGCACCGGTGACCCTGCCCCCTGTGCGTGATGTCACACTAAAAGAAGGCGGGGCCCAGCACAATGCCTTGAACATTGAAACTGCACAGTGGGAATAGATCACGCTAAGTAACGCTTTATACAACATCTCCTAGGCGATGTTGGTGTTGGAGGCCCAGGTGAGAGGTACAAGGGGGTGATACCACAAATCTTGCCGTCCTCGCTCTTCCATCTCTCGCCTCTCCCTTTGGCATCCTGATGGGCACAGTTAAAAAGTCAATAAGGTGATCTATTCCCACTAAATAGTTCTGTATAGAAGGATGCCAAAAATAAACAATTGTGCACTATTACAGTATATCATACTTGCCCACTTTCTGGCTGGGCAACCAGCACAGTGAGGCAGGGGGCTGGGGTTGCCACCGGGAGAGAAAAGGAGTGGGCGGGGGGCGGAGCCACAGGATGGGCAATTTCTTGGGGGCGTGGACAGAGAGTTTGCACCATTTTAGCCACCCCCGCTGTTCAATGTTGTTATTTCAGGAATTGCACTATGATGGGTGGGGCTAAAATGACGTGATTTGTAATTCGCGGCGAGGGGGAGGGGTGTTGCAGAAGCTGGAAGGCTTTCCAGGAAAGTTGCCTCCTTTCTGGGGGGCTGAGATGGGGACCTGATTTCCAGGACCGATTTCCAGGACCCTCCCAGTCATTAGGGGATGCTAGCAACCCTGAATTATATAAAGGCCTTGGTGAAGAACACAAACAACAACCTCCAAAACTTGAATTGTATCTACTTTGTAGTAACAGGTTAAACTCTCTTATCATTCCGATTTCGTCTACTCATCAACTTTAGTCTCTGCCAGGTACCCCCAGCCCTTTCAGTACGAGAGAGTTTCCTAACATTACTCCTGAGATTTCTGCTGGAGCACTGATCAGATAAGATCAGCCTTTACCCAGCGTCTCCATAATGAGATTCCTTCCTGTGCAAAGAAAGAGAATGTCAGGTACTGCAAACAGTTTAGAATGGGACGATCCTGGTTTGCTGAGCAGCACAGAGCGGTAATATTTACAGTTGATAAACACCACATAGGGAACATGCAAATACAATACAGAGCAAAGTGTACTCTTATAAGACATATTTCATTTTATTGGAGAATATCATATTACAGACAACACAATTTAAAGGGAACATATACCCCAGTAAGTCTGCTTTTCGCTGTACTATCTAGTATGAACGTATAGAACAAAAAACATGCATATCAGTCATTTTCTACAATCAGCCTCAGTTACCTGTATGAGGTCAAATAACGAAGATTGGAGTTCTATTGAAGAATAGATGTTGCCCATAGCAACCAATGATATTCTATCTATTATCTTCTAGAAGGTTCTAAATAAATAAGTATTATCTGATTGGCTGCTAGGGGAACATCCCATCTTTAATAGAACTTCCAGCTTAAGTTGGGAAGGGGATACCACATAAGATAGGGAGACTCTGCCTATGTAGGGACGGCCATCGTTGCCATTGCAACTGGCCATACTATGCAATGGATGACCATCAAATGTTTTTACCTATCGATGGTCACCCATTTTCTTTGACTTATTGACCTGCGGGCCAATCAAAACACAGGGGCGGGGCTTCAAGGTTGTCAGGGGCGGAGCTATGCTTCATGTTCCGGCCCTTTGGGGGAAAGAAGAAAAAAACTATTTGTTTGTGCTGGACATCGATGGAGGGAAACCATCTGCTTCTCTCCTATCAATGGCAAAACTGTTCTACATCGGGTATAAACCATTAATGATTTTGAATCATCGATGGTCGTTTTTTACTCCTATGGCCAAAAAAGTCATAGCAATGTGTCATTATGCATGAGAGAGAGAGAGCTTTAACAGTATGTAGTAATTGGAGAGGTTATCAGACTCATTTCATTTAAAAATGGTTATGTATTTGGCATTTACCCAAGTACAATACGAATCCAGAGAGCCTCCCAGTGACCACCATACAATACAGGCAGCATAAAAATGAATGCCATATAATACACAGACATCATAATTCTTTCATCATTAAGTAGCGAGACAGCCCAGCACAGATGGGCAGAGCAGCAGACACAGACAGAATGAGATGCATATGCTGGTTTAAAATGGCTATTGGCTTTAATCCATACTGATATATCAAATTATACATGCGATAAGGTGGGAAAAAAAAGAAGTGTCCTCAAATGGAACCTACCTGTTACCTGTCTTTTAAGAGAAAAAGGACATGTAAAGTCCCCTTCTTAGTAATGTCCATAAGAGAAGAGTAACGGGTAAGTGCCATGAGCGGGTTGGGGATATAACAGCGCTTGGAGAGAGAGAAAGCGGACAGTAAGAGTATACATCCCCAACTGTCCTGATTTTTGCGGAACAGTTCTGGTTTTTATTTTGAGACAGTCCCAGTGTCCCGTGGTTTAGAGGGGAAGGGGGGCAGTTGGGATTACCCATTGATACCTTCTGCTCCGCTCAGAGCAGCGGGGAATAGACGCTGTGCATGCAGAGGGACTGAGGGCATGGCCAGAAGTTTCTAGAGCACTGGCCATGCTCCAAGAATGGCGTGGCTTGCGGGAGCATCATCACATGAAGCCACACACCCTTTCATATAGGCCACCCCCCTTTAAGGGTCCGCAGAAGTCCCACTGCCCTGAACTTCAAAGTTGGTAGCTATGGTTAAAGTTTAAAAAAAAAAAACAGCATGCTCCTAACTGCCATTTTTCAGACGCAGTCTTTAAGATTGCATTTAGACGCTTATTGGCTGGTACTTTATTCCTCTCAGAGGTTTACACATCTCTCCCAAAAAGGACATGACATGAATGCATTTATTTTAGGTGCTCTATCACCGAGCTACAGTACAGTAAGCATCATTATTTCTTGCAAATCCCAAATTTCTAGCAGATTTTTATATATTTTAGCGAGACTATAGCAAAGATATTTCCCTGTTTTGTGTTCAGTAAATAAGGGCTTGCACTAAATTAGAGGGCCCCTGAAAGAGCATTTACATGTATGTTACACATGTTCACGTGTCCTCCGCAGTATTTCCATTGCATTGTCCTCTCCGTCTCTGCCCTTTGCACTTCACGATGATCCTTCTTTGTCCGCTCCCGCTTCTGGCTCTGTCATAATTGTCTCATGTTTTCTTGTTTCATCCTGATTCTTCTTCTTGCCCTTGTCACCCCATAGTAATGGAAAGTCTCGGAATGAGCAGTGTGAGGAAGGAGTCTCATAATGAGTGAGGAAAAGAGGGGGATACACTGAGATTGGTTCAGCAACGAAGCCACAAGACAGATGAGTTCTGTAATAAAATCAGAACCTTTATATTGAAATTATTATACAGTGGATAAGAGAAACAGCACGATGAAAGAGTTCAGCAAACCAAGTGGGTAGTCTGGGGGGAAAGATGTCTTTCATTCACGGCTGCCTCCGATGAAGAACCCTTGGTGCCCCAAGGCATGTAGGCCTGATTCACTTAAGAACAAATACCAAAAAGGAGCAAAAGAAGAACCAATTTACATCAAAACCATGTTACCCACTGGAGGGGAGAGGAGAGGTAGAACAAGTGCAGACTCAGAGGGGTCTCCTAGCAACGATATAAATTTCAGTTTAAAAACAAAGCTGTTCAGTATTTTGGGGCTACATGCAAAGGTAGACAATATTTTCCCTGCATGCAAAAGGATTAGCACCCATTAGATTGCAATACATACTTGCATGCTTTTTGAGTCTTCTCTCCTATGGGGACAGGGCTGGGCTTCATGGGGGCAGGGCTGGGCTCCATTGGGTCAGGACTGGGCCCCACCCTTGTTTCGGTAAAAGGCCATGATTTGCAGATCCTTAAGTAAGTAGCGGGACATCATTTAGTCCCACCCCTGCGCTTGGTGCGTGCGGCCACAGCTAACAGAATGTTAACCAAGTGCACGCACCTAACCTTGAGGCCGGTGGGCGCGGGGGGCAGCGGGGCAGTCCATTAGCATATGGGAATGGCCAGCATCTCATGGGTGTTCCCATGAGAATGCTGGGCGTTCTCATGCTAATAAGCCGATGACGCGGCTGTCAGCTGCCCGTCCACTTACCTTAGATCTGCATGCACATTCCACGCCATTCGATGGTCGCCGCAGGCTGCGCATGGATGTTTATATTAAATATCCATTTGCAGCCAGTGCGTGCGAACAAACGATGCAAATGGGTAGCGGCCAAGCCACCATTAGCAAGACGGGTTTGGTGGACTTGCAAGGCTGTGAATTCGCAGCCTTGTGAATCAACCAGAATAACCCCCCATGTCCACATCCCTTGGGGGAAAAAAAAATATTCATCAATGCTTGACATCAATGGGGGAGAACCAGATGGTTTTCCTCCATCCATGTCATGCATAAACAAAGAGGTTTTTTTTTCTACATACATCGACCATAAACCATTGCTGATTTTGAAATCATTGCTGGTCGTTGGCCATCCCTATTATATCCCCCTCCTGCTCACTTCACTAGGGAGCAGATAGGACGCAGGAATTTCTCTTCCATGTGCTTCTCATCCAGTGCGATTCCTCTCCTCGCTCTTCTCCCTCCGCAATGATTCTGTTCCCTGCCCGTCCTACTGTGTCATTATTCATGTCCTGCTCTTCTCATCCAGTGCGATTCCTCTCCTCCCTCCACAATGATTCTGCTCCCTGCCCGTCCTACTGTGTCGTTATTCATGTCCTGCTCTTCTCATCCAGTGCGATTCCTCTCCTCCCTCCACAATGATTCTGCTCCCTGCCCGTCCTACTGTGTCGTTATTCATGTCCTGCTCTTCTCATCCAGTGCGATTCCTCTCCTCGTTCTTCTCCCTCCGCAATGATTCTGTTCCCTGCCCATCCTACTGTGTCATTATTCATGTCCTGCTCTTCTCATCCAGTGCGATTCCTCTCCTCCCTCCACAATGATTCTGCTCCCTGCCCGTCCTACTGTGTCATTATTCATGTCCTGCTCTTCTCATCCAGTGCGATTCCTCTCCTCGTTCTTCTTCCTCCACAATGATTCTGCTCCCTGCCCGTCCTACTGTGTCATTATTCATGTCCTGCTCTTCTCATCCAGTGCGATTCCTCTACTCGCTCTTCTCCCTCCACAATGATTCTGTTCCCTGCCCGTCCTACTGTGTCATTATTCATGTCCTGCTCATCTCATCCAGTGCGATTCCTCTCCTCCCTCCACAATGATTCTGTTCCCTGCCCGTCCTACTGTGTCATTATTCATGTCCTGCTCTTCTCATCCAGTGTGATTCCTCTCCTCGCTCTTCTTCCTCCCCAATGATTCTGCTCCCTGCCCGTCCTACTGTGTCATTATTCATGTCCTGCTCTTCTCATCCAGTGTGATTCCTCTCCTCGCTCTTCTCCCTCCACAATGATTCTGCTCCCTGCCCGTCCTACTGTGTCATTATTCATGTCCTGCTCTTCTCATCCAGTGTGATTCCTCTCCTCGCTCTTCTCCCTCCACAATGATTCTGCTCAATGCCCGTCCTACTGTGTCATTATTCATGTCCTGCTCTTCTCATCCAGTGTGATTCCTCTCCTTGCTCTTCTTCCTCCACAATGATTCTGTTCCCTGCCCGTCCTACTGTGTCATTATTCATGTCCTGCTCTTCTCATCCAGTGTGATTCCTCTCCTCGCTCTTCTCCCTCCACAATGATTCTGTTCCCTGCCCGTCCTACTGTGTCATTATTCATGTCCTGCTCTTCTCATCCAGTGCAATTCCTCTCCTCCCTCCACAATGATTCTGTTCCCTGCCCGTCCTACTGTGTCGTTATTCATGTCCTGCTCTTCTCATCCAGTGTGATTCCTCTCCTCGCTCTTCTCCCTGCACAATGATTCTGTTCCCTGCCCGTCCTACTGTGTCATTATTCATGTCCTGCTCTTCTCATCCAGTGCGATTCCTCTCCTCGCTCTTCTTCCTCCACAATGATTCTGCTCCCTGCCCGTCCTACTGTGTCATTATTCATGTCCTGCTCTTCTCATCCAGTGTGATTCCTCTCCTCGCTCTTCTTCCTCCACAATGATTCTGCTCCCTGCCCGTCCTACTGTGTCATTATTCATGTCCTGCTCTTCTCATCCAGTGCAATTCCTCTCCTCGCTCTTCTTCCTCCACAATGATTCTGCTCCCTGCCCGTCCTACTGTGTCGTTATTCATGTCCTGCTCTTCTCATCCAGTGCGATTCCTCTCCTCCCTCCACAATGATTCTGCTCCCTGCCCGTCCTACTGTGTCGTTATTCATGTCCTGCTCTTCTCATCCAGTGTGATTCCTCTCCTCGTTCTTCTCCCTCCGCAATGATTCTGTTCCCTGCCCATCCTACTGTGTCATTATTCATGTCCTGCTCTTCTCATCCAGTGCGATTCCTCTCCTCCCTCCACAATGATTCTGCTCCCTGCCCGTCCTACTGTGTTGTTATTCATGTCCTGCTCTTCTCATCCGGTGTGATTCCTCTCCTCGCTCTTCTTCCTCCACAATGATTCTGCTCCCTGCCCGTCCTACTGTGTCATTATTCATGTCCTGCTTTTCTCATCCAGTGCGATTCCTCTACTCGCTCTCCTCCCTCCACAATGATTCTGCTCCCTGCCCGTCCTACTGTGTCGTTATTCATGTCCTGCTCTTCTCATCCAGTGTGATTCCTCTCCTCGCTCTTCTTCCTCCCCAATGATTCTGCTCCCTGCCCGTCCTACTGTGTCATTATTCATGTCCTGCTCTTCTCATCCAGTGTGATTCCTCTCCTCGCTCTTCTCCCTCCACAATGATTCTGCTCAATGCCCGTCCTACTGTGTCATTATTCATGTCCTGCTCTTCTCATCCAGTGTGATTCCTCTCCTTGCTCTTCTTCCTCCACAATGATTCTGTTCCCTGCCCGTCCTACTGTGTCATTATTCATGTCCTGCTCTTCTCATCCAGTGCGATTCCTCTCCTCGCTCTTCTCCTTCCACAATGATTCTGCTCCCTGCCCGTCCTACTGTGTCATTATTCATGTCCTGCTCTTCTCATCCAGTGCGATTCCTCTCCTCGCTCTTCTCCCTCCACAATGATTCTGTTCCCTGCCCGTCCTACTGTGTCATTATTCATGTCCTGCTCTTCTCATCCAGTGCAATTCCTCTCCTCCCTCCACAATGATTCTGTTCCCTGCCCGTCCTACTGTGTCGTTATTCATGTCCTGCTCTTCTCATCCAGTGTGATTCCTCTCCTCGCTCTTCTCCCTGCACAATGATTCTGTTCCCTGCCCGTCCTACTGTGTCATTATTCATGTCCTGCTCTTCTCATCCAGTGCGATTCCTCTCCTCGCTCTTCTTCCTCCACAATGATTCTGCTCCCTGCCCGTCCTACTGTGTCATTATTCATGTCCTGCTCTTCTCATCCAGTGTGATTCCTCTCCTCGCTCTTCTTCCTCCACAATGATTCTGCTCCCTGCCCGTCCTACTGTGTCATTATTCATGTCCTGCTCTTCTCATCCAGTGCGATTCCTCTCCTCGCTCTTCTCCCTGCACAATGATTCTGTTCCCTGCCCGTCCTACTGTGTCATTATTCATGTCCTGCTCTTCTCATCCAGTGCGATTCCTCTCCTCGCTCTTCTCCCTCCACAATGATTCTGTTCCCTGCCCGTCCTACTGTGTCATTATTCATGTCCTGCTCTTCTCATCCAGTGTGATTCCTCTCCTCGCACTTCTTCCTCCACAATGATTCTGATCCCTGCCCGTCCTACTGTGTCATTATTCATGTCCTGCTCTTCTCATCCAGTGTGATTCCTCTCCTTGCACTTCTTCCTCCACAATGATTCTGTTCCCGGCCCGTCCTACTGTGTCATTATTCATGTCCTGCTCTTCTCATCCAGTGTGATTCCTCTCCTCGCTCTTCTTCCTCCACAATGATTCTGTTCCCTGCCCGTCCTACTGTGTCATTATTCATGTCCTGCTCTTCTCATCCAGTGTGATTCCTCTCCTCGCTCTTCTTCCACCACAATGATTCTGTTCCCTGCCCGTCCTACTGTGTCATTATTCATGTCCTGCTCTTCTCATCCAGTGCAATCCCTTCCTTGCTCTTCTCCCTCCACAGTGATCCTGTTCCCTGCCCGTCCTCAGTTGGATCCGGAACGGGGGGGGGGCGAGGGGGCAGCTTGCCCCGCCCATTACTGAGGCGCTAATGCAGCTGTGCGGGCGGGCGGCTGATTAATCAGTAATATAGGCGGGCGGGCGGTGGGCTGATTAAGCTTGATCCAGCCTCCCGCCCGTCCGCCTATATTACTGATTAATCGCAGCCGCCGCCCGCACAGCTGCTTTAGCGCCTCAGCAAGAATCCGATTCCTATTCGCAGCCGTCCGCCCACATGGATGACTGCTGCGGGGAGATGTTGAGAACCAGCGCCCGCCAATCACAGTGGCTGTGGATGTGATGCGTCCACAGTGATTGGCGGGCGTGATGCGGGCCGTAGGGAGGGAGACTGGTCGCGTGGATCAGTGCATGGGCGGGAGCCGCGGGAGCATCCTACAACAGCCGCAGCAGCAGCCATCACGCTGTGCTGCCACAACTAAAACTTAAAGGTAAATGCTGCTCCTCTCACCCTCCCTTCCCCAGTGACTGACAGATCCAGGGGTTGTCATTTACCCCTGGATTCACACCCAAACAGGTTTATGTAATTATGTCTGATTATCATAATCAGACATAATCACATAAATCTGTTTGGGGGTGACACTGCCACTTTTTCCACTTTTTACGAGTAAATGACAACCCCTGGATTAATGTCAGTCCTGGTGTCTCTGGCCACATGTATATGCCGCTGCCCGGTGTATAATGCCCACGTGTATATGCCGCTGCCCTGTGTATAATGCCCATGCGTAAATGCCGCTGCCTTGTGTATAATGCCCACGCATATATGCCGCTGCCCTGTGTATAATGCCCATGCATATATGCCGCTGCCCTGTGTATAATGCCCACGTGTATATGCCGCTGCCAGTGTGTATAGTGCCCGGGGGTAACATATAGCAATTTAGGGGGCGCCAAAATGAGATTATATCTTGCCCCCCCCCCCCAACCTAAAAACGTTCCAGCGCCCCTGCCCGTCCTACTGTGTCATTATTCATGTCCTGCTCTTCTCATCCAGTGCGATTCCTCTCCTCGCTCTTCTCCCTCCACAATGATTCTGCTCCCTGCCCGTCCTACTGTGTCATTATTCATGTCCTGCTCTTCTCATCCAGTGCGATCCATCTGCAAGACTTTCTTCATTTTTTCTTCTGCCCTCTCATACCATTGCCTCTGCATGCCCTTCTTACCCCAGGGTCTCTGAAATAGTTAATATATCCTTAGACTTATGATACTTACTAGTACCGGTGATGTTTGTAAATAAAAAATAAGAAATTAGTGACTTATTCAACTTCTTTATAGACCACATTTGTCATTTGTCCTTCGGAGGCGAGTACAAAAAATATTTTTTTATTGCTGTAACACGCAAAAGGGCCACAGAAAGTTGGCCATGGGAAAAACATTCCCCACTTAGGTCACTTAGTTCTGGGTATTAAAAATGTTTCTCCAGTTCCACAGGCAATAAAAATATTACCCTCAATGAGAAAGTTTTTTAGTTTTAATTTGCAATCGTGTCCCATTGCATTTCTCCTGCTACCCATCACACCCCCCTGCCTCATCCACGCCACTCTATGCCCCCTGCTACCCATCACATATTCCCTGCTACCCACCACACACTCCCTGCTACCCATTACACACCCCCTGCCTCAGCCTTCCCACTCTATGCCTCCTGCTATCAATCACACACACTGCTAATCATTGCATACCTCCTACCCCAGCCACCCCACTCCACTATAGAAGTGGAATCGCGGTCCGGGCGCCTGTACAATACAGATGGCACAAGTGCAGTACCGACATCTGTTCTGCGCATGCTCCTGGTACTGCAGCCCATAGAAGCCAAAGAGGCATCTCTGGGGGAAAGTATCACCTCCTAATGAGACTGCCTTGGGTGACTGGCAGGTCGGACTTCCAATAGGAAGACACTGCCAGTCACAGAGAAGCCAATGGAATTTCACAGACTGCATCTGGCTTCACTAAGGCAGAACACATTGTGGAAATTTGCATGGGGGGGGGGGGGGGGGCTGCCAATTGGTAAAAACTGCCTCTGATCATTGACTCTATCCCTCCATGGTTATCTGCTTCCTGATTTTCTCCCCCCACAATGATTCGGCGCCCTGCCCTTGTCCCTCCACATAGCATTGACCACCATCAAATGCAAGGGACAATGTAGAGAAGAAGAATCTCAATGATGATGAGTCGCGATTTGTGTGTTAAATATTTAAATTGGTAAAGCAGTGAAATCTCAAGAGCGATGGATCTGCCAATCAAACCATAACCTTTACTCTAGTTCACAAAAGGAAAACAATACAAGGAGTTCAGAGGGTGAGAAATTAGGAAGGAGAATTAAAGGTTTTAGTTCTGATTCTTTTCACTGAACATTTACACTGATTAATTCCACCGCACTTCCCTCCCCGCACTGATTCATCTCCCTGCCCTACCTACTCTGTACTGTTTTCTCACTGCATTTCATACTTATGCCCTTTCTAAAGATACCAATAGTTAGTTAGATAGATAGATAGATAGATAGATAGATAGATAGATAGAGATGTAGCACCGCTCATCCAGCGCCGGGGCTCGCCAGACCACCCCCCACTGGCGAGCTGACACTACATCTGACTGGGACGCACGAGCGTCCAACACGCACGCTCGTCACAGTTTCCTATCGGTGGGGGGTGGAAACCCTGCCCGTCTCTGCTTCAGGGAGACGGGCAGGGTTAGGGGGGGGGGGGGCGGGGAGGGGGGGGAACGCATTGGGGACCGACGGCGGGGACCCGGGGGGGGGCTCCGTTGTAAGGGGACGTCCATGCTTCCGGGGGCTGGCGGCTGGCGAATCTACCGCCAGCCCCTGTCTGAATGAAGGGCGCTCAATCTATCGATAGATAGATAGATAGACAGTATAAAAGCGTGTTTATATCTAAGTACTTTAATATACCCTTAAATATAACGGCAAACGCTGAAATATTTGCATGCCAACACAAACTTGTAAAAATGAATGACATTTCTTTACTTAAAAGATACCTTAAGTACATGTATTTGCAAATGCAGACTAACAAGAAACATAAAATTGATTGGCTTATACTGTACTTCAACAATAATTCTAAATCAAACCTAGCAAGGACCGTGATCAGCCATGGTAACCCATTCCTATTTCACCACCAGCCCCTCTCCACGTGTTTGACTCTTCTTCCTCAGCTACCTAGCTACACCCCCTTTCTCTGGCACCTTTATACCTTATTCAATGTAATTAATTATTCGTATGTGTCAAATTTTTATTGGACAGCTTTGCCTTCAATCATAATGTTGTCATAATTCACCCATCACCCAACTTCTGGGCTGGGGAAGGATTCAGTGGCCTTGGTGCCTACGCATGCGTGCCCCTGATATCTAGGTTTGTCAACAAGATGTTCCAGACTTCCTGGCGGCTCGGATCACTGTAACTTCAACAAAAGACAGTTCTGTAACAGAAATTTGCTTCCCACAATAATATTTCAATCCCCACAACATTTTAAAAGAATTGCTTAGTCATTGTGAAACAAAATAGATTCTGCATAAGACAAACACCTGAGACTCGGGGGGAAAAGGGTAGGTCTTACACGCACCCTTAGCGAGGGGCCTGAGCAACAAGAAAGGTTTTCTGCAATATTGGGACATTAAGTAAATAAATATAATATAACTTAGATTTATTGATGAGTTGTTGGAGAAATATGTATGTCAATATATTTCTGTTTTATCAAATGAATCAGTCTTTAGATGCATCCTAGTCTCATCGCATTATCTGCAAAAATGGTGCCCAGCACTAGCAGAGTTTTCACGGGATATGGCGGCTCACTCTCGTCAGGCATCATACACTTCATTTCATATTGAGGCTAGATGTATGATGACACATCTGTACTTAGTGTTTCTAATGCTCTTCTCTATGGCAAGTCACCTCTCTTGGCGGCACCACTTGCCAACAACTCACCAGAAATGCTGCGGCTCCCTCCCCTAGTCGAACATGGCTGTGATGAGACTGGATTGTGACTAGGGTGGCTTCCCTGCGCATTTGCAAAATTTCACACATTACACAACTGCAGACTCATTTCATGCATGTTTCAACTCCTTGAGTCACGCCATGCATTTCAACAAACATTCCATCCCAGGCCTTAGCCCCTGAATCACGTCACTAGGCTCCACACCTATTCCATCCCGGGCCTCATCTGAATCACATCACTAGAATCCACACCTATTCCATCCCAGGCCTCATCCCCTGAATCAGACCATGCATCTCCACACCCATTCCATCCCTGGTCTCAGCCCCTGAATCACATCACTAGGCTCCACACCCATTCCATCCCAGGCCTCATCCCCTAAATCACATCACTAGACGCCACATCACTGGTCTCAGCCCCTCAGTCAAACTATGCATCTCCACACCCATTCCATCTCAGGCCTCATCCCTTGAATCACATCACTAGACTCCACACTCATTCCATTATTGTTCTCAGCCCCTGAGTCACATCACTAGACTCCACACTCATTCTATTCCAGGCCTCATCCCCTGAATTTTATCACTAGACTCAACACCCATTCCATCCTGGTCTCAGCCCCTAAGTCACATCACTAGACTCCACACCTATTCCATCCCTGGTCTCATCCCCTGAATGACATCACTAGACTCCACACTCTTTCCAATGCTGGTCTCAGCCCATGAGTCACATCATTAGACTTTACACCTATTACCTCCCAGGCCTCATCCCCTGAATGACATCACTAGACTTCACACCTATTCCATTCCAGGCCTCATCCCCTGAATTACATCACTAGACTCCACACCTATTCCATTCCAGGCCTCATCCCCTGAATTACATCACTAGACTCCCCACCTATTCCATCCCAGGCCTCATCCCCTGAATGACATCACTAGACTCCACACCTATTCCATTCCAGGCCTCATCCCCTGAATGACATCACTAGAGTCCACACCTATTCCATCCCAGGCCTCATCCCCTGAATGACATCACTAGACTTCACACCTTTTCCATTCCAGGCCTTATCCCCTGAATGACATCACTAGACTTCACACCCTTTCCATTGCTGGTCTCAGCCCCTGAATCACATCACTAGACTTTACACCTATTCCATCCCAGGCCTCATCCCCTGAATGACATCACTAGACTCCACACCTATTCCATTCCAGGCATCATCCCCTGAATGACATCACTAGACTCCACACCTATTCCATCCCTGGCCTCATCCCCTGAATGACATCACTAGACTCCACACCTATTCCATCCCAGGCCTCATCCCTTCAATGACATCATTAGACTCCACACCTATTCCATCCCAGGCCTCATCCCCTGAATGACATCACTAGACTCCACACCTATTCAATTCCAGGCCTCATCTCCTGATTGACCTCACTAGACCACCATTGCTGGTCTCAGCCCATGAGTCAAATCACTAGATTCCACATCCATTCCAACTACACAGCAATGTAACGATGAGTCCACATACACCTATTGTTCTTGCACTATGATGGTTCAAGATGCCTCGTGCAAGTTATGCTGGCTATACACTAGACCAACTTTCATCCAACTAGCGAATTTACAGCCATGCGATCAGGTCTGATAGTTATTAAACAAACAGAAACAGCTGTGTAATGGGCCCTACACACGTAGTGATATGCAGGCATTTGCTGTGCAATTTTACCTAATTAAACTACAGCGTGTGTAGGGGCCATAGCGATGTAGATGCCCAGTCCCATGCATCGATATTTCCCGCACGCACGCTGGTTTGGGAGATACCGGCGTACACTGGTTCTTAATCGGTCGGGGCAAGCGTTCTGAACGATCTAGTATCACTCAGAACGCTCATCGGGTCGCTACGTGTGTAGGGCCCATAGGAGGCTTAAAATTGTGTGAAGAACAGACAAACTCTGCTACAAATAGGAGGTTGTGGTAGATGGTTTTCTTTTCACAGGTCATACATCATGGCAAGACAGGGGCAACATTGAGGACCATAGAAGCAGTGGTCAACCAAGGAAATGTAGAGGTAAATTTACTAAGATGGGAGTTCTACTGAATATGGGCTGTTGCTCATAGCAACTAATGAAAATCTACTTATCTATTTAGCACCTTATAGAAGATAATGGATAGAATCTGTTTGGTTGCTATGGGCAACATATTCAATACAACTCCCATTTTAGTAAATAAACCCTTATGTCAGGCTTTCCCAACCACAGTCCTCAAGGCACACCAACAGTGCAGTTTTAGTGATATCCAGGCTTCAGTACAGATGGTTTAATCAGAATCTTTCAGATACTAATTAAGTCACCTGTGCTCAAGCCTGGATATCACTAAAAACTGCACTGTTGGTGTGCCTTGAGGACCGTGGTTGGGAATGCCTGTCCTATGTGGTTTTGCTAATGAAGTTGTCCCTTTTTTGGAGTTCCAGCGAAGTCTTCCCACTTTTTCATGCATTTCTCTCAGATTGCATATTGTAGAAAATTTGTATCAACACAAGTGCCGCAAATTAGCATTTTTACTGGGATCTCCTTTTTCTGGGGTATGCACATTTATTCAGTCTGCAAGTCTGCGTGCAAGTGTACCTAGATTAATTACAATTAAATTAAATGAAAAATGCTTTTGGATAGTTTGAGGTGACATTAAAGTATACATTTTGTAAAAAAAAATATTATTTTTGTTTTTATCTAAATAAATATGGTAATTCAATTTAGGGTGAATAATGTAAATTAAAAATATTTTGGTGTAATTTGGGCTATTTAGTTATTTTCTTTTAACCCAAAAAATGGGGGGGAGGGGGGGGAGTGCAATGGGTTCTGAAGCAAGCCATGACATGTTTCCCTTGAAATCGAGAGGTTGCCTAGCTTTACCCACCCTTGGGAAGGTATGCTCAAAAAGGGAAATTTGAATTTAATCTAAAAAAGGAATTTGAGTTTGGAATTGGATTGCAAATATAAATATAATTTTCGGTGCAGATTAGCCATGAAAGCGGCTTACTCAAGGTGGCTTGCACCGAACTAGGTTGACCCCTTGGTGTTGTGTAGACGTACTATGGCCAAGAATCCGAGTTGTTTCCATGGTTTCTGCCCCTACTTTATGCTTCTGCCAATTTTCAGCTGAAAACTCCCAGCTGGTCACAAATATTTATTGTTTACACTTAATGAGCCTTGAAAGATACTTAAAAAGTCATTAAACCCCACTTAATGCATTGAAAAAACATAAGCAACACAAATCATGAGACAAGCAAATATGTAAGTGTTTCCCAAACCCTTCCCTTTGGGTAAATGATCTCCCCAATACTTGTAACATCTGGAGAATTAGTAGAAAACCAGTAGGTGACCTGATTTATGGCGAATACGGTCTGTCTCTACGTCTCGTTTCCTGTAGAGTATAAAATGTACTATTTAATGGAGATTACCTTTCACAACAGTTCTGTATGCTCAGACTATCATTTAAAAGTTGCTAAGTGAATGCTGCTACATGCATAAAATAAGTTCCACAGCCCAAGTTACCACCTTAGATACAATGGGTTAACAACAATGTATTACAGGTCGAGTATCCCGTATCCGAATATCCGTTATCCGAATTATTCCGAAATACGGACATTCCAGAAAGTGAAAAAAAATTTTTTTTTTGCTAAAAACTCACTGGGGACATATGTAACAGCTACACTGGGGACATGATATGTAACTGGCACTATATATGTGCAAGACAATGATTGCTTGGCATTCAAATTCAGTGCTGAGATAGTACACACATTTTGTTTCACATTTTGAAACCTTGTTTTTTGAACAATTAAAATATGTTTGTGTGTATTTTATGTGGTAATAAAATATATTTGTGTGTATATTATGTGTTTATACAGCATAAATGCAAGATACTTCAAAATACATCATTGAAATATTAAAATATTCCGAAATACGGAAAAATCCGTTATCCAAAATTCTCCTGGTCCCGAGCATTTTGGATACGGGATACTCAACCTGTATATTGCAATCTTCTTTTTAAAAATATTATTCACTTTCCCGGCATCTCCACCTTCACTGTTATCTCTTTTCCTCTTCATGCAGGATGATTCCCCCGAGTAACAGAAGCTTCTTGGTCAATGACTTGGCTCCTGGGCGTGAATATGATCTCTGTGTCCTGGCTGTCTACGATGATGGAATGACCTCCCTGACTGCCACTCGTGTGGTCGGATGTATCCAGTTCAACACGAAGGAGGAGAGTGGAAAGTGCCGGCCGCTCCATACCCAGTTCCTAGGGGGCACTATGATCATCATTATCGGAGGAATCATTGTAGCCTCTGTGTTGGTGTTCATCATCATCCTAATGATCAGATACAAAGTGTACAGCGGCCAGGAGGAAGGGGAAAAAGCCAGGGTCAGTAATGTGTATTCTCAAACCAATGGGCAACAAGGCATGGCCTGTGCCAATTCCTGTGTCAAGTTGGGGGAAAATAACTATGAACCTTTACCCCCAGCTTCCAAAGAGTCCCCATTGGAGGGCAAAGGCCCTGATAAAGGTGAGAATCAAACCTTTTCACCTTCTCTGACATGTCTGACTGAAATGGACAAGAGAAGAACTCTGACAACCAATGATCTTCAGACAGTGGCCCTATTGTCTTCTCTCTCCGTAGATGGAGACCAGACAGAGACCAGCGCATTAGGCTCCACCACCTCACTATGCCTGATTACTACTGAAGGGCAAACTCGTTTGGAGCCCAAAGCACCTACCAGGACTTATCAACATAGATTCTCCTTTGATGGAGACTACACCCTGTTCCAGAGCCACAGTTATCCTCGCAGGGCACGGACAAAGAGACACATGTCCACCTCCGAGCTGCACAACCAGGAAGCTGCCCTTGGACATCGGAGAATAACATTTAGCAGCACAGAGTGGATGCTAGAGAGCACCGTTTGAAGATATTAGGGACACAAACATATGAGGGGTCAGGTAACATGGAGGGTCACATCCTATGAAACCTTATTGTCATGCATTCATTCTATGGGCTCATCCAAACTTTAAATGTCAGCGTTGCATTGTATAGCCGTGTTAAATATGTCTGTACACGTTCTCAGCATTGCTAAAAGAGATGTTCTAGGCTTTCAGTTGATCATGTTTGCAGAACATTGGCCATGTTCATTGTCAAGTTATGGTATATCATCAAGTCAAAATACCTCCACTCATTATAGGTTGTTTGCTGTTCCATAAGAAGACCACGGTGGTCCTAGAAGTGTACAGATATATTCTGCATTGTTATAGAATGCTTTAACATAGGAGTTGATGGCACTGCTATCTTAAGGGTCATAACTACTACGTGTTTCTCCGAAGCTTAGATGAAAATGCAAAAGATAAACAACAATTCAAGTCAAGTTCTTGGCATCCATAATGACCCGAGTGTTAACCTCATACAAGAATATTACAAAAGTCTCCTCCACCTTGTTCCAGACCCACATTTTTGCCCTTCTGTAAGATCCTCCCTCCTTTTGGTTTGGGGATATAGAGGGCAGTTGTTCAGCTTATGTTGTGTAGATAAAGGCTGAGCCCTTGAAGCAGTGCCTTAAACCAAGAGAGAGACCAGCACACAAGCTTTTTGGAACCCTCTGTGACCCTTCCTGTAAGTGAGGGTGGACAAGCTGGTTCATCAGGGGGAAACAGGACATATGCACAAACGACACGAAACCCAAACCTACTGTACAAAGCCTTCCTGCACGATGGAAAGAAAGACGAGAAGAGAGATCAAACGTCGGCCATGTTGTTGGGGTCCTGACACCATATACTTTCTGTACATCTAGCTGGTCTGGATCCTTTCTGAGTCAAGTCAGGAGCCTTTCTGGGACTTTGCAGGAAGTGACATCATCCAGAAATGTCTAACACAAGTTTTTACATTAAAAACATGTGTCGCGCCCTCGCTCTCCCCAGCACATATACTATGGCGGAGAGATAGAGAGAGATAGATGCTGGTTGGTGCAGTGGGAAATTAAAGTCCTTTCTGTGACTGCTCTGTGTGTCTGGAGTATTTATTATTTACAAAGGTAATCGTAGCACAAGGTGATTATGAAACATGGGATAGTGGTGTGGGGTGAAGGTTAAAAAAAAGCCACAAAGGGGACTACACCGAATAAACAGCTAGGAGTCACTTACAGATATACTGTACCTTCGCTCATTGCTCATGGTTGCTGTGCCATGGCCTCTCATAACTCACGAGCCTGGCAAAGGCATCATGCCAATCACGACAAATGGCACGGCAACAGTGTGCGTAGCTACATCTGTATGTAGTGGCCATGTAAGTGACTCTTGGCTGTTTATTTGGAATTTGTATCTGAGTGCCATCTAAAGCCAATGGCCACTTCTCTGATTTGGCCATTTGTTTACCTGATTCCAACGGATTGTGCTGAGAAATTGGGTAAAAAGTGTCCAAATCACAGGTGATTGACATCTGATCCGACCCGATGCGCGGTCCTGTGCACATTGGTTCGGAGTCAAAGATTGGACCCACTTGCACATCTGACCTCCAGCTTGGACAGCCTCCCGGCAATGGGGAGAGGGATCGCCAGCAGTATATCACATGTGATCCTGAAACCCGGAGCTCAAGGGGGATTGGCTGCTACTTCTCCAAGGGAGAACTCACAGTAGTGTATGGGGGCTTAGAGGGAACTCAAATAACATAGAAAACATCATTTTAATATGTCAACAGAGTCACATATTGGTCTATGTTTTGGGCCCGGAGGGTCTTTTTCAAAACAATTCAAAGTTATACATTTTTTCAGCAAAAGACAGATCACGTGCTACTGTGTATATTTATGGATATATTATGGAGCACTGCAAAGATATCCTTTAGTGGAGCACCACGACTTCCAACATGCCTAGATGTAAGTGTAATTCCCGATATATATATATATATATATATATATATATATATATATATATATATATATATATATATATATACGGATGGTATAGAGAGCGCTAGTATAGGCCACCACCTAATTAATTTAGATCAATATTTTGTACAATCAAATGACATAGAATCTAGATATAAAACGATATTTATTAAGAATTCATGATTCACGTCTGATCCTTCCAATTCAGATGAATATTCAAATGATGCAACGCGTTTTGTCTTTACAAAGACTTCATCAGGGGTATCAGACAATAGGTAATAATTCTGGGACATGCAGTACCAAGAATGGTTATTTCAACAAATCCCACGATATCTTGATTGAAAAGTGGGAGAAAATCTAAAGAATATATCTCCAGGGAGTACAACAATTCAATTCAATAGCCAACTTTGCGTGAGATGGACAGTATTTATCGATATCAGCCGAGTTGAATCAAATAGACTGGAAGTCATAGGACTACAGGGTGGATGTCCTGAATGAAGTAACCACCATAGGGTCTAGGGTATCTCAATGTTCCTCAGGAAGTCATTGGGATACCCTAGACCTGGGGTAGCCAACCCTAGTCCTCGAGATCTACCAACAGTGCATGTGTTGCAGGTCTCCTCACAGAATCACAAGTGAGCTAATTAGCTCAACCTGTGGATCTTTTGAAATATGTCAGTGATTAATGAGTGCAGTTGTGCAGCAGCTAGGTTGTCTGGAAAATGTGAACTGTTGGTAGCTCTCGAGGGCTAGGGTTGGCTACCACTGCCCTAGACCATGGGTCTTCAAACTGTGGCCCTCCAGATGTTGTGAAACTACAAATCCCAGCATGCCTTGCCACAGTCCCTTATAGCAAAACTGTGGCAAGGCATGGTGGGATTGTAGTTTCACAACATCTGGAGGGCCACAGTTTAAAGACCCATGCCCTAGACCCTAAGGTGGTTACTTAATTCAGGACATCCACCCTGTAGTCCTATCACTTTTTTTTATCATGCCCAGCGTTTTACTCAGCAATCCCATAAAATGGGCGGTTTCCACCCCCACTGCATGTCCATAACCTTGCTTGCAGCCAGCGTTCAGAAAAAGTTGCAAGAGAACACCAGCGGGTCCCGAGCATGCGCAATACGACCCATGACTGTATGATTTTGGCTAACTGCACTTTAGATTTACACTATCTTTCTAGATACAAATACATTCGACAGTTGACATAGTCCAGATAGACTTGCCTGCACAGTCTATTTTGCTATGCGATACCAACACTGCGGGGCTGCGCATCAGGATCGAATAGAAAAAAAGAGTTTGCAGGCAAGTCTTTCTTGACTATGGGGGTAATATAACCTAGGCTGCTTGTATTTGGAGCCTAGCAAGCAGTTTAACACCGCCCTGCAGAATGCCCCCTACGCTGCGAGCAGAGGTATATGGTGATTTTTCCTCTGCTTGCAGCTGAAAGGTCGCCCCGGAACTTACATTTCTACAGCACTTTGGCCCTTATTCTGGATCGGACGGTACGGCCCGCGTGCGGCCGTACCGCCGATGTTTTTATTCTGCACATGCGCAGAGGTCAATCTGCGCATGTGCAGCCCCCTTCGCCGCAGACGTATTTCGTCCGCCGCAAAGGGGGCGTATAGGGGCGTGAGGGGCTTCATACCCTCATTTCCCTATGTGTACGCCCCGCGTTTCATGGGCGTTCCCATGCAAACGCGGGGCGTATGCATGGTAATGAGGGTATGACGCAACTCATGGGGGCGGAAAGCTGACGTCGCCGGATGTCAGCTCTCAGCCCCCATACAAGCTAGCACACGGACGATTGTCCGTGTGGTCTCAGCTTGCGGGAGCTGCTGGGGCGTGCGGACCTGCCTTCGATGGTCGACGACCATCGAATGCAGGGGGCAGCTCCCACCATGGTGGAGGCGTACGCCTCCACCATTTTTATGCGGATCGCCAGCCGTCCGTGTACGGACGGCCGTGGCGATCCGTCTCGTGGGCGGGGATTGGTTTGTGCGGCCGGAGCACCGTGTGCGGCTCCGGCCGCACCAACCAGAATAAGGGCCTTTGTTCTCCCAATCAGGCAGCGACAGCTCCATTGATTGAAAATTTTGCTGAAGGCGCTTGCAGTGGGGGACTGCACATATACGTCATACTTCCCTACTTTTGAAAAACAGTTTCAGGGAGATTATAGTTGGTAATAGAATTTTGCAAAGCGCCCCACTGAGGGGGCGTGTCATGCTCCACCCATAGGGTGTGTCTAGTTCCAAATATGGGGCCTTATTTTGGTTCATTCTTTCTGACAAAATCCTTCTTAGATGGACAAAACCATGTGCACTGCAGGGGGCAGATGTAACATGTGCAGAGAGAATTAGATTTAGTGAGTAATTTTGTTTCTGTGCAGGGAAAATACTGACTGCTTTATTTTTACACTGCAAGTGGGGTTTTACACTTTGAAGTAAAACCCCACCCAAATCTAATTCTCTCTGCACAAATAACACCTGCCCCACCTGCAGTGCACATGGTTTTGCCCATCTAAGAAGGATTTTGTCAGAAAGAATGAACCAAAATAAGGCCCATGGAGAGATTGTGAAAAGAGATTGTGCCCGTGGCACCTAGAAGCGTGGGTGTGTACTGCTACATCTGAGAGGAATCTTGTAAAATGACTTACAGTATATCCAAATGTAGATGAGCCCCAAAGCAGTTAGTAAGAGATACTATACTTGGTAATGTGCTGGGAAATGGTGCTGATGATTCAGTGTATATGTATCTATCTCTCATTCTTTTTTTCCCAAAACTGTAAGAGTGTAATGTGGGTCAGGTGACATGAGGGAGATTGCTAGACTAATGAGAGAGAGAGGGAGATTGCTGCTATGTCATGGAGTCTCCTGCAGAATGCAGGAGGGGAGGTAACTATGATGTAACAGTGTAATGTGGGCTAGGTGACATGTGGGAGATTGCTAGACTAATGATGGAGAGAGGGAGATTGCTGTTATGTCAGGGAGTCTCCTGCAGAATGCTGGAGGGTAGGTAACTATGATGTAAAAGTGTAATGTGGGCTAGGTGACATGCAGGAGATTGCTAGACTAATGATGGAGAGAGGGAGATTGCTGTTATGTCATGGAGTCTCCAGCAGAATGCAGGAAGGGAGGTAACTATGATGTAACAGTGTAATGTGGGCTAGGTGACATGAGGGAGATTGCTAGACAAATGAGGCAGAGAGGGAGATTGCTGCTATTTCAGGGAGTCTCCTGCAGAATGCAGGAGTGTACTTATATATATGACATACTAGGTGATTCATCGCGCCCTACGGGTGCTCTTCACACCGGCGTAAGGGGCTACGCCCCTTAATTTGTGAACGTTTGTATTGTGAGAAATATGGTTAGAAATGTATGAAAGATGCCCTGTATTGCAGCTTCTGCCAGTGGGTGAGGGTCCAGCGTGGCAGCACAGGAGTACAGGACGGTGGCCCTGAGTCAGTGTCTCCTCCTACTGGGTGGGAGTAAGGGTGCATGAGAGCAGGAGGCTGGGATATGAGGCATAATAGGGGTATGTGGGCAACACAGCGTCAGCGATTACCCAGTGGTGGAAGTTACGGTTCAGGAGAGCAGGAAGCTGGGTAGTGATAGGGGTGTGTGGGCATACGGGGGACTAAAGAGGGTGGGGGACACTGTGCAGCTTCTGCCAGTGGGTGAGGGTCCAGCGTGGCAGCACAGAAGTACAGGACGGTGGCCCTCAGTCAGTGTCTCCTCTGTCTGGGTGGGAGTTAGGGTGCATGAGAGCAGGAGGCTGGGCGGTAAAGCATGATAGGGGAATGTGGGCAACACAGGGTGAGCGGGTCTCCACTGGCGGAAGTTACGGGGCAGGGGAACAGGAGGCAGGGCAGTGATAGAGGTGTGTGGGCATGAGGGGTAATAAAGGTTTTTGGCTGTTGCAGAGTAGGGATAGGCATTGGTGCAGACACCATCGATGGTTGGCATTGATGGCGATTTTGCACCCTGCCATCGATAGTAGTAACATATTACTTGGATTACCATCGATTGTTGTAGCTATCGATGGTCACCCATTATATCTGACTGAATAGGCCGTGGGTCAATCAGAACTTGGTGGCCTAAAAAAATTTGAAACTTGATCGGTTCTTCTTTGCCATCGTTGTAGGAAAACCATCTTGTCCTCCCACATTGATGGCAAAAGTATTCAACATCGGCCATAAACCATTGATTATTTGAAATCATTGATGGTCGATGGGCATCCCTAGAACTGGAGGAGGGTGGGGGACAGTATGCAGCACCAGGCAGTGGGTGAGCGTCTCCTCCCACTGGGAGGGAGTGAGCGTGCATGAGAGCAGGAGGCTGTATAATAGTGGTATGTGGACAAGACATTGATAAAAGTTGTGGCGCTGGTGCAGAGGGCAGTGGGGAAACCTGCAGTGCGGCAGCCAGGGCCGGATTTCGCTGGGGTCCCGCGAATCGCGGGAGGGGGTGGTCGCGGGGGTCCCGTGAATCGCGGGAGGGGGGTCGCGGGGGTCCTGGCAGAGGGTAGGGATGTGCAGGAGTAATGGTGGATGGTGGCTGTGGAGTAATGGTGGATGGTGGGCGTGTACTGTAGCCCTGGCTGGGCGAGGGGAGGTGATGTCAAGGGGGTGGAACGTTATACACATGAAAATGTTCTACACAGGAACGTTCTACACAGGGGTTCAGTGACAGATCTGGCTAAATATATAAGAGATACCATGTGCATATACCATCCTCCACCATCGACAGAGGAGCATAATAGAAGTTAGAAAAAAATCAGATAGTCAAAATCGAATTGAACCTGGATCGCAACATGTGACCACACCTTCGTCTTGGGGCTATATTTACTAAGCAACATTTCCAAAGCTGTTTTTTGCTGGCGACGGTGCCCTCTGGCTTTAAACCAGCAGTAATACTAAGGCAATAAGCACCTGGTTTAGTTTTAATGTTGTTTTAAACCCTGCAGGCAAAACAACCTACAGTATAATAATCAGCGGGTACGGAAAACTGCTGCTTAGTAAGTATAGGCCTCTGGTGCGGTACGTCCTCACTGACAATTCTGCATTCAACGCAGAATGTATGCATGCAGCATAGAACATTAGCCTGTGCAGCAGGGAAATATTCCATACATACAGTAGGAAGAGCCGGGTGCAGACAGTAAGACGTGATGGAACACGCAGTGCTGGAAGGGACATGGGTACTGGTTTAGCTGCCAATACTAGAATACGGCTTCCAAGGACACTTTGTTTATGGAAGAAATAATAGATAATAGATGTTGGGTTCTATGCAGATTTAGATTCTGCACACCCACATATCCATCCGACCATGGATCAGGAAGATAACAGAATCATTACTGGTGTAACCTGTCCCTATGACATGTTCTCGATGGATATTATTTCACAGTGACCATAGAGAACATGAAAGTGGTGCTATGTAGTCGCTTACACATAAATGCGCAGTGGGAATAGATATGGGGGGAGTTCATCTGGCAGACAGAAAAAACTGTAGAACATTGGGTCTGAAATCTGGACACAGTGTCAATGCTGTACGCAGTGGAGTCATTTTGCTCATGTGTAGAAATCACCCTGCACATGTGCAGTTATGGTGGTGCAGAGAGGATTTTTTGCATCGTGATTGACAGGCAAGGAGTATTTGTAGGGGGGTAACTGGGTACGCAGTATAGTGACTAGGAGGGAGGACAGCAGTATAAGAGTAACAACAGTGTGTTGATGAGAAGCACAGTGGTGAAAGGGGTAGCAGTATAAGAGCATGTTGTAGTGTAGGACAGGAACAGCAAAATACGAGTACAGCAAGGTGATGGTATAGGGGTAGCAGTGTAAGAGCATGTTGTAGTGTAGTACAGGCATAGCAATATAAGATTATAGCAAGGTGATAGCATAGGGGTAGCAATATAAGAGCACATTGTAGTATAAGGAAAGGCACAGCAATATAAATGTACAGCAAGCTGATGGTATAGGGGTAGCAGTATAAGAGCACAGAGCGGGAAAATAAGAGGGACTGCAGTGTACAGCACATAGTAGGATGGCAGTAGTATAGAGTACAGCAAGCTGATAGTATAGGGGTAGCAGTATAAGTGCAAAGTAAGCTGATAGTATAAGGGCAGCAGTATAAGAGCACAGAGCAGGGTGGTTAGAGGAACAGCAGTGTACAGCACATAGTAGGATGGCCGCAGTATAAGAGCAGGGTGGTAGGAGGGACAGCAGTGTACAACACATAGTAGGATGGCAGCAGTATAAGAGCAGGGTGGTAGGAGGGACAGCATTGTACAGCACATAGTAGGATGGCAGCAGTATAAGAGCAGGGTGGTAGGAGGGACATCAGTGTACAACACATAGTAGGATGGCAGCAGTATAAGAGCACAGAGCAGGGCGGTAGGAGGACAGCAGTGTACAGCACATAGTAGGATGGCAGCAGTATAAGAGCACAGAGCGGGGTGGTAGGAGGGACAGCAGTGTACAACACATAGTAGGATGGCAGCAGTATAAGAGCACGGAGCAGGGCGGTAGGAGGGACAGCAGTGTACAGCACATAGTAGGATGGCAGCAGTATAAGAGCACAGAGCAGGGTGGTTAGAGGAACAGCAGTGTACAGCACATAGTAGGATGGCCGCAGTATAAGAGCAGGGTGGTAGGAGGGACAGCAGTGTACAACACATAGTAGGATGGCAGCAGTATAAGAGCAGGGTGGTAGGAGGGACAGCAGTGTACAGCACATAGTAGGATGGCAGCAGTATAAGAGCAGGGTGGTAGGAGGGACAGCAGTGTACAGCACATAGTAGGATGGCAGCAGTATAAGAGCAGGGTGGTAGGAGGGACAGCAGTGTACAGCACATAGTAGGATGGCAGCAGTATAAGAGCAGGGTGGTAGGAGGGACAGCAGTGTACAGCACATAGTAGGATGGCAGCAGTATAAGAGCAGGGTGGTAGGAGGGACAGCAGTGTACAGCACATAGTAGGATGGCAGCAGTATAAGAGCACGGAGCAGGGTGCTAGGAGGGACAGCAGTGTACAGCACATAGTAGGATGGCAGCAGTATAAGAGCACAGAGCAGGGTGGTAGGAGGGACAGCAGTGTACAGCACATAGTAGGATGGCAGCAGTATAAGAGCAGGGTGGTAGGAGGGACAGCAGTGTACAGCACATAGTAGGATGGCAGCAGTATAAGAGCAGGGTGGTAGGAGGGACAGCAGTGTACAGCACATAGTAGGATGGCAGCAGTATAAGAGCACAGAGCAGGGCGGTAGGAGGACAGCAGTGTACAGCGCATAGTAGGATGGCAGCAGTATAAGAGCACAGAGCAGGGTGGTAGGAGGGACAGCAGTGTACAGCACATAGTAGGATGGCAGCAGTATAAGAGCACGGAGCAGGGTGGTAGGAGGGACAGCAGTGTACAGCACATAGTAGGATGGCAGCAGTATAAGAGCACAGAGCAGGGTGGTTAGAGGAACAGCAGTGTACAGCACATAGTAGGATGGCCGCAGTATAAGAGCAGGGTGGTAGGAGGGACAGCAGTGTACAGCACATAGTAGGATGGCAGCAGTATAAGAGCAGGGTGGTAGGAGGGACAGCATTGTACAGCACATAGTAGGATGGCAGCAGTATAAGAGCAGGGTGGTAGGAGGGACAGCAGTGTACAACACATAGTAGGATGGCAGCAGTATAAGAGCACAGAGCAGGGCGGTAGGAGGACAGCAGTGTACAGCACATAGTAGGATGGCAGCAGTATAAGAGCAGGGTGGTAGGAGGGACAGCAGTGTACAGCACATAGTAGGATGGCAGCAGTATAAGAGCACAGAGCAGGGTGGTAGGAGGGACAGCAGTGTACAGCACATAGTAGGATGGCAGCAGTATAAGAGCAGGGTGGTAGGAGGGACAGCAGTGTACAGCACATAGTAGGGTGGCAGCAGTATAAGAGCACAGAGCAGGGTGGTAGGAGGGACAGCAGTGTACAGCACATAGTAGGATGGCAGCAGTATAAGAGCACAGAGCAGGGTGGTAGGAGGGACAGCAGTGTACAACACATAGTAGGATGGCAGCAGTATAAGAGCAGGGTGGTAGGAGGGACAGCATTGTACAGCACATAGTAGGATGGCAGCAGTATAAGAGCAGGGTGGTAGGAGGGACAGCAGTGTACAACACATAGTAGGGTGGCAGCAGTATAAGAGCACAGAGCAGGGCGGTAGGAGGACAGCAGTGTACAGCACATAGTAGGATGGCAGCAGTATAAGAGCACAGAGCAGGGTGGTAGGAGGGACAGCAGTGTACAACACATAGTAGGATGGCAGCAGTATAAGAGCAGGGTGGTAGGAGGGACAGCATTGTACAGCACATAGTAGGATGGCAGCAGTATAAGAGCAGGGTGGTAGGAGGGACAGCAGTGTACAACACATAGTAGGATGGCAGCAGTATAAGAGCACAGAGCAGGGCGGTAGGAGGACAGCAGTGTACAGCGCATAGTAGGATGGCAGCAGTATAAGAGCACAGAGCAGGGTGGTAGGAGGGACAGCAGTGTACAGCACATAGTAGGATGGCAGCAGTATAAGAGCACGGAGCAGGGTGGTAGGAGGGACAGCAGTGTACAGCACATAGTAGGATGGCAGCAGTATAAGAGCACAGAGCAGGGTGGTTAGAGGAACAGCAGTGTACAGCACATAGTAGGATGGCCGCAGTATAAGAGCAGGGTGGTAGGAGGGACAGCAGTGTACAGCACATAGTAGGATGGCAGCAGTATAAGAGCAGGGTGGTAGGAGGGACAGCATTGTACAGCACATAGTAGGATGGCAGCAGTATAAGAGCAGGGTGGTAGGAGGGACAGCAGTGTACAACACATAGTAGGATGGCAGCAGTATAAGAGCACAGAGCAGGGCGGTAGGAGGACAGCAGTGTACAGCACATAGTAGGATGGCAGCAGTATAAGAGCAGGGTGGTAGGAGGGACAGCAGTGTACAGCACATAGTAGGATGGCAGCAGTATAAGAGCACAGAGCAGGGTGGTAGGAGGGACAGCAGTGTACAACACATAGTAGGATGGCAGCAGTATAAGAGCAGGGTGGTAGGAGGGACAGCATTGTACAGCACATAGTAGGATGGCAGCAGTATAAGAGCAGGGTGGTAGGAGGGACAGCAGTGTACAACACATAGTAGGATGGCAGCAGTATAAGAGCACAGAGCAGGGCGGTAGGAGGACAGCAGTGTACAGCGCATAGTAGGATGGCAGCAGTATAAGAGCACAGAGCAGGGTGGTAGGAGGGACAGCAGTGTACAGCACATAGTAGGATGGCAGCAGTATAAGAGCAGGGTGGTAGGAGGGACAGCAGTGTACAGCACATAGTAGGATGGCAGCAGTATAAGAGCAGGGTGGTAGGAGGGACAGCAGTGTACAGCACATAGTAGGATGGCAGCAGTATAAGAGCAGGGCGGTAGGAGGACAGCAGTGTACAACACATAGTAGGATGGCAGCAGTATAAGAGCAGGGTGGTAGGAGGGACAGCAGTGTACAGCACATAGTAGGATGGCAGCAGTATAAGAGCAGGGTGGTAGGAGGGACAGTAGTGTACAGCACATAGTAGGATGGCAGCAGTATAAGAGCACGGAGCAGGGTGGTAGGAGGGACGGCAGTGTACAGCACATAGTAGGATGGCAGCAGTATAAGAGCAGGGTGGTAGGAGGGACAGCAGTGTACAGCACATAGTAGGATGGCAGCAGTATAAGAGCACAGAGCAGGGTAGTAGGAGGGACAGCAGTGTACAGCACATAGTACGATGGCAGCAGTATAAGAGCAGGGTGGTAGGAGGGACAGCAGTGTACAGCACAGAGTAGGATGGCAGCAGTATAAGAGCAGGGTGGTAGGAGGGACAGCAGTGTACAGCACATAGTAGGATGGCAGCAGTATAAGAGCAGGGTGGTAGGAGGGACAGCAGTGTACAGCACATAGTAGGATGGCAGCAGTATAAGAGCAGGGTGTTAGGAGGGACAGCAGTGTACAGCACATAGTAGGATGGCAGCAGTATAAGAGCACAGAGCAGGGTAGTAGGAGGGACAGCAGTGTACAGCACATAGTAGGATGGCCGTAGTGTAAGAGCAGGGTGGTAGGAGGGACAGCAGTGTACAGCACATAGTAGGATGGCAGCAGTATAAGAGCACAGAGCAGGGTGGTAGGAGGGACAGCAGTGTACAGCACATAGTAGGATGGCAGCAGTATAAGAGCAGGGTGTTAGGAGGGACAGCAGTGTACAGCACATAGTAGGATGGCAGCAGTATAAGAGCACAGAGCAGGGTAGTAGGAGGGACAGCAGTGTACAGCACATAGTAGGATGGCAGCAGTATAAGAGCACAGAGCAGGGTGGTAGGAGGGACAGCAGTGTACAGCACATAGTAGGATGGCAGCAGTATAAGAGCAGGGTGGTAGGAGGGACAGCAGTGTACAGCACATAGTAGGATGGCAGCAGTATAAGAGCACAGAGCAGGGTGGTAGGAGACACAGCAGTGTACAGCACATAGTAGGATGGCAGCAGTATAAGAGCAGGGTGTTAGGAGGGACAGTAGTGTACAGCACATAGTAGGGTGGCAGCAGTATAAGAGCACAGAGCAGGGTGGTAGGAGGGACAGCAGTGTACAGCACATAGTAGGATGGCAGCAGTATAAGAGCACAGAGCAGGGTGGTAGGAGACACAGCAGTGTACAGCACATAGTAGGATGGCAGCAGTATAAGAGCAGGGTGGTAGGAGGGACAGCAGTGTACAGCACATAGTAGGATGGCAGCAGTATAAGAGCAGGATGGTAGGAGGGACAGCATTGTACAGCACATAGTAGGATGGCAGCAGTATAAGAGCAGGGTGGTAGGAGGGACAGCAGTGTACAGCACATAGTAGGATGGCAGCAGTATAAGAGCACAGAGCAGGGTGGTAGGAGGGACAGCAGTGTACAGCACATAGTAGGATGGCAGCAGTATAAGAGCAGGGTGGTAGGAGGGACAGCAGTGTACAGCACATAGTAGGATGGCAGCAGTATAAGAGCACAGAGCAGGGTGGTAGGAGGGACAGCAGTGTACAGCACATAGTAGGATGGCAGCAGTATAAGAGCAGGGTGGTAGGAGGGACAGCAGTGTACAGCACATAGTAGGATGGCAGCAGTATAAGAGCACAGAGCAGGGTGGTAGGAGGGACAGCAGTGTACAGCACATAGTAGGATGGCAGCAGTATAAGAGCACGGAGCAGGGTGGTAGGAGGGACAGCAGTGTACAGCACATAGTAGGATAGCAGCAGTATAAGAGCAGGGTGGTAGGAGGGACAGCAGTGTACAGCACATAGTAGGATGGCAGCAGTATAAGAGCAGGGTGGTAGGAGGGACAGCAGTGTACAGCACATAGTAGGATGGCAGCAGTATAAGAGCACGGAGCAGGGTGGTAGGAGGGACAGCAGTGTACAGCACATAGTAGGATAGCAGCAGTATAAGAGCACAGAGCAGGATGGTAGGAGGACAGCAGTGTACAGCACATAGTAGGATGGCAGCAGTATAAGAGCAGGGTGGTAGGAGGGACAGCAGTGTACAGCACATAGTAGGATGGCAGCAGTATAAGAGCACAGAGCAGGGTGCTAGGAGGGACAGCAGTGTACAGCACATAGTAGGATGGCAGCAGTATAAGAGCACAGAGCAGGGTGGTAGGAGGGACAGCATTGTACAGCACATAGTAGGATGGCAGCAGTATAAGAGCAGGGTGGTAGGAGGGACAGCAGTGTACAGCACATAGTAGGATGGCAGCAGTATAAGAGCACAGAGCAGGGTGGTAGGAGGGACAGCAGTGTACAGCACATAGTAGGATGGCAGTAGTATAAGAGCACGGAGCAGGGTGGTAGGAGGGACAGCAGTGTACAGCACGTAGTAGGATGGCAGCAGTATAAGAGCAGGGTGGTAGGAGGGACAGCAGTGTACAGCACATAGTAGGATGGCAGCAGTATAAGAGCACAGAGCAGGGTGCTAGGAGGGACAGCAGTGTACAGCACATAGTAGGATGGCAGCAGTATAAGAGCAGGGTGGTAGGAGGGACAGCAGTGTACAGCACATAGTAGGATGGCAGCAGTATAAGAGCAGGGTGCTAGGAGGGACAGCAGTGTACAGCACATAGTAGGATGGCAGCAGTATAAGAGCACAGAGCAGGGTAGTAGGAGGGACAGCAGTGTACAGCACATAGTAGGATGGCAGCAGTATAAGAGCACAGAGCAGGGTGGTAGGAGGGACAGCAGTGTACAGCACATAGTAGGATGGCAGCAGTATAAGAGCACAGAGCAGGGTGCTAGGAGGGACAGCAGTGTACAGCACATAGTAGGATGGCAGCAGCATAAGAGCACAGAGCAGGGTGCTAGGAGGGACAGCAGTGTACAGCACATAGTAGGATGGCAGCAGTATAAGAGCAGGGTGGTAGGAGGGACAGCAGTGTACAGCACATAGTAGGATGGCAGCAGTATAAGAGCAGGGTGGTAGGAGGGACAGCAGTGTACAGCACATAGTAGGATGGCAGCAGTATAAGAGCAGGGTGGTAGGAGGGACAGCAGTGTACAGCACATAGTAGGATGGCAGCAGTATAAGAGCACGGAGCAGGGTGGTAGGAGGGACAGCAGTGTACAGCACATAGTAGGATAGCAGCAGTATAAGAGCACAGAGCAGGATGGTAGGAGGACAGCAGTGTACAGCACATAGTAGGATGGCAGCAGTATAAGAGCAGGGTGGTAGGAGGGACAGCAGTGTACAGCACATAGTAGGATGGCAGCAGTATAAGAGCAGGGTGCTAGGAGGGACAGCAGTGTACAGCACATAGTAGGATGGCAGCAGTATAAGAGCATTAATATGAGATGAAGGTGGAATGGGAAGGATGTAAGGACACTTGGTAGGGCTTTCTTCTATTCGGCATCATGATGTGCTATCAGTCTTCCCCAAGCCCAATAATTAGAACAAGAACTGGCAGCAAATCTCTTACATCCCATATGTCAGGAGCCCAGCAGAGTGCTTAATACTAATCACTTCTCCAACAAAACAGCTGTCTGGCGGCCACATGAGACGGTGTCTCCGCCCTGCTCTTTCCTGCATCTGTTTCTACCGCTACCCTTCTCCTTAACCTGCAATCCCCCCACATCTCTGCATCTTCCCGCTCCTCTGCCAGCTCCTGACCTTCTATGCCCACCATTCATCTCTATCCTCTCCCTCCCTCCTGAATCTCCCATACCTTCTGAAGCCTGGCTACCTCCAGAGAGCCGGAATACATAAGGGAAAGTCAGACAGAGATCTGGCATCCTGTCATTCAGCAGCAAAGAAGGATCCATTCAGTACATAGCTAACCGAATTCTCCATAATAACAAGAGATGTCGAACAAAGGGCGATGGTTTACCAACTGTGTTACCCCTGCCTCTCTGCCCCTCCCCTTCAGAATGTAAGCTTTCACGAGCAGGGCCCTCTTCCCTCATGTGTTTTACTTCTCTTATTTAAACCATCTTCGGTGACACCAAATCCTGTGGGTTCTTGCTCCCCTGATACCTATTCCAGTGCCGTCTGCTGATGCAGCTAATGCATGGGTCCTCAAACTGCGGCCCTCCAGATGTTGTGAAACTACAAATCCCAGCATGCCTTGCCACAGTTTTAACACTCCCTTATAGCAAAACTGTGGAAAGGCATGCTGGGATTTGTAGTTTCACAACATCTGGAGGGCCACAGTTTGAGGACCCATGAGCTAATGTATACATCCCCCCCCCCCAACTTTTGTAGTTTGCAAATCGTGAACTTCAGAGTGAAAATGGGCGAGGCTTCCATCCCAGGAGGCAGGACTTCCGGATGAGGGGCGTGGCCTAGCAAAGCGACCCCTGTTTTCATCAATTTGGGGGCATGCCCCGCCACCCCGAGATACTTTAACCCTTTGAGTGCCAACATCTCTGTGAGAGATGTGCAAAATATCCACTAAATATGCCAGCGTCGCTCACATTTGTTATATCAATTCAAATAAAAAATGTTGTGTAATAAAAGATTGTATTCCCTACATAAGATAACATTACCGGTCATTATGATGAATACAAAGTTTTGCTTGGCAATTTTCACACCTATTTTGGCAAATTCACTTCACATTTAGAAGCTGTAGCATACATGCCTATATTCTGTTGGTCCTCTCCGGGACTTTCAGTGTACTTCTGGGGGTGTGGCCAGAGCCTGACATCATCAAACCCCACCCCAATCACTAGAACTGCCGCTATTTGCGAGTGTATGTGGAGGGGGTGGGGCTAAATATGACTATTTGCATATTTTAGCCACGCCCCTCTGTGTACTCCTGCGAATGCCGGTATTTAACCAGCGGGATAGAAACGTTCAGTGACTGTTCCTAGTTACCCATGCACAGAGCAGGCCTTAGGCATAGAGCGTCCAATACTCCCCCTGATTTCTGATCCTGAGTCTCACAGGTATGACTCACATTATGTGGCCTCCGCTGCAGATCACAGTGTAGGGGAGCTAATATTTAAAAATTATCAGCAAATCATTTTGTTTATTAAAATAATAACGTGAGTTTTTTGTTTGTTAATTTTCCTCTGCCAACTCCTTCTTGCTTCTCCAGATGGTAAGTGATCGATCCAAGCAGGATAAAGGGGCTCTGATGTCACAACCATGTGACCTGTGATGGCAGGGGGAGGGGCAAGGTCTGTGAGCTACAGTAGCAGCTTTACCCACCTTCCCGCTCCCCCACTAACCCTGCCCGTCTCCTTGAAGTGGAGGGAGGTAGCTGTGCTGCCCAGCTACTAGGGGAGTGCTGGGCACTCCCTGAAAATGATGAGGATGGTGGTCGTGGCAATAGGTAACGCTAGAGAAAGCCATCGGTGCAGTCACCATCAATAGTTGCCATCGTTGGCAAACTGCAACCAGCCATTGATAGCCATAAACTATGAGGTGGATAACCATCGATAGTTTTAGCTATCGATGGTCATCCATTATCTTTGACTGAATGGCCATGGGCCAATCAGAATGAGGGGGCAGGGCTTCCAGGTGTTGGGGGACAAAGCTATGCTATCGATGTAGGGAAACCATCTGGTTCTCCCACATTGAAGGCAAAAGTATTCAACATCGGCCATAAACCATCGATTAAATCAAATCATCAATGGTGGATGGCCACCCCCTAGGCCACGCCTCTGTCCAAGGCCACGCCCACTCATCCATTAGCCTTCCCCCCTTTGGCCCGATTTAATCATGCCTACAGTTGGGAGGTATGAGTATGCGGGGCAAGCTGGCGTGCAGCCGGGTAAGGAGGGTTAGGTTTAGGCACTAGTGAGGGAATTAGGGTTAGGCTCTGGGGAGGGGAAGGTAAGGTTAGGCTGGGGGGAGCGGGGCTCGGTACTTAGTTAGTGTCAACCTGCAAGAGAAAGTTAGAGTTAGGCTTCTGCAAGGGATGGTTTGGAGGGTAGGGAGAAATGGTTAGGATACAAACTGAGCCCCTGTCGGGATTCTCTGTATCGGGATGCCACTGTTGATTCTTTTGACTTAAGGCATCGCAAACACTAGTATTTGGATATCCTATGTATCCCCTAGCAGCACATTGTCACATACTGTATAGGGAAATACTGTAGGCCCATTGCAATGCACTAATTAATGGTATTCCCGTATAAATAGAAGATGCAATGGGGGTATAGAAGAATTAATGTACCGGAACATTGTGAATAATACCAGTCCCTGCTTTCCTTACCCTTTCTGTCCCCACTCTATTTCTGCATCCTCTGAAGCTCTCCTCCCTTTCTTATCTCTGCCGGCTGCTGCCCTCTCCCTCCCTTTGTTTTCTTTTTATATATATATATCCCAGCTCTCTCATCCTGTTATCACCGATCCTCTCTTATCTCCCAGCTTTCTTCTGCTGCAGGAACCTCACTTCTTTTCACCCCAACCTGTTTCCTGCGCCTTCCCCCCACTGCCCCCCGTTCTCCGCTAAGAACATATCTCCGCAGACACCCCGCCAACCTCATATATTAAAGGGACTCTTATCCTATATATTTTTGGAGCACATTAATATTAAGGGATGAATGTATAAAACTTGTTTGAGTTTCCCTAGTTTCCCTGAAGGCGCCAGTAAGTCTGCTCGCAGAGAGCGCTGTTCAGTACGTGTGCCATAGTGTTCATTCTCTACCTGTAACCTCATTATCTTCTCTCGGAGGTCTGCTGTAAATGCTACGGATATGATAATCCTCTCACTGTACAAGAGCACAGGAGTTTTCTTCACTTGTCAAGAATAAAATATATGTACTTCACTTATATACACAGTATGACAGATAGCAGTAGACATGGGGGTATATACTTCTAGAAAATGAAATTGGAATTGCAACTTTTAACTATATACAGTATATCACATTGATTTAATGCAATATAGAGCTTTGTTACATAGCAATTCATGTTTACTCACCTACAGTATATGGCGTGAGATGCGGTATCTAGGGCTCTGGATGTCCTCTCTTCGGTTGTGGAAAAGTGTGAGAAGCTTGGGGGCTGGGGGTTGAGCTCAGGGGAGGCTGTGGTACAGTGTGAGAAGCTTGGGGGCTGGTGGTTGAGCTCAGGGGAGGCTGTGGTACAGTGTGAGAAGCTTGAGGCTGGTGGTTGAGCTCAGGGGAGGCTGTGGTACAGTGTGAGAAGCTTGGGGGCTGGGGGTTGAGCTCAGGGGAGGCTGTGGTACAGTCTGAGAAGCTTGGGGGCTGGTGGTTGAGCTCAGGGGAGGCTGTGGTACAGTGTGAGAAGCTTGGGGGCTGGGGGTTGAGCTCAGGGGAGGCTGTGGTACAGTCTGAGAAGCTTGGGGGCTGGTGGTTGAGCTCAGGGGAGGCTGTGGTACAGTGTGAGAAGCTTGGGGGCTGGTGGTTGAGCTCAGGGGAGGCTGTGGTACAGTGTGAGAAGCTTTGGGGCTGGTGGTTGAGCTCAGGGGAGGCTGTGGTACAGTGTGAGAAGCTTGGGGGCTGGGGGTTGAGCTCAGGGGAGGCTGTGGTACAGTGTGAGAAGCTTGGGGGCTGGGGGTTGAGCTCAGGGGAGGCTGTGGTACAGTGTGAGAAGCTTGGGGGCTGGGGGTTGAGCTCAGGGGAGGCTGTGGTACAGTGTGAGAAGCTTGGGGGCTGGTGGTTGAGCTCAGGGGAGGCTGTGGTACAGTGTGAGAAGCTTGGGGGCTGGTGGTTGAGCTCAGGGGAGGCTGTGGTACAGTGTGAGAAGCTTGGGGGCAGGTGGTTGAGCTCAGGGGAGGCTGTGGTACAGTGTGAGAAGCTTGGGGGCTGGTGGTTGAGCTCAGGGGAGGCTGTGGTACAGTGTGAGAAGCTTTGGGGCTGGTGGTTGAGCTCAGGGGAGGCTGTGGTACAGTGTGAGAAGCTTGGGGGCTGGGGGTTGAGCTCAGGGGAGGCTGTGGTACAGTGTGAGAAGCTTGGGGGCTGGGGGTTGAGCTCAGGGGAGGCTGTGGTACAGTGTGAGAAGCTTGGGGGCTGGGGGTTGAGCTCAGGGGAGGCTGTGGTACAGTGTGAGAAGCTTGGGTGCTGGGGGTTGAGCTCAGGGGAGGCTGTGGTACAGTGTGAGAAGCTTGGGGGCTGGGGGTTGCGCTCAGGGGAGGCTGTGGTACAGTGTGAGAAGCTTGGGGCTTGAGGTTGAGCTCAGGGGAGGCTGTGGTACAGTCTGAGAAGCTTGGGGGCTGGTGGTTGAGCTCAGGGGAGGCTGTGGTACAGTGTGAGACGCTTGGGGCTGGTGGTTGAGCTCAGGGGAGGCTGTGGTACAATGTGAGAAGCTTGGGGGCAGGTGGTTGAGCTCAGGGGAGGCTGTGGTACAGTGTGAGAAGCTTAGGGGCTGGTGGTTGAGCTCAGGGGAGGCTGTGGTACAGTGTGAGAAGCTTGGGGGCTGGTGGTTGAGCTCAGGGGAGGCTGTGGTACAGTGTGAGAAGCTTGGAGGCTGGTGGTTGAGCTCAGTTCATGTTTTCCAGGCCACCTGTGGAACTGTGGAAGGCATCTGATTCAGACCTGCGAGTTTTTCACATTGTTTTGAGCCAACTTGTGCCGACAGGTGGTAATGCATACCCTACTATTCACTAGGGTATGAAGGGAGAATATAATGATGTCTAGCGTAGCGTGCCATGCCAGGGAACGCGGTAACCTGATATGGTGTCCATGTCGACATACGACAAATAAACGTGAAAAACTCTTGTCGACCTTTGACTGTCGACATTCCCATTGTCGACCTTCCGACCTATTTCATGTTTCGAAGTAAGCCCTGTGGATCTTTAGTGGTCAACCTAATGTATTGTCGACTTTCATTGTGTCAACTCTATGACCCATTCCCATAAGTAGGTGTGAGGAGGTCCCGAAGAACCGGGGGCGGAGGAGTTTTAGAGTTCTTTATTGGTTTGGGTGATTTCGTCAGCTACATCATTACTGAGAAACCCTGTCTCAGAGTAGAGAGATTTGGGATATGAGAAGAAGCTACTGGAAGTATTCATTTAATTTAGAGATAAAGAGATTTTTTTACTGTCCCATTGAGCTAGAAAATAACTCACACTTGAGCGTAACTGCAAACCCAGCTTGTGATAAGAGCCGTATGTACAGACAGATAGCATAGCAAACACTGGGACACTGCGGAGAGGAGAAGATAGAAGCTGAAGGACGGGATAGGAATCATATTCATTACTGCTCTCTCTCACCTCCTGGAATGTGAGCACTACCTGACAGCTGCACGGTTCGTACATAGGGGAACGCCGGCGCTCCAGCAGAATCCCAAACAGATACGTGTCAGCCCCATCCTTCCAGTCTGCCCTGCAATGAATAAGAATGTGCTTAAGTGGATGAGGCTGAATTATACAGAGAGATCTGCGCTGCCGTGAATATCTGAGGCTGCCCACCAGGAGAGCCAGCTAGGCCTGAGACGCGCCAGTAAGTGGGAACAAGGATACCTGCTGGGCATGAATACCTGCATTCTGTGCTGTTAGTCCATTACCATTCGCATGCCACGAAGACCAGTGTTGCAAGTAAGGGGGTATGGCGTGGTACGGAGCACCTGTAAGAAATATGTTGCAGGTACGCAGTACCACTTACCCCCTGACCCACTGTCAATTCTATTTTTATTTTAAGTCTAAATACAGGGGCGTAACTATAGCACCGCAGCCCCCGCCGACAGCATGAAGAGCAGGCTCCACAATTGTAAGCACAAGCTGCCCAGCTCTCCCCCAAGAGCTAACCCACGCCCAGTCATTCCCTGTTTCTCATTCCCTGTCTCCTGATGCCACGCCACTATTGTCATTTAGTCACTCCTCTAGCTTTGTGTGGCCTCGCCCCCTCATGACACATGGCCACGCCCATTTTTGGTGGAGGCCATCAGTACCACCAAGAAAAAAATTCTACTTGCACCACTGACGAAGACCGCTATTCCAGAAGTAGCTCTCCAGAGACTATTCTCAGGGGATTCTAAATACTCAGGGGCAGATTTATAAAGCCCGGTGAAGTGATAGAGTGATCGGTGGTAACGCATTAGCCCATTCACATCTCAATAGTATAGTTTAAATATATCTTGGTATCTTTATGTATCGTTAAATATCAAATGGGGCATACCCGTACTCACGATGTAAGTAGTTTTCTAACTGATATCAAGGTATCTTTTGAGGGTAGCCCAGGCTTGCCTACCCTCCCGGAATGGCCGGGAGCCTACCGGAAATAGGGTCCTTCTCCCGGCCCCCTGGGAAGGTGGGCAAGTCTCCCGCTTTCTGCTGATACCCCCGCTCCCCCCATGCCCGCTGGTTTAATTTACCGTAAATCGCGGCATCTGGAATGCATAGGGGCGTCATGCATTCCATGACTAGGGCCGGCTCAGCTTGGAGTATGCAGCAGGAGGACTGGGGCACTGTCGGCGGCTCTGCTGCCCTAATGAGGGGTCTGAATTATGGTAAGGTGATGAGGGAAAGTGGAAACCTGCAAGCGGGTGAGAAGCTTCCGGCCGGAGCACGGGGTGCGGCCTCTAGGGGCTCTGCTCTGTCTCCAAAGCTTGCAGCTTTCGAGGCCCGCCCCTGCGATGAGACAGGCAGTAGGAGATGGTGCGATCATTCATGATGTACCCACCCTGCGTTGTGTCCCCACGGACGCAGGCAGCAGGACAAGTTGCAGAGTCCCCTCCCGGCCGCTCTGCCTCCCCAGTCTTCTGACAAATGGAAACCCGGGACACATGTGACCTGATGACATCACTCTCTGTGTCTAGGAAGAAGAAGCTTTGGTGGAGAATGGAGATATTTTCAGACTTACGCCATAGGAGCGCTCCATACAGTGAGTGACTGCTGACATCTATGGCCTATGTATATCCATTTCCTATAAGCATGTTTTGCATAAAATAAAGCAGCCAGTATTTACTCTGCACAGAAACAATATAACACCCAAATCTAATACCCCTTTCACACCGCAGGTATAACACAGTATATTGCCCTTTTTTAAACATTTCAAAATGGTTCTAGCTGGAGTGTGAAAGTGCCAGAGTGAAATTACCGGTTACAAAAACCTGGTATTTAAAACCGTGTTAAAAGAAGGATCCTACACATTTCAAAGCCAATCCATTTGCATTGTGAAAGCCACAGACCCGGCATTACCGGGTCTAAGCAGGTGAAAGCAGTGTAACTCTCTCTGCACATGTTACATCTGCCCCACCTGCAGTACACACGGTTTTGTCCATTTGAGAAGGAATTTGTCTTTGCGAGTGAACCAGAATAAGGGCGAAAGTGTTATGTACATATTGAATAAGGAATTAAAAAAGCCATCATCAAAATAAGGTCTTTTGTTGGAACCCAAGCATTTGTTGGAACCCTTTCAGATTTCCTTGCCAATGATCTTGGCTAGAATTGTCTCATTCATTTAGCTCTGCTGAAACCCTTCGGAGAGAATGGGTTATCTTGGTCCTCAATCCCTGCACCTGGTCCAGTTATGGTTGATGTAGAGATCTATGAATAAAATTGTTCTTGTTCTGACAATATTTCAAAATAATTTACAGTATCTGGTCCAATGGGTAGGGTGCTGCACCGACAAACATGGAAAGACAGTTGTCTGGGGAAAGTCCTTGGAGAGAGGAAGGTGGGCAATGAGCAGAACCTCCGACTGTCTGTTGACTTTCTTGTCTGCTACTGAGTTATTCTTTGAACTGCTGTTCCTGAGACTCTAGGGACAAATGAGTCCATGTTCTCTACCTGCTCCCAATCATTGGCCATCCAGAGGAAGTATAGAGCTATTAAAAATTACCTTCAGGCTATAAGGTTTCTATGAAACATAAATGTATTTGTGTTTAGAATTGGGATCATGGTTTATCCAGAACTTTGTTGGCACCACAGCAACATTTTGGAGGTGCCCGGTCTCTATGCTTCATTAGTCACACTTCTCTGCAGCAGTTTTTAATGTTATGCCCCATAATAGTGCCCTAATTTATAATCTGAACCATAGTAGTGCCCTAGTTTATATTATTCCCCATAATAGCGGTATAGTTTATTTTCTGAAAAACAGTAGTGCCCTTTTTTAAATTAACTAGTGCCCTAGTTTATTTTCTAAATCCTGTTAGTTCCCTAGTTAAAATGATGCCACATTGTAGGGCTGCTAGTACACATTATACCACACTGTATCCCTAATTCACACTATACTATCCATCACAGTATGCATCACAGTGCCAACCAGGTCAAATGATGCCCTAATTCATATTATACCACACTATAATGCCTTAATTTCATATTGTTCCAGATTAAAGGAAGGTCAGAGTAAAGCAAATCTGGTGGTCCTCGTTAATCAGAGGTACATAGATGTAAAAGGAGAACCTTCACCTCACAGTTTGGGAGGGGGAAGAGCCATGCATCCCTGGTAGGGGATAGGTGTCTCCTCTTCTCTGCTACTTCGACTAATATATAGAGGCTAGGGTCGTGGCCTGTTATCCTGAATACGTTGGCTCACATCAGCAACAGCATATAACATATATGGAAGAGAGTAGACCATATATAGTATAACACAGTTTTATTCAGACAGACAGCATAAGAGATATAAAAAGATAATTAAACAGTATCCACAGTGGGGGAGAAAATACCAAAATCGGTGGAGAACTTCATGTAAAAAGCTCCCAAAAGGGCTTAAAATGACAATTCTGGTTATTGTCACTGGATTAGGGCTTCCTTCCTAAAATAATCCACAATGGGGTATATTTATGAGTCTATGTGGCCTGTCCCCCGAATATTAAGAACCATATCACCGCAAAAAGCATTCTCTTACCAAGTTTTCTTACCTGGACAAGATCCAGTCCCAGCAATCAGGAAGAAGCAAACAGCGATTTCTGAATATCCTAAGGGCAGAACTGATTAATTAATTAATACTGCAATTATATTGATCTCAAATAAGTTACCGGCTGTATTTCAAATCGTATGCATCCAGAATGTGACCATTTACTGTACATTGTTGACATTCCCAAAGCTGACAGAAGATGTTTGACATTAATGTTGTCATCCTGGTTAAAATGATGACACAGTGGGACAGCTGCATACCTCCCAACATTTAAAATTGTAGGATCAGGATGCTTGCACCTAAAAAAGGGCCTGTCCACAGCCGCAGGCAACGCCCCGTTTTCCATCACTATTTAGGCATGGCCAGCATTTGTAAGCTACTGCCCATGACCCCAGCTCCTCTGCCTTTCTGAGCAGAGCAGCTGCAGGTAGGGGGACTTCCAACTGCCCCCCCCCCCCCCCCCACACACACACACACACTACCACCACCACGGAACACTGCTGGCCCCAGGCAGAATGCAGGACAATCTAAAAAATACAGGACTGTCCAGCAAAAAAGGGAGACAGCTCGAAGGTAAACTGATGTAATAGCATTCAAAATAGCAGTCGTGGGGGTTGCCAGCCAAACATGGACATTTTTTTAAAGGGGGAGGCCTTCTAAATTATTGCCCCTTTAAAATACATCAGAGTTTGGAGCTCAGTAACCCCTTCAGTTGCAATCCCGAGAATTTTCCGGGCTGTGCCTCAGTGACCAGTCTGGCAAGCCCGGAAAATTCTTGGGATTGACACTGTTTGGAGCCGGGCAGCGCTGCTGAGTTCACTCACTGATCTCAGACAGCTTTGCGCTGCCCGGCTCCCTCCCCTCTGCGGCGCCGCCTCCTCCTCCCTCCTCCCTCCTCCCCTCCGAGTTTCTTATTGAAGTCCCCGGCGCAGGCTTATGACAAGCCGGCTGCCGGGGACAGGGACGCGGCGCGGGGGGCGCAGGTCCGGGCAGCCGCTGATCGGCAATGCAGCGGCGCTGCCCGGACCTGGGGAGGTAGTGGTGGTTTTTTTTAAGGGAGCGCTCCCCATAAAAAACTCGCCCAGTGGGGAGCGCTCCCCCCCCCCCCCCCAAAAAAAAAAAAACATTAAAATTCATTAAGATGGGACTTTTATTGAAGATGGGATGTTGCCCATAGCAACCAATCAGATCCTATCTATTATCTTCTAGAAGGTGCTTAATAATAAAGTAGAATCTGATTGATTCCTATCCTTTTAAATTTACCCCATTGTTGGTTTTTCAAAGGTGTAAACAATACATCGTTGTCATCATGATGATTGTCAACAATAGAAACATATTGAATACAGTGGGGGGAATTTACTAAAGGGAATTTGTAAAAAAAAAAATAGGTGTATTTGAATCCAGAATTACACTTATTTTTGACATTTACTCTCCCGAAAATACGGCAATTCGTATTCGTATTGATGTGCAATCAATATGAATATGAATTGCCGTATTTTCGGGATAGTAAATGTCAAAAATAAGTGTAATTCTGGATACAAATACACCTATTTTTTTTTACAAATTCCCTTTAGTAAATTTCCCCCAGTATGTCAACATTACATCCATTTTGACATAATAGAGATCAACAAAATATAACATACACTTTCAAATAATTGTAATACAGGTTGAGTATTCCTTATCCAAAATGCTCGGGACCAGAAGAATTTTGGATAACGGATTATTCCGTATTTTGGAATATTTTTATATTTGAATGAGATATCTTGAGGCATCTTGCATTTATGTTGTATAACAACATCAACCACATGAAATCCACACAAATATATTTATTTGTGCATGAAAAAGGTTTTAAAACATGAAACAAAGTTTGTGTACTATCTCAAACACTGAAGGTGAATGCCAAGCAATAATCTTCTTGCACATATTTAATGCCAGTTACATATTATTTCCCCAGTAGTGCCAGTTACAGATGTTCCCAGTAGTGCGTTACATATCATGTCCCCAGTAGTGCCAGTTACAGATGTACCCAGTAGCACCAATTACATATCATTTCCCCAGTAGTGCCAGTTACATATCATTTCCCCAGTAGTGTCAGTTACAGATGTCCCCAGTAGTGCCAGTTACATAACATGCCCCCAGTAGTGCCAGTTACAGATGTCCCCAGTAGCACCAGTTACATATCATTTCCCCAGTAGTGCCAGTTACAGATGTCCCAAGTAGTGCCAGTTACATAACATGCCCCCAGTAGTGCCAGTTACAGATGTCCCCAGTAGCGACAGTTACATATAATTTCCCCAGTAGTGCCATTTACAGATGTCCCCAGTAGTGCCAGTTACATAACATGCCCCCAGTAGTGCCAGTTACAGATGTACCCAGTAGTGCCAGTTACATATAATTTCCCCAGCAGTGCCAGTTACATATGTCCCCAGTAGTGCCAGTTACATATCATTTCCCCAGTAGTGCCAGTTACAGATGTCCCCAGTAGTGCCAGTTACATAACATGCCCCCAGTAGTGCCAGTTACAGATGTCCCCAGTAGTGCCAGTTACATAACATGCCCCCAGTAGTGCCAGTTACAGATGTCCCCAGTAGCGCCAGTTACATATAATTTCCCCAGTAGTGCCAGTTACAGATGTCCCCAGTAGTGCCAGTTACATAACATGCCCCCAGTAGTGCCAGTTACAGATGTCCCCTGTAGTGCCAGTTACATAACATGCCCCCAGTAGTGCCAGTTACAGATGTCCCCAGTAGTGCGAGTTACATAACATGCCCCCAGTAGTGCCGGTTACAGATGTCCCCAGTAGTGCCAGTTACATATCATGCCCCCAGTAGTGCCAGTTACATATCATGCCCCCAGTAGTGCCAGTTACATATCATGCCCCCAGTAGTGCTCTAGTTACATAACATGTCCCCAGTAGTGCCGGTTACAGATGTCCCCAGTAGTGCCAGTTACATATCATGCCCCCAGTAGTGCCAGTTACATATCATGCCCCCAGTAGTGCCAGTTACATATCATGCCCCCAGTAGTGCTCTAGTTACATAACATGCCCCCAGTAGTGCCAGTTACAGATGTCCCCTGTAGTGCCAGTTACATAACATGCCCCCAGTAGTGCCAGTTACAGATGTCCCCAGTAGTGCGAGTTACATAACATGCCCCCAGTAGTGCCGGTTACAGATGTCCCCAGTAGTGCCAGTTACGTATCATGCCCCCAGTAGTGCCAGTTACATATCATGCCCCCAGTAGTGCCAGTTACATATCATGCCCCCAGTAGTGCTAGTTACAGATGTCCCCAGTAGGTTTTTAGCAAAAAAAAAAAAATTACGTTGGATACTATGGTTTTCGGATTAATTTGGATAACGGATATTTGGATAAGGAATACTCAACCAGTACTGTGCAAAGTTATAATGCTCTCCAGTGATTACTGCTACATCCTCCTCCTTCATTATACTACAACGCAAGAGTATTACTCTGCAGTCCATTGCATTCTCTCTGAGTATCATTACACGCCAATAACTTCTAATGATTACAAAGCTCTCTAGTGATTTATATAATGTCACTTCAGCTGAACAGAAGTGCATTTGGATGTCTGATGTTAGGTTGTATTTATTCTAATGCACCAAAAAAAGGGGGGGAAATGGGGAGGGACTTTTTTCTCCCTATTGGGGGCCTGGCGTATATTATAACAGCTGCACTTGTCTGATGTATATGTACATGTACATCTATAACAACCAAACTGGGCGGAGCTACACAAAATAATGCACTCAGATGGATCAACCAACCACAACAATGCAATTGAGATCCTGCACTTCCTAATTAAGATGTATGTGCAATATGGCTGAATTAATATAGGACACACAAGTTTAAATGTTATTGTTGCTAATATTGCATGAATTAATATCAATAAACACAGTTTTTTACCACTTCGATTTTGACAGGTTTTCGATTTGATTTTGCTTACAGAAGCAAAATTGAATCGAAACAGAATGGTTTGAAAGACACTTTCGATCCGCATTTGATTTGATGCGCGCTCCCCTTTTCTTTAGATCGAAAAAAAAAATAGAATGTGCAGGCGAGGAAATATCGAATTGAATTCAGTAAATTGAATGTTTACACTGTGCCTTGAATGCAAATCTAAATCGATATCGAATGCAAAAGAGCAGAACGAATGTGAAATCAAACGGAAAGCAAAGGCCAAATAGAAAGGGGGTGGAATTGGGGTAATCGAAAGTAAATCGATGTGTGTGTGTGTGTGTGTGTGTGTATATATATATATATATATGGGCAGCACCCACCTTATGGAATGCCCTTTCACGCACAATAAGACTCTCTGCTAGCCTCCAAACTTTCAAGCGTTCCCTGAAAACTCACCGTTTCAGGCAAGCCTATCATATACTGGACCCCCACACAACCTCCAGTAGCATTCATATCTAATTGCATCCCATCAGGACTGTCCTGTAATCTGGTGGGACTGCCATGCTATGGAATCCTATCCTTCTGTATCCCTCCTATTATCCCTATAGACTGTAAGCTTGCGAGCAGGCCCTCCTATCTCTATGTCAGTTTGTATCTACCCAGTTTGTTTAATAGAGAGAATTCCTTTATTCGTCTCACAATGGAGAAATTTCAGTGTTACAGCAAGGTTCAAGTACAGATAAGAGTAGTAGCATAATAATGATAAGAACACACATAATAAGATAAGATCCAAACAATATAACTCAAGAATCTAGGAACATGAAGGTCTTCTTCAGACCATGACAGTTGTTGCTTCCAATTGTAAAGCGCAACGGAATATGCTGCGCTATATAAGACAACTGAGGAAGCCGCTGATCCTGAGGCGGAGAAACGCGTTTTGTTGCTGACCACTGACTTCTTGATTACCAGGTCCATCCACCGCTGATATCGCTGCCCTTATCATCCGGAGCAGCGGTCAGATCTACTGGTGTTGCAGAGCTATCACTACCCCTCCGAAAAGAACAGGAGAGCTCCTCTAATTATACAGAGCCGATTTGTGTACCCATAATATGGACACTTAGTGAGCCGGACACACCACCATCTCTGAGGAAAATTCTTTTCCAACAACTATGCGGGACTGGTAACTATAAAAAGCCTTGCTAAAGAGCCATTTGCCTTGAATGACATTTCAGAATATATCCAGCCTCACACTAGTTGAAATATGCAAAAAAAGCCTCTATATGTTAAATGTTGTTAGTCTTGTTTGTTTTGTCCTGCAATTGCAAAAACTTATGAAGTGCACTTAAATGTATTGAAATTATTGTTTTTTATTTCATTTTAAATAAATTTTTTACATTGATATATAAAAAAGTGTTGATTATTGTAGTGCACACCACTGCGCTCCCTGATAGTGCATGTCAGTGTAAACTGCATGTTACTTGCTTTTTCTCTTGCGCTATATAAGAAACTGTAAATAAATAAATAAATAAATATACAAAACATATAGCAAGAAAAAATGTCAAATTATAAAAACAAGCGGCCACCTGTAAAAAAGAATAATTTCCTGATCACTTTGTTATGTTGATTTTTAGCAGCAGTAATATTTTTGAAGAAGCCCCCAGTAGAGCGAAACGCGTCAGTGGTTGTTCTTATTTGTAATGGATCCCAAAATTCCTCCCTGCACCAATCGACACCTGGAAGCCGTCATCGCCATTGTTCTCCTCCAGGCACCCAATTACCACCTTATCGGAACATCGAGGAGAAGCAAGCCAGAGCGTTTAGACCCCCTCCTCCTTTTGGGCATTACAAACTGCCCAGCAGATGTGAGACGAATCCGTCTGCCACCCAGCCGCTGGTCCAGTATTCAGCCTAGGTCTGTGCTACGTCTGCTGTCCTGCAACAAGTGCTCACATCTGATCCAGGATGGAGCCTCTGAATGGGGGCAGCAAAAGGAGCAGACTCCGGCTCCACCTTCCACGCAGGGCCGTCTTTTTGTATGGGCTTAATGGGCACTTGCCCAGGGGCCCCAGGTGTATCACTATGCTGATAGCTGAGGATCCCCTTTTTCCAGGGATACCAGAATTTTGAAAATCGGCCCTGGGGAAACTGGAGATATCCAATTTCAAAGCAGCAGTCCACATCCGACCTGTTAATTGCACTTCCCAGTCATACAGATGGAGCCGGCCTTATCCTTGCAGTGGATGGCATTTCTAATGCCATCCACGCCAGCTCCGTGGCAACGGAGCTTGGCGGGGGTCCCCGATGCCTCCCCCGCAGTCTCCACCGGTCCCCCTCACCACCCCGCCCCCCCAAACTGGGCAGCGTCACCCCGAAGCGGAGATGGGCAGAGAGACGCTGCCCAGCCGCCACGATACTGGCGTGCGTCCCAGTCTCTCTCGCCGGCACTCGCCAGCACAAGGGGTCTGGCGAGCGCCGGCCAAAGAAGAGCCTTGCTCCATCTGTATTTCTCAGGTTCTCTCTGACTTAGTGTTTTTCTGATAGTATATTCCAAAACCTTTCTGTTGACATTAGCGGCTTTTCTCTATCATGACCAGAACCAGAGATATAAGCCTCCAAACGTCTGGTGTACAGTTTTATATTTTTGTCAATGGATTGCTCTGGCTCCTGATCTCTGATACCCAAGTTCCCAGCACCTCCTGAAAGTTGGTTGACTCTAGGTTTTTATACTATTGAAGGCTAAGAAATCTATTTCCAGATAATGGCGATATCTGCAGTCAAACAAGCTGCCCTTCCACCGGAAAATGATAAATATTAAGCCCACTCCGTTATCCAACCCTCCCCTGCGTATAAAACACCCCCTACCTCCCTGGAAGTCATTTACAAGGGACCCTTCATTCAGCTCAGTGCCCCCTTCCACACGTTAGTGTTCTCCCTCCCACCACCTGTGCAGTAAAGGAGTAATTAGCAGAAGTTACTGCTCCAGGTCCTACATGTTGAGTGGAAGATAGAGACCCCTGCCACCCGTGAGACATCAAAGCTGCTGCTGATAGCACCCCCCACCCCTAGGAGGGGAGAATGGGTAAGGGCCCCAGTGCATTGCTTTGCCCAGGGGCCCACACTGTTGTTAAGATGGGCCTGCTTCCACGCTAGGATCGGGTCCCCGCTTATATGCGTTACCAACTTTCATCCTCCCCCCCTTGACAGGTGAAACTTTTGGATATCTATATATTTACATCTAACACAGTGATTGTGTTGTTACTATAAATTGGTGCCATTGTACAAATATTGGTTCGGACTCCCCATATCAAGGATATCTATAGTATTGGTGCCACCGGGCTAAGGGCCTTGTTCAAGTCTGAGCTCAGCACAAATTTGTTCGGAAAATGGGCAAAACCATGTGCACTGCAGGTGAGGCTGGTGTAAAACCCCACCCAAAACTAATTATCTCTGCACAAGTAACACCTGCCTCACCTGCAGTGCACATGGTTTTGTCCATCTAAGAAATGTTTTGGCAGAAAGAGTGAACTAGAATAAGGGCCTCAGTTCCTGCTGGAGCCTACTGAAAAATAGCCCTGAGTAGAGGGGTATAAGGACCATTCTGTAGTACCTGACTGGACATTACAGCGGTACAACCTAATGTTACCCATTGGTATTTCATGCCCTACCATCCACTAGGGCGCAGTGGGAGAATAAAATAGTGTGCTGAGCGTAGCGAGGCACCGTGCCCGAAGCCTGGCAAGCGCAGCAAGCTATGCAAGGGGAAACATGCTATATTTTAGTGTTTATGTTGACTGTGTTGACATTCTACTTTTTAAAAAATTCGACTTTTTCAATGTCGACCTTCCTGCATGTCGACCTTAACTCATGTCGAACTAAATGCATGTCGACCTAATGGTGTTGACCATAATGCTGGTGACCTAATGATCCCTACCCTTTGAAGAAAAATTCCACCCGAATCTAATTCTCTCTGCACATATTACATCTGCCCCACCTGCAGTGCACACAGTTTTGTCCATTAAAAAAGGAATTTGACTTTGCGAGTAAACCAGAATAAGGGCCATAATGGGAACTAGCACACGACAATGTGGCATAACATTAACTAACATTAACTTTTTTCTTGACTATTTCATTCATTTTTTACCAACAAATGACTCATATATCCCACTGCCTGAATACAGGAGAGCAATAATTTGGTGACTTCATCACCTGCATTGTGATTAACATTTCCTAAACCTCTTGATACACTTCCCTTTTTCTCCCTTTCCTCTTTTTCTCCGTCTCTCACTCAATTTCTCCCCTTTTTCCTTCTCCCTTCTCCTCTTTCAAACCCCCCCCCCCATTCAATAAATTTTCATCCTCCTCTTCCTCCCCCCCCCCCCCCCCTGCTTGTCTCTCCCACGTATATACATTATTCCTCTACCTGTTAAATACTTCTGTAGCGCTAAGGGCACCTACGGTTTATAATAAAGGTAAATCTCTGTTCCTATATACAGTTGTAATTTACCATTACTGGTCCTCATGATTTCAGAAAAATATATGGTATATAGATAGCTATAAATGCTCTAACTGCAGTTAACCAGGTAATTGCTGAATGGAATTTTGGTCCTAAAGTATACCACCATACCTCACTGGAACTGCCCAAAAACTTCCCGAACTTGGAAGCAAAGCAGTGAAGGGCCAGTTCAGTATTTTAGTGGGAGACCCCTGAAGAAACACTGGTGTGGTATCTAAAATTTGGACAAGTTTTATTCCAAAATTTGATTGCACTGGATACGCCTACTGCATGAGCAATACAAGCTATAAATACCTAAAAGCTCCGCTGCTGGGGCAACCAATATCCCCCAAGGCAATTCCAGCCACCCAATTGAGGGATACAAACCATTCAACTTCGCCTATAATCACATTGTGTATATATACCAATGATGACAAGGAACTAATGCGCTGAATGGAGATTAATGTGTAAAAAAAAGCAATTAGTGCTAGCACACTACATTACATTATATAATAATAAAATAATCTTCTCTCTATTAAATCTATTTGTTTTTCCATTCTACGTAACGACTCTTGTTACTCTATTTTAATAAGGATCTCAATAAAAGTTAAATTTTAAATTAATACAACATTTACTAATAATAAGAGTGCGCCCACAAAGCTTCTTTCTCTCTTTGGTTCACTTCTCCCAAGTGAACAAAACCCTCTACTCATAACATTAACTAAGTCACTAGTGTGGTTCAGGAAATGAACTAGGCATAATGGGGGAAATTTACTAATAGGAAAAACCTAGTGTTTCGTATTAGTATTTTCCCTACGACTGCATTCAGACTGTTTCAGTCGTATGCACAGTCGTGTTCCGGAGGGGAATTTACAAAGCAGTCATATACGACTGCTTTGTAACCCTTCGATGTCATACTAATTCCTATTAGCTGGCCATATATACGGCCGCTAATACGAATTTTTCATGCAGTCTGCACGGATCAGTCAGATCCGTGCAGGCTGCAAGGTGTAAAAAAATAATAGAAAAAATAAATAAAAAAACAGCGTCGGGTCCCCCCCACAGCTGTAACCAGCACCAGGCTGAAGGAGCCGGTAATTAAAAATCAGGGAACCCGACAAATAGGGGTTCCCCGATTTTTAACAACCAGCCCCAGGCTCCAGGTCCGGGGCTGGTTCCCAAAATACGGGGGACAAAATGACTAGGGGTCCCCCGTATTTTAAGAACCAGCCACAGGACCAGGTGAGTAGGATTTCCTTCCACAGCTCCACCATGGATTACTTCGGACCCGGACACCGCCATGGACCTGGAGGACGACACGGACTGCTGACATGGACCTGGAGGACGACACAGGACACCGGACACCAGGACAGAGGGCTACCTATGGGATCAAGATAGGTAAGTATCAGTATGTGTGTGTAATGGATGTATTAAAGTTTTATTTTCATTGTGTCAGTGTGTATTTATTGTACTATTTTTATCACTGTGGAACTACAAGTGCCAGCGGGCCCTTTAATGCCCCACAGGCTGGGACTTGTGGTTCTCCAAGTCCCAGCTTGTGGGGGAGGCTTGCTGGGACTCATAGTTCAACAGTTTTAAACAATAGTTTTTCATCTATTCTTTTACACAGAATCAGCCCGGTGGCCACCGCACAGGGCCACCGGGGACAGCACCAGGCTTCAGCCTGGTCAGGTAAGTCCTGGAGGGGGGGGGACCCCTTTATTGGGGGGGTCCCCACTCCCCCAGGGCCCCTGGCCAGGCTGACTGGTTGGTAGGGAGAATGTTTTGGCCGCGGGACCTTATATAATAAGTGTCCCCCGGCTGTGACATTACCCTGCTGGCTGGTTGTGCCTGGGGCTGGTTCTTAAAATACGGGGGGACCCCTAGTCATTTTGTCCCCCGTATTTTGGGAACCAGCCCCGGACCTGGAGCCTGGGGCTGGTTGTTAAAAATCGAGGAAACCCTATTTGTCGGCTTAAAGCAAATACGACAGGACAATCAAGGTGTATTTTCCTGTCGTATTTTCGTGGCTGTTTTACACCAATTAGCAGCCGTATTATCAATACGGCTGCTTAGTAAATCAGGAACCACCATTCTTTTGAATGGTGATTCCTGTCGTATTCTATCGAAGGTGTAGACATTCGTATTTGTAAATACAAATACGAATGTCCCATCTTTAGGAATACAAATTGCTGTATTTTTGGGATAGTAAATCCCGAAAATACAAATGTGTAAAAAATAGGTTTATTTCTGCCTACGAATACACCTATTTTTTACGAATTCATATTAGTAAATTTCCCCCAAAATTGCTGCAGGGAGCTGACTCTCCAGAAGCATTGGGACACAGGCCCCTTCAGTGTATGCTTTTATAGGGCCCACAATTTTCTGGCTGTGACTTACAGATAATACTTATAGTAAGAAAAAGGTCCATATAAAAATAAAGGTGACTTTTGTTATAGTTTTTTTAACATAAATAAACGCAGCAGGATATTAGAAGTACTTACCACTTTACTTGATTTGATTCTTCAAGCTACTATTAATTATTTATTATTCTGTGCATTATTTATGATGCATAGCAACCACAGTCACATGGCACATGATGTACTGTACTGTGGGCAGTGTGGATTTGGATACGCTGAGTTCTGAGTGTGTACAGTAGAATTATCTTCTGCCTTCACATGATATGCTTTGCGGTCTTCCCATGTAAACTGCACACCGCGCCCAAATCTAACTCTCTGCACCTGTTACATCTGCCCCACCTGCAGTGCACATGGTTTTGTGAATCTAGAAAAATTGAAGCCTTGCTAACAGGTCTGAATCCCTGCCGCCGAGTGACTGGGACGCGTGAGAGTGTGAGACACTTGCACGTCCGAGTCAGATGAAGCGTCTCTCTGCCAGCCTGTGCCAGCTTAGGGAATCTGGTGATACCCTGAGATATCTGGGAGGCGCTACACCTGTACTAACCAGCCAGCTCCTAATTACCATGTTTGAAAAATTACAGTTAGGGGCTGGTTGGTACTTTATCTCCGTCCTCTTTATCTCTTCCTGGGGCTTAGTACCTGATTCAGACCTGCACGCATGCAAACTTGCAAACTGACTGTTATCAGAATACTGTGCATTATACCTAGTAACTTCCAAAAAGGGGGCGTTGCCTATGTAAATGGGGGGTGGCCTATGCAAATTAGGCTGCCATCTGGCCATGCCCCCGTTTTCTGCCCGCTGAATAGATGCTGTCTATGTATGCTGTGCATGCACACAGCACACTGTTCGCATGCACAGGCTGTCCATGCGAAGGCAGTTAGTGATGGCCCGCCTTCGCTAGCTGCTTGCAGGGTGGTTGACACCATGCGGCCGTTTGGGGGTGGTAACCCTGCATTTTCCAGGAGTGCCCAAAAAACGCAGGCCATTGGGAGGGAGGGCCCCTGGTGTCAGCAGCGGCCTCCTTCTCCCCACGGCCATCGCAGCCCCGAGTAAGTTCTGGCTTACTCGCCACTGAGAACATTCGGGGGGTTATTCTAGTTCACTCGCAAAGGCACAAACACTCTCTAATGGACAAAACCAAATGCACTGCAGGCAGTGCCAGATTAAGGTCTAAATGGGCCTGGAGCTGAAAATAATCAAGGGCCTATAATGCGCAATAATAGGGGTTGTGGCCAGCACCTAATAATGTAGGGGGCGTGACCAGTGTTCTGGTTGGGTGGTCTGCTCATGGGTGTGTCTCTATTTGTGTAAATACTATCAACTAATTATATATGCCTGGAAAAGGCAGGGGGCTGGCATAGGAAAAATGCAGGGAGATATACTGTATTAGCCGGTGCCCTCCAAAAGGTGCACCCGCAGGATGCCGATGTCCTTAGATACTTGCGGGGTGAGGCAGCACTGCAGTCATACAAAAAATATCGAAAGCCGAAACTTGGTAGACAACATTTCAGCACCTTTTATGTGGTCACCTAAGTTTACCACACCATATACCCCTTATACAAATCATGCAACACAATAGTAACCCCCTTATACTGTACTTGCCTCTTACACATTATGCCACATGGAATGAGCCAAAATTCACACTATGGCACCACAGATTAATGCCAAATTCACATTTTGCCACATGGATTGAGCTAAAATACAAACTATACCAAACAGATTGAGCAATAATGCACAATATGCTTCAACAGGGGCATTGCGCGCCAAAGGCTCACATAAAAAATTTACACCATAACGCCCATTACATGTTAAGCCACACACCATAATGCCCATTACATGTTAAGCCACACACCATAATGTCCATTTCGTATTATGCCAAACACCATAATGCCTATTCAAAATAATTCTACATAAGTGCTGCTTACCTACATGCTCATTGCCAGGGGTTCCATGCTCATTGCCATGTGAGATTACATGCTCATTGACAAAGGGGAATACATGCTTGCGGTAACTGGGGGACAGCCGCCGCCAGGCAGAAATGACAGCCATTGACAGCCGGGCAGAGAGCAGGGGGCTGACTGGCTGTATTCAGAGCCGGGACGGCTATTTGAAATAACACCCCTTCCACACCAGAAAATGCAGGGATTTACCAGGGAATACGGTCCCAGGATCATGCAGGGATAATCCCGGGCTGACCCTTTTTACACCAACCTAGTCCCTGCATTTTCTGGTGTGAGGGGGAGAGAAAACCCCCCCTTTAAACTATTGGCTATATCTTTGGAACCAACTGACCCATTTACATATGGGCTTCGAATGATTTGGTCCCGTGAAACTGGGCCATTTGGTTCCAGAGAAATCTGTCCTCAAACAACATGAACAGCCATGAAATTACATTTCAGAAATGAAAAAATCAGTTTACCTGCTATATCTCTAGAACCAATGAACCCATATGGATCAGCCTGGTATCAGATTGAAGGCCTCGAGCTTCTGTGATGCCGGAGGGGGAACTGGGTCATTGTCGGAATTAGCGGGTCCGATGTTATCCTACGTGGAAAACGTTCCAGCTTTGCCTGGCGGTATCTCCAGTTCCCGGGGGCTAGCAATGCGGGGCCGGGCTCATTGGAAAGCCCTGGACCTCAGCTACAACATGGGCCTATTTGGGTAGTGGGCCTGGAGCTTTAGCTCCATCAGGCCCATTGTTAATCCGGCCCTGACTGCAGGTGGGGTAGATGTAACATGTGCAGAGAGAGTTAGCTTTGGGTGAGGGGGTGTTTTTACCCTGCTCAGAAACAATAAAACACCCAAATGTAACTCTTTCTGCACATGTTAAATCTGCCCCACCTGCAGTGTACATGGTTTTGCCCATTAGAGAGTGAGTGTGCCTTTCCGAGTGAACTAGAATAACCTCCTCGATGCTGAGTGATTGCAAATGGTTTTCCCCTCATTAGGTTGGTTAGAAACCAATTCAGCAACCTGTTCTGACACGTGTCCAGCAATCAGGTCTGAATTGGGCCCTGAGTACATACACCCCACGGAATGTGGAACTGTGGGGCCTTCTGCAGCAATTACCAGTGTACCGTAATCAGATTCTAAATACTTTTCTGAATAAACCAATGCTTCATTTCTCCAGTGATTTAAAGGGCATAATATATGTAGCTCCTCAACTACTGTAGGGCAGCATAACTAATTATTGAAACCAATAAAACATATTCAAAAGCGCTTTACTGTAATATTAATTACCAGCGTTATCTTACCATTGCCCACAGACATAGCAGTTATGTTTACCAATGAGTTATGGTGATATCATCGTTGTTTAAGAGGGACCCAAACTACATTCTGAATCCTCAATTTATTTTGTTCAGTTTCCTTCAGTCATTTCCCGTTCAGAATTGTATTTCTCCTTGTCCCTTTGCTGCCCCCTGCTGCTCAACATTCATACTGCAGGTAGTTTTCTTCACAAACACTACAAAGTTGGATTTTCTGGCATTCAAAGGATTAAACAATTTGCATCCACTATACACAGCAATTGAAAAGCTTTGGGCCCAGATGATAAGGGATGGGAGAATTTGTTTTAAGCACACTGAGCTTTGTAGCATGGCTTGGGGTAAGTTCCAGTAGAGGCTGTGCTGCAGTTGTCCTTTGGCAAACGTCACCAAATTTAATTGCTTAAAATAATTAGAGTGGCATTGTGCCCAACAGAACAGTTTGTGGATGCTATGGGTTAATTACGCTATGCTAGACTGGCCATAGCACTGCCAAAATAATGATGTACACTGTGCTTCAATTAGACCATCTCCTACAGCCGAGAATAGGAATGCAGTATACGAGGAGAGGTAGAGAACAAACAGCAGCTGCAGAACAACTTGCCTTGGAGTACACAGGATGGGAGGTGTGGGGGGGGGGGGGGGGGCTGTTTCCACTAGCTCTAGAATGCCATTTTCCATATATAGTCGACATGAAATAGGTCAACATGACTATGGTCGACATATTATAATATGGGTAAACTTAATGACTATACCCCATCACCTCTATACAGAACATAGATTATAAATGGATACAGCCACTCCCGAAATATAACAACGAACTCACCCTCACCCATGCTACCCCGGAACATAGCCCACCTGTTCCCAGGAACATATGGCTTTATACAGAGAGGGTAGTTGTATGCAATGGAACCATTTTTTTGCTGCTGCTTATGCACATGTGTCGCACCGCACATGCGCAGTGATGGCTGCCGTGATGATTTATTTGCAAAGTGATTGATAGTCAGGGAACATTTGTTGATGGTAAGGGGGGGCAACTCAAATGGGTGTGGTACAGGGGTCCATCAATCGGGATCCCAACAGTCATTAGCCCGACATCGGGACCCCGACTGGCCGGACCCAGACAGCATGGCGAGTGCAACAAAGCCCCTTGCGGGCTTGCTGCGCCACGCTGCGGGCACAGTGGCTCGCTACGCGATCCACCTATTCTGTTCTTCCTCTATGGGGGTCATGGACCCCCACGAGGAAAAATAGCCGACGGGAACCCGGCTGACGGTGTTTTGACAGTCGGGATCCCGGCGTCGTGTAAATGCCTGTCGGGACCCCGTCTGGCACCCACTCAAACGCAAGTATGCTGTGACCATTTGCGGCTCCAAAGGTGGGGCTGCAGCCTTGGCTGAATAGGGGATCCACCAACTGTCAGTGAGATGGCAATGTTTGGCAGTGGTTGGTGTGGCAGTTGGTGTTTCTGGGGCACATCACAGTGACTGCGATCTTTTATGTAGTTACAATGGCTCAGGCGTAATGCTGCAAGCGGTAATGCTGCACAACATTTTTGTTCCAATACCAGTTGATTTTGGGGCTGATAACATGAACCAAAAGTCTAACACATCATCGGGACAATCCCGGAATATGAATATATATGCATTTGGGCATTACTTGATTTCTCTTAGCCGCCATAAGGGGTGATAAAAAATTATAATTATTGGGACTAATCCCCAATAATTGATAAATATGCTCCTAAATGTATATATTTCATGTGTTGCCAACTCACGTGTCTGACTGATTTGCCATCTGAGGACAGCCAGTCTTACCCAATAATGCCCTATCCCCTGTATCATTCAGACAACAAATAGCTTTACACTGCTATCATGATGTGGCCTTGGCCAGGAAAAGGTATCATCTTCAGTATGTAGGTGACAGCTACAATATAGGGTAAACCATATATATCAAACTTTGTTCCTGCAAAAAAAAAAAATAACCTCCCACGAGCAACAACCCAAATTACTAAGAACCACGCCCTGCAAGCCCCACCCCTGCTTAATACAGACAATTGAGAGGTGATGGTCTATCTACTGTGATATCCAGGGAAAGGTGTCATCCTCAGTATGTAGGTGACAGCTATAATATAGGATAAACCATACCTCTGAAAATGTTGTCCCTGCAAAATCAGGACAAAATAAACCCCACCCATGAGCCACACCCAATTCACATAAACCACCCGCTACAAGCCCCACCCCTGCTTAAGACAGACAATGGAGGGGGTTATGGATTAACTACTGTAATATCCAGGGCCAGGGATATAAATCTGCCAGGGAGAATAAAATGACAACAGAAAGTATAGCAAATAATAGAACAACACTTCTGAGTGTCCCATATCAGTCATTTGAAATTCTGGAACATGTAAAATCCGGACCTCTGAACTGTCTGTGATTTCTGTGTCTCCTTGCCTTTGATATTACGGCTCAGAGCTCGGGACATTGTCTAATGATTTTCCTGGACACAGCATAAATTTGGATTAATTAGCCCCTTGTGCCTGGAACGGGATTTATTAGCTTTTTCACATAAGTATTTCCAGCTGCTGTACATCAAGCACTAATTAACTATTGATCTGATTACAATAAACGTTTCAATCAATGAGAATCTACTGTATGGGCTCCAGACAAAGGACCTTGTATCAGGCGGTGTGCCTGTCCTGAGATGCTGCCGCCGTCAGGATTCCCAGATTACCTTACTGCATTGTACACTCGCTTTCCAGGACTCATGGCCAAAATGCAAACCTGGTGTACTCTGTAACATTGTACATTACCTCCAGTGCACATTGGAGCTGATTCAGACCTTTTCTCTGGGCTGCGTATACTTGCAGCCTAGCAAACAGGTGTGCACCACCTGTCATCCCCTCGCTTGCGGCTGAAGGGGAGTGAAATCATTCAATGGTCTCCGAATACGGGGTGGGCACTGACGTCATGTGACATCAACCGCCCGGCCCGAGCAGGCAATGTTGGGCCTCTGATAAAGCTTCAGGCTAGTAGCGAAATGCGTCGGTGCTGCAGACCCCCACCTTTCAGGATCAATCCAACACTCCACAGATACAGGGTTATTCCTCTCAGCAATTGGGGACTTTCTTATTGGTACGTTCACCACCATTACTAGCGAGGACTCAACCATTTGCACCCACTGATATGCTGCTCCAGATACCTTCCTCCAGCGGCCACTTCTCCATCAGCCGTAACATCTAGAGAGGACCTATCGGATCGATCGGGTACAGCTCCAGGTCAACTCCTCCGGCGGTGGTATCTTGTGGTAAAGTGCACTTACCCCTACTAACACGTATCAAAGACCTTTTTTTTCCGGTCACTGAGATTTCAAAATCTTCCTGAAAGTGTGGAACCTGCCTAAATAAATGTATTTTTACTAGTATTTATTTGCAATTTTTTTTTTCTTCTTTCACTAGTGAAAAATTTGTTTTTTTTTAAGAATTCACTTGATTTTCATTGATAAACCAAGCGCCGCTATCAGCTTTTTTCTTGTGTGTTATTGTTTGTGAGGGTCAAATACCCTAAGATTTTAGCAGCTGCTTTGTTGATTAACAGCTGTGCTCAGTGCCCGAGTCCTACCTTGGTTGGAGTGTTTTGCAACATTGAGGTCAGGCAACGCTGAGTGGTCCTCCGATGCCTCCCCTACCCGTGCAAACGCCTCGACAAGTTGATACTCGCAAAAGGCCTTTGCACAGGAGGTCCGCATACGTGCATATACACACATTCGCAGACCACCCACCATAAAAAATTGGCCAAATTAACACCTGTACAAATGTCTGAATCATCCCCATTGTTCTGGGTCTGTGTTCCCTTACAAATCCAGAAGCTCTTATATTGTTCAGACAGTGGCCTATCTATAATGGGTGGAGTGTGCACAGTGCACAGGGGCCCTTGAGTCTCAGGAGGGCCCACAATACACACGCTGGACCCATTTTTTTAAATGCTTATTCTCCAGAGTCCAGCAACAGCAGCGTTGCAAGAATGGCTGTTGTGCCATTTTCCGGACATGCGCAGTGTAGTCTGAGTCCTCTAGTGCTCAGAATCCAGAATGGTGCTGTGCTGCTGGCAACAGAAGTGATGCTGAAATTTCCAGACGAATATCTGCTGCATCCTTTTTCCGGGCCTCCTCCTCTCATAAAATGCCCTGGTGGTATTAAGCTCTTTGAAGTGATAAAGTGGCTGGTATCACCAATCATCTAACTGTCATGTTACAAGCTGGGTATGAAAAATGTCAGTTATGAGCTGACTGGCCAGTGATGAAGTAGCAGCCGCAACATAACTTCACCAGGCTTAATACATATGACCCTCAAATCTTTATTTATATGAAAGAAACCAATTAGAAAGACATATTTTTCACCCAGGGCCAGCTTTACCATTAGCTTTAGGCAGCTGGGGGGCGCCATCAAGTCTGGTTATGACCAAACTAAGGATGTCTACAAGGAAGACAACCTTGTTGTATTTAACACAGGTGGCGAGTGAGGAACTTCTGGGAAGCCATCTCCATACTTACTTGAGGGGCTAGGTATTGGTGGCATGGTGGGGTTGGGGAGGTGGGTAGTAGGTTGAAGTTTTGCCTAGGGTGTTGAGAAGTCTTACACCGGGGCGGTTTACAACTCCATCAAAGAATCTTTTCCCTGTTTTCTATTAACAGTCCACAGTCCTCTACTGATAGAGAGAATGTTTTTATTTTTATACCTTTTTACAAATGACTGCTCTGGTCTGTCAAATCCACTATCCTTGTCCCTGCCGCGTTTCATGCTTGGTGACTGTTTCTCAAGGCAATATGGATTTCTTTCCTTGTGTCTCCTTATTCAGTATGCCACTGTGAGTATATATAGGCACCAATTACATCGACCACAGTGACAGGGGAGGAATAAAAAAACGACACAAAAAAGGCTCTCTTTAAGGTTTATTCAAGTGCATTAGCTACATACAGGTTGAGTATCCCTTATCCAAAAAATTCCGAAAACCATAGTCTCCAAAATATCATTTTATTTTTTATTTTTTTGCGAAAAACCTACTGGCTACATCTGTAACTGGCACTAGTGGGGACATAACATGTAACTGGCACTACTGGGGAAATAACATGTAACTGGCACTACTGGGGACATCTGTACCTGGCACTAAATATGTGCAAGGACATGATTGCTTGGCATTCAAATTCAGTGCCTGAGAAACAGTAGTACACAAACGTTTCATGTTTTAAAACCTTGTTTCATGCACAAATAAAATATATCTGTGTTTATTTAATGGGCAGTATTCAATGACGCTGATTTTATGGCGATTTTGTGCTATTTTCGTGCTGTAAGGCGATTTTTTTTTACTAAAACGGTGAATCACCCTATTCAATGACTAGATGGCGAATACATTTCAAGGTTTTTATCGCCATGATTCACCGAGTAGCAATCGCTATCTTTTTATGGTGAAGTGGAATGTGAACTTTTAAAATAAAGTGTTTTGTTTTTTACATTTGGTGTCAAAAAATCAGGAATTTTATTCTGAGGAGGGGCATGCTATTTTTATTCATGTGCTGTAAGCACATGAATATATATTTAATTAAAAAAAAATTTTTTTTTACACAGCAGCCAGCAGGGGGCCGGAGCTGCTCATTAGATATTCATATATTCACTGCACCCGATCATTACATATGCACGATCGGGTGTAGTGAATACCCAGTCCCCTGTTGGCTATCCTGGGGGGCAGGCTGTGCTGCCTGGCACCCGGGGAGCCCACCTCCCCCCCACAAACGTTCTGGGGCAGGCAGGGAGACTTCCATCTCCCTGCCTGCCGCCATCCTCAGGCTTCCTGCGGCATCGCCGCACAGAAGCGGAACTACCATTGGTGCAGCAGGTGTAGTGCACCGGGGCCCCTAAAGACTAAGGGGCCCACTGCTGCCCCATCACCCTCTTCCTGTAACCCATTGTTTTTCCTTGTCACCCACTTCCTACGCATGCCTCTCCCTATCATGCTCGGCCTCTCCCTGTCACCCCACTGTTGTGTTCTATATTGTAAACTTGGGTTGAGGTGGAGGAAGGGGGCCTAAATTATATTTTTGCACCTGGGCCCAGCACCCACAAGTTCCGCCTCTGTCACCGCAGGAGTTAAAATTCGCCGGTCAGGGGCAGTGAGCCCCTGACTCATTGAATACTGGAGCCGGCGAGGCTCCGGAACGCAGCGAGCAGTGGCGAATGTGCAGCGAATCCTAAACAGGATTCGCTGCACGTCGTCAGTATTCTCATTGAATACTGCCCAATGTGTTTGATGTGCTCATACAACATAAATGCAAAAAACCTTGATACCTTATTCAAATATAAAAAATATTCCAAAATACGGAATAATCCATTATCCAAAATTCTTCCGGTCTTAAGCATTTTGGATAAGTGATACTCAACCTGTACTAGGTAGAGAACAACAAATAACAAGGTTTACAGTAGGTGCATTCAATATGTGGGCATCCAGCTGCTGTACAGATAGAGACATCCTCATCTATCCCTTTAATAGGATTACCTTAGCCAGAGCTGTCAGATTTAGGGGGTTATTCTGGTTCTCTTGCAAAGGCAAATTCCTTCTCATGGACAAAACCAGCTGAGACAGATGTAACCTGTGCAGAGAGAATTAGATTTGGGTGACTGCTTTATTTTTACACTGCAATATAGATCTCACTTTGAAGTAAAACCCCACCCAAGTATAACTCTCTCTGCACAAGTTACATCTGCCCCACCTGCAATGCACATGGTTTTGTCCATTTGAGAAGGAATTTGCTTCTGTGAGTGAACCAGAATAAGGGCCTTAATCCTCTGCTAATCCCCCTACTGTACAGTATTGTTCTAGGTATTGTATTGCAGCTGAGAACAATTAATAATAACGAGCCTTGGTGAGCCATGGGTCACCAGAGAAGGCCAGATGAAGAAGGCTCCACCTGTACATAGCTAAGCACTCCACACGCTACCTCTTTAAAAATGAAGACTGGCCCCTGGTACCCAGCAGCAAATGCTTCTGTTGCCACTGGTATCCTTGCCACTATGCTTAAAGGACACATAATAATTAAATAATGCATTGGACAACCCATAATGCACTGCACTGATGGCAGCCAGCGTTCACCCAGGAATGCCCTATCTTGGGGTTTTTCAACCTTGTGCCTTGAGCTGATAGAGATTTCCACACCAGTTTAAAGCCACCACCAGTTCAACTGTTATTTACTGGCCTCTTGTTTTCATGTGAGGGACAATGTATTTTTTTTGCTACCTGTGGGGACCAGTTTGATTGTTTTCTTCTTATTAGGAAAAAAAACATTTTGTATCCCAATTGCACACTGAGTGAGAAAATAACTACATATTAATCAGATAATACAGAGATCTTGGTTGCATATATCTGCAGATATAGGGCTAAACCCCCAGGCCGTACGTCAAGGCCTCTCTGTCACTGGGGGTCCCTAATACTGGGTATGGGTCTGGGGTGTGGGCCCCCAACATGCCGACACAGGCTGAGTACCCCAGGGCAGCACACAAATGAAAATTAGTAAGGGTTAATAAGAAGCACAAAGTGCTATGTAGGGAAGTGAAGGTGGGATTAAAATACAAAATATATACAATGTGATAGGAAAAATAAGAGTTAATAAAGTGTTAGGGTGTGCTAACCTGGAGCAAACCAGCCCTACAAACACAGGGGGCACCACATTCCCAAACCCATCCCATAAGCAATAACATATATGTGTGGGCTTAATAGGCCACATGATAATGGCATATAACGTCTGAGAGACAGCTTACCTGGAGATACCCCTGGCTTCTCCAATGGCACTCCCTAATACCCGGTATTAGGGACCCCCAGTGACAGAGAGGCCTTGACGTACGGCCTGGGGGCTTAGCCCTATATCTGCAGATATATGCAACCAAGATCTCTGTATTATCTGATTAATATGTAGTTATTTTCTCACTCAGTGTGCAATTGGGATACAAAATGTTTTTTTTTTCCTAGACAGAATTACCCCTCCCTTTTGGCACCTGAATGACATTACCTCTGATTGAGCAGCTTACCAACAAAAGTGTTGTTTTCTTCTTATATAAGGGCAAATATGTTTTTTTTTGTTTTTTTACAGTGGGGCCAATGTGTTTTTCCTTGTGGGGCTACAATCTTCAGCATGCGCCAGTAATGTCAAAGAATAAGAATAAACACTGGGAACTGTGGATTTTTTCCTGATAAATTTCAATTTTGAAATTATTGAAGATGCATTTTTGTATCCGGATAAGTTTATAATGTGAACATAAATTGAAAGCGTCAAATGCATCCAAACAGCCTAGTTTCTATAATGTAATAGGAATGTAATCCACGGGGAACCGAAAAAGATGAGCCAGTATCTGTTTATGAAATTAATCTCAATTACTGTATAAATAATAAAGCAAAAATGAAGCACAGATATAAATAATATACACTAGTAAAAATGGATGCAGTAACATATCAGCATCAAACTGTATGAGAGGCAGCAATAAACATTGAATCGGTGCTAACATAATGCTGACAGAATACAGATGCTCTTACAGTATGTTATATGTTGGACAATGGATTGTTACATCCTTAGAGTATATAATAATCAATGACCATTTCTATTAATAGCAGTGTCAATTCTAAGCTCTATACTGGTACATCTAGCCTCTCCAATGGTAAATGGTTCATCCTTTCAAAGGAAAAATGGTTCATCCCTCCATTGGCAAAATGGTTCATCCCTCCAATGGTGAAATTGTTCCTGTCTCCAATGGAAAAATGGTTCACCCCTTCAATGGTATATTGGTTCATCCCTCCAATGGTGAAATTGTTCCTCTCTCCAATGAAAAAATGGTTCACCCCTTCAATGGTATATTGGTTCATCCCTCCAATGGAAAAATGGTTCATCCCTCCAATGGAAAAATGGTTCATCCATATGGTTTATCCCTCAAATGGTCCAATGTTTCAAGTAGGCTGCTTAAAAAATGTGATTCCCACACACTCTTTAAAAAAGTGAAGCAGTTTAGCAATTTATAGACTGATGTCCTGAAAGGTCTTTGGTCTTCTGGATTATGTCATTAGCATGGAATACTCTATGCAAAGTGATCCCTTGTTTAGTATGCAGGTCAGGTTCTGGAGTACTTAACTTGTCAGCAGCTAAATAGGTTGCATAGTTTATCGTAGTGTTGTGTACTGCAAGGTGCTAGGGTGTTTGGCGCCCTCCTGCAAACTTTAAATTTGCGCCCCCTCATACTTTACAAAGGGCCACCAAAAAAGAGCACACCAGAAAAAAAAGATGTGTGGTCTCACAAGGAAGGGGCACACAATAGTCCAATTCAAATTATAACACAGAATATCACAATCTTATTCTCATTACACAGCACCAGAGCTGTAACTGTGGCAGAAATGGAATTGTGACCCCACCACCGCTACAGAGAAAACAGGGAGAGTGCGCGCCGAAGGCGCGTGCAAAAAAAATATGTAGGGGCATGGCCACATAGCAGTACCAATAACACCGTTATTACACATTATGCCGTAATGCCAATTCCACATTATGCTTCACAGTAATGCCAATTACAAATGATGCCACACATTGTGATGCACCTTACACATTATTCTATGCGCAATGCCCTAAGTACTCCTGCTTATACACATAGTCACCAGTAGTGCCCCTTAAGCAATGGCCCAGTAGTGCCCATCGCAGTATGCCCCCAGTACTGCTGTGTAATCCAGTCCAGCCTAGCCCTGAGCCCAGCAGAGCCTGCATAGGCGTGGAATTGATTTTCAAATATGGCGCCAGCTCATGAGCCAATCGGAGCTCTCGGTCCAACAGCCAATCAATAACTGTAGCTGCCGGACCACAAGCTCTGATAGCAGTGGCGACTGGCAAATGGTGGGGAGTGGTGCTTCCAGATGGTATACCCACATTGCAAGTGGGCAAGGCACCACTGGCACACACCTATTTATGGCCGTGCACAGCACAGTAGTGCCCCTTACACAAAATGTCCACAGTAGTAGCGCTGCTTAAACATATAATGTCCACAGTAGTAGCGCTGCTTAAACATATAATGCCCACAGTAGTAGAACCCTTACACATACATAATGTCCACAGTAGTGACGCCGCTTACACATAATGGGCACAGTAATAGCATTGCTTATGCATAATGCCCACTGTTGCCCTCATTAGTAGCGCTGATTATACACATACCTCCCAACACTCACGATTTCAGCGGGAGAGTCCCGATTACCGGGTCCTGTCCCGCTGTCCCACCCGCGGCCGGAGGTGTCCCGCTGCGGGGGGCAGTTGGGAGCCCCCCCCAATTTAACAGAATAGACGCTGTGCGCATGCGCACAGCGTCTATTCCCGGCCGAAAACGGGGATGTGGCTCATTTGCATAAGCCCCGCCCCTCATTTACATAAGCCACACCCCTATTTCTGCAGCTACAAAGTTGGGGGGTATGTATACATAACGCCCACAACAGTTGCTGTGGTCACCAAGTCAGCATATCCTACATTTCGGGACTCAAACGTCCCTTTGTCAAGTTGCTAGTCACAGTGTATAATATGGTTTGGGGGGCACCTAAATGATATTGCCTTCGGGCAACCTGCCCCCTCCACTAGTGCTTAGTTACCTTATTCTGGCACTCAGCACCTCCAGTCCACTCTCCATTGCCTCTGCAAGTGCAAGGAGTCACTTCCTGCACCTGCTTCCTCCTGGCAGCAGCAACAGCTCACTGTGGCGTGGTACACTCAGGGACAGGGCTCCGCTCTGTGCTGCGCTGCCTGTGTGACGCGCTAAGCCCGCTGCCTGTCATATATTTTGACAGGTGCCGGCTGCGGCACCCGGCAGCGTCAGGTGACTCGGAGCGCCTCTCAGGGCCGGCGCCTACCTGCTTTGCAGGCAGTGCACACAATGGCTGTAGCACACCTCTCATTATTATTATTATTATTATTACCAGTTATTTATATAGCGCACACATATTCCGCAGCGCTTTACAGAGGATAGTTGAACATTCACATCAGTCCCTGCCCCAGTGGAGCTTACAATCTATATTTCCTACCACATGTACACGCACACACACACAGACATTCTAGGGTTAATTTGTTGGAAGCCAATTCACCTACCAGTATATTTTTGGATTGTGGGAGGAAACCGGAGTACCCGGAGGAAACCCACGCAAGTATGGGGAGAATATACAAACTCCGCACAGTTAGGGTCATGATGGGAATCGAACCATGACCTCAGTGCTGTGAGGCAGTAATGCTAACCATTACACCATCCGTGATGCCCTAGATGTCAGCGATAAGGGAGGAGAAGTGAGCCAGAGGAGAAGTGGCCAATGCCAACCAGCTGCTCTGTATAATATTATATTATGCAATTTCTAGATGTTACTTCAGTGCTGATTGGTTGCCATGGGCCACTCCTTCTCCATTATCACTGTTTCATACAGTGTTCAAGGTACGCAGTGCGCATACACAGTGTGCCCTGTGGACAAAGCCAGCGATGGCCGTTTGCAAGGTGATTGACAGCCGGGGGCTATTTGTGGGCGGCATGCCGGTGTTTTCTGGGAGTGCCCTGTTGGGAGGGAGGGATATTGAGATCAGCCATCTCCCATGGGCCTTTGCAGCACTTAGACCTAGTCTAGATTTACTCTGTGGCTGTGAACAGTATTATATGCATTCAATGGTGAGTGATTGTGAATGGACTTTCCCATGCGCATGTCTGCGAGTGCATTCGCAGCTGTGCACAGGGGTGGGAGAAAACACTGGTGGGCTGGCATTTACCTGATCTCTGGGCTGCGAAGATTCACAGTCCAGCAATCAGGTCCGAATCAGGCCCATAGACTGAGAGAAGCAGGAACTGCGGAAGTTTATTTGAGAAGGGATGTACACTATTTTTCAAATGGCAATTATTTCGAAGGCAAAATAATCCTGCACACTTGCATTGTAAACGAATGCCGCTTTAAAAATACATCCATTCTTGAAATAACTCTTGCACTTCTGTAGGCGCTAAGGGCACGCTACAGTATTGATAGCCATTGACACCTATGGTAGCAGTAAGTTACCCAGGTGTAATTAAGGTGTCCATCAGCTGACTTCTTTAGGCTCACATCACTGAAGAAGCAGGAAGAGAGCTGTCACTTTAACAGTTGTCAATAAAGTTTGTTGCAGTAGCCATCTCCTGCTTTGTACCAATAACACACGAAGAAGGGCGGCATTATCTCCACAGAAAGTGGATTTTTAGTACATCAGGCTCTAAAACAGTGAATAAACCTTCCCATGTTGACCTATTTCAGGTGTTAACCTAAATGGGGTCGACCACCTAATGACCCTATCCCATCCCGCCTGCTGTGTGAAACAGCTACCAAAATTTCAACATGTTTTTCATTGTCTAATACCAGCTGACCTTTGTGCCTCTGCCTCCACTCCAGCTTTGTCCCCACTGTATAATACTTAAATTATTAAGGGACCTCATTCAGAGAGTTTCCTGCACACTCAAGCGTCAAAATAGTATATGCAAATAGAAAGCAGTAGACACTGAACCTATGGTACCTTATCATGAGTGGCAATTATAAGGTCTCTCTGGCATGGATCAAATAGCTGACCTGAATTCTACTTGACGCGTTTCACCCACAGTGTGACCGTCACGGACTCCTCAACTTAATTCTGTAGCATGAATGGATTAAGAGCTGCAGGTCTTCAGGAAATCAAGTAAAATGCTCTGAAAAATATGAACAGGTTCTAGAAATTTGTGTAGCGTGCTTATGATCTCTATGATGGTTAGCAGATTGATAATTAGCAAATGTTACACAATTACAAAAAAGGAAGGGGGCTAATGTAACGAAGAAAGGATGTGTGCTCTGAGCATACGCAGAATACAATGCGCAAAAGGTAGTTGCGTCGGTATATAAGGTGTCATATTCCAGACACACCACTGTGTATTTATAGTACAGTATACCTGATAATAGCACACAGCTGGGACTTGTCAGTATTGGTAGTAAATGCTATATAGATGAATTTATGTGTTGTACTTGTGAAATAAATCCATTAATGGAAAAGTAAGAGGCTCCATTAGATGTGAATTGCATCAAACCGGTTCCTCATATCTGTGATACGGCAAGCACATTTGTAAGTACAATATTTAGCAAATGTATTGGAAACTCGCTTTCATTTAACCGATCATACAATCAGACCCTATCACAGCTGCCTTTTCTTTAAGTGTTTTTTTTTTTTACCATTTGCGAATGTATCTAATGTAATAAAGTCACTGTAATAAACAGAAATAATAATAAGCATCCAGTAACAGTAAAAGCCATTTGCACACAATGATTTTTTAACTGCTTATGTTGGGTACACAATAGAGCGGTAAGGGCTGGTTTGTATTCAGGGCTGCATACTACTATGTCCAGGGTGTGCAGTCTAGGGCCCCTCCTCCTATGTACTGCATACTACTATGTCCAGGGTGTGCAGTCTAGGGCCCCTCCTCCTATGTACTGCATACTACTATGTCCAGGGTGTGCAGTCTAGGGCCCCTCCTCCTATGTACTGCATACTACTATGTCCAGGGTGTGCAGTCTAGGGCCCCTCCTCCTATGTACTGCATACTACTATGTCCAGGGTGTGCAGTCTAGGGCCCCTCCTCCTACATACTGCACACTACTATGTCCAGGGTGTGCAGTCTACGGCCCCTCCTCCTACGTACTGCACACTACTATGTCCAGGGTGTGCAGTCTAGGGCCCCTCCTCCTATGTACTGCATACTACTATGTCCGGGGTGTGCAGTCTAGGGCCCCTCCTCCTATGTACTGCATACTACTATGTCCAGGGTGTGCAGTCTAGGGCCCCGCCTCCTATGTACTGCATACTACTATGTCCAGGGTGTGCAGTCTACGGCCCCTCCTCCTATGTACTGCATACTACTATGTCCAGGGTGTGCAGTCTAGGGCCCCTCCTCCTATGTACTGCATACTACTATGTCCGGGGTGTGCAGTCTAGGGCCCCTCCTCCTATGTACTGCATACTACTATGTCCAGGGTGTGCAGTCTACGGCCCCTCCTCCTATGTACTGCATACTACTATGTCCAAGGTGTGCAGTCTAGGGCCCCTCCTCCTATGTACTGCATACTACTATGTCCAGGGTGTGCAGTCTACGGCCCCTCCTCCTATGTACTGCATACTACTATGTCCGGGGTGTGCAGTCTAGGGCCCCTCCTCCTGTGTACTGCATACTACTATGTCCGGGGTGTGCAGTCTAGGGCCCCTCCTCCTATGTACTGCATACTACTATGTCCGGGGTGTGCAGTCTAGGGCCCCGCCTCCTATGTACTGCATACTACTATGTCCGGGGTGTGCAGTCTAGGGCCCCTCCTCCTATGTACTGCATACTACTATGTCCAGGGTGTGCAGTCTAGGGCCCCTCCTCCTATGTACTGCATACTACTATGTCCAGGGTGTGCAGTCTAGGGCCCCTCCTCCTATGTACTGCATACTACTATGTCCGGGGTGTGCAGTCTAGGGCCCCTCCTCCTATGTACTGCATACTACTATGTCCAGGGTGTGCAGTCTACGGCCCCTCCTCCTATGTACTGCATACTACTATGTCCAGGGTGTGCAGAAAGTCTGGGGGCACAGAAACAAATTAACATACAATGGGGGACTCACACATTTATAAAAATATGATGGTGCCAAAATATTATACTATAGTAACAGGGAACAGGAGGACAAAAAAACAAGTGAATAATATAAAGGTGCACAAACCCTACACCCCCCCACCAGCCTAGCTTTAACCATACACCCCCTCCCCTGCAGCTCAGCTCTAACTATACACTCCCGAGTCCCCACCACTGAAGCCTAACCTTTATTGTACACCCCCCAGTAGCCTACACCTATCTATACACCCCTCCACAGCCCAATGATTCACCAACCACCTGCATCCTAAACCCACCCATCCCCCTCCACAGCCTAAACTTTACCATACACTCCTATCCACAGCCTAACCATACACCCCCTGCAGCTTATAACACTAACCACACAAACACACCCCGCAGCCTATAACCCTAACCATACACACACATCTTGCAGCCTATAATCCTAACCATACACACACACACCCTGCAGCCTATAACTACAATCTCACACACACACACCCTGCAGTCTATAACCCTAACCACACACACACACTGCAGCCCATCTTTGGCGCACACTGTTCCCATTTCGAGGGGGGGGGGGGGGCCAAAGCATATTTTCGCACCTGGGCCCACAACGCTCTAGTTCCGCCTCTGGTGCTACGTCTATCTTCGCTCTCTTACAAGCCTTACACTGGTTTCCCTTCCCCTTTAGAATCCAATTCAAGCTTCTCACACTCCTCTCCCATTTACATCTCTGACCTTATCTCCATTTACACTCCCACCTGCCTCTCCTGCCCACTCCCACCTGCCTCTCCTGCCAACTGATTACCTCCTCCTGCTCCCTATCTCTGGAATTCTCTACCTCGTCAGACACTTCGGGGGAAATTTACCAAAATGGATTCGTAGAAAAAAGGTGTATTCGTAGGGAGAAAAACTCCTTTTACGAATTTGTATTTTCGGGATTTACAATCAATTCGTATTCCCAAAGATGGAACATTCGTATTTTTATTTACAAATACAAATGTCTACACCATCGATAGAATACGACAGAAATCACCATTCAAAAGAATGGTGGTTCCTGATGTACTAAGCAGCCGTACTGATAATAAGCTGCTAATTGGTGTAAAACACCCACGCAAATACGACAGGAAAATACACCTTGCTTTCCCTGTCGTATTTGCCTTTAGCCTGCACGGATCAGTCAGATCCGTGCAGGCTGCAGTGTAAAAAAATTGAAAAAAAAAATAAATATTAAAAAAATATATATATAAAAAAAAAAATATATAAAAAAAAAATCGGCGTGGGGTCCCCCCCACAGCCGTAACCAGCACCAGGCTGAAGGAGCCGGGGCCGGTAATAAAAAATCAGGGAACCCGACAAATAGGGGTTCCCCGATTTTTAACAACCAGCCCCAGGCTCCAGGTCCGGGGCTGGTTCCCAAAATACGGGGGACAAAATGATTAGGGGTCCCCCGTATTTTAAGAACCAGCCCCAGGCCAAACCAGCCAGCAGGGTAATGTCACAGCCGGGGGACACTTATGATATAAGGTCCCGCGGCCAAAACATTAACCCTACCGACCAGTCAGCCTGGCCAGGGGCCCTGGGGGAGTGGGGACCCCCCCAATGAAGGGGTCCCCCCCCTCCAGGACTTACCTGACCAGGCTGAAGCCTGGTGCTTTCCTCGATGCCCCTGGGCGGTGGGCATCGAGCTGATAGTGGTGTAAAAAATAGAATAATCTATTGTCTAATACTGGGGGAGTCCCAGCAAGCCTCCCTCGCAAGCTGGGACTTGGAGAACCACAAGTCCCAGCCTGCGGGGCATTAAAGGGCCCGCTGGGTCTTGTAGTGCCACAGTATTAAAAATAGTAAAATAAAACACACTGACACACACTTAAAATAAAACTTTAATACATACAAAGCCCACACATACTGATACTTACCTATCTTCTTTCCGTAGGTAGCCCTGGTCCTGATGTCCTGCAGTCCTGTGTTGGCGATCTTCTTCATGTCGACGTCGCTGTCGGCGATGGCGTCCGGAGTCCGACGAAATCCATGGAGGAGGCTGTGGAAGGAAACCATACTCACCTGTCCCAGGGCGACGTAGTCCAGGTAAGGATCTTTGCAAAAAAACAAACCGAGAACGCGAAACCAGACCGGACAGCTGAGCCGCACGGTGTTTGTGTACATCGTGCAGCTCCACCTCCCGAATGCCGCTATTGGCCGCCTTGCGGCCTAGCGGCTCCTGATTGGCCGCTAGGCCGCAAGGCGGCCAATAGCGGCATTCGGGAGGCGGAGCCGCACGATGTGCACAAACACCGTGCGGCTCAGCTGTCCGGTCTGGTTCGGCTTGTCGGTTTGTTTTTTTGCACAGACCCTTACCTGGACTACTTCGCCCTGGGACAGGTGAGTATGGTTTCCTTCCACAGCCTCCTCCATGGATTTCGTCGGACTCCGGACGCCATCGCCGACAGCGACGTCGACATGAAGAAGAACGCCAACACAAGACTGCAGGACATCAGGACCAGGGCTACCTACGGAAAGAAGATAGGTAAGTATCAGTATGTAAGGGCTTTGTATGTATTAAAGTTTTATTTTAAGTGTGTATCAGTGTGTTTTATTTTACTATTTTTAATACTGTGGCACTACAAGACCCAGCGGGCTCTTTAATGCCCCGCAGGCTGGGACTTGTGGTTCTCCAAGTCCCAGCTTGCGGGGGAGGCTTGCTGGGACTCATAGTGCCCCAGTATTAGACAATAGATTATTCTATTTTTTACACCACTATCAGCTCGATGCCCACCGCCCAGGGGCATCGAGGACAGCACCAGGCTTCAGCCTGGTCAGGTGAGTCCTGGAGGGGGGGGACCCCTTCATTGGGGGGGTCCCCACTCCCCCAGGGCCCCTGGCCAGGCTGACTGGTCGGTAGGGTTAATGTTTTGGCCGCTGGACCTTATATCATAAGTGTCCCCCGGCTTTGACATTACCCTGCTGGCTGGTTTGGCCTGGGGCTGGTTCTTAAAATACGGGGGACCCCTAGTTATTTTGTCCCCCGTATTTTGGGAACCAGCCCCGGACCTGGAGCCTGGGGCTGGTTGTTAAAAATCGGGGAACCCCTATTTGTCGGGTTCCCTGATTTTTAATTACCGGCCCTGGCTCCTTCAGCCTGGTGCTGGTTACAGCAGTGGGGAGGACAAACACCGTGCGGCTCAGCTGTCCGGTCTGGTTTCGCGTTCTCGGTTTGTTTTTTTGCAAAGATCCTTACCTGGACTACGTCGCCCTGGGACAGGTGAGTATGGTTTCCTTCCACAGCCTCCTCCATGGATTTCGTCGGACTCCGGACGCCATCGCCGACAGCGACGTCGACATGAAGAAGAACGCCAACACAAGACTGCAGGACATCAGGACCAGGGCTACCTACGGAAAGAAGATAGGTAAGTATCAGTATGTAAGGGCTTTGTATGTATTAAAGTTTTATTTTAAGTGTGTATCAGTGTGTTTTATTTTACTATTTTTAATACTGTGGCACTACAAGACCCAGCGGGCTCTTTAATGCCCCGCAGGCTGGGACTTGTGGTTCTCCAAGTCCCAGCTTGCGGGGGAGGCTTGCTGGGACTCATAGTGCCCCAGTATTAGACAATAGATTATTCTATTTTTTATACCACTATCAGCTCGATGCCCACCGCCCAGGGGCATCGAGGACAGCACCAGGCTTCAGCCTGGTCAGGTAAGTCCTGGAGGGGGGGGACCCCTTCATTGGGGGGGTCCCCACTCCCCCAGGGCCCCTGGCCAGGCTGACTGGTCGGTAGGGTTAATGTTTTGGCCGCTGGACCTTATATCATAAGTGTCCCCCGGCTTTGACATTACCCTGCTGGCTGGTTTGGCCTGGGGCTGGTTCTTAAAATACGGGGGACCCCTAGTTATTTTGTCCCCCGTATTTTGGGAACCAGCCCCGGACCTGGAGCCTGGGGCTGGTTGTTAAAAATCGGGGAACCCCTATTTGTCGGGTTCCCTGATTTTTAATTACCGGCCCTGGCTCCTTCAGCCTGGTGCTGGTTACAGCAGTGGGGAGGACCCCACGCTGGTTTTTTTATTTATTTATTTTTTCTTACACCTTGCAGCCTGCACGGATCTGACTGATCCGTGCAGACTGCCAGAAACATTCGTATTAGAGGCCGTATATATGGCCAGCTAATACGAATGGTTACACCATCGGAGGGTTACAAAGCAGTCGTATCTGACTGCTTTGTACATTCCCCTCCGGAACACGACTTTGCATACGACTGAAACAGTCGTATGCAGTCGTAGGGGAAATACCAATACGAAAAACTAGGTTTTTCATATTGGTAAATTTCCCCCTTCACCTCTACACAACTAAATGGGATCTCAAGACCCATTTCTTCACCAACCCAGCAATCTCTCATTCTAACCCTGTCTACACTCAGTCTTCCTCATCTGTGTCACTCCTGTCTGTCTGCCCCTCCCCTTTTCAATGTAAGGTCACGAGCAGGGCCCTCTTTCCTCATGTGCTTTTTCCTAATCTTACTTAAACAATCGGTACTTGTGAGTTATCCGGGCGTCCGATTTTAAAATCGGGTCGGATCGGGACATCGCATCGCATCGCATGCGACCATCGGATGCGATGCGATGCGATGACCCGATTTTTCCATAGGAATCAATGTTAAAATGGACTGAGTCCATTTTAACATGGAATTCAATGGGAAAAAGGGGTCCTTTTCATACCCCTACTATCCAAGTGGGCATGGAGTTGGATATAAACCTGTGGCGAGCGTAGCGAGCCACCGAGCCCGAAGCGTGGCGAGCGTAGCGAGCCCCGCGAGGGGACACGGAATACCGTCCCCTCGCGGGGCTCGCTTCGCTCGCCACGCTTCGGGCTCGGTGGCTCGCTACGCTCGCCACAGGTTTATATCCAACTCCATGCCCACTTGGATAGTAGGGGTATGAAAAGGACCCCTTTTTCCATAGGAATCATTTTAACATTGATTCCTATGGAAAAATCGGGTCATCGCATCCGATGGTCGGATGCGATGCGATGCGATATCGTATCGCATCGCATCGGATTGTATGCCTTAACTTAAGGCATACAATCAAAAAATCGGGAGCCCGGATAACTCACAAGTACCAAACAATCTTCTGCTCCATAATTCCGTCAATGGCATTTAATCTCTTAGTTTTCTGCCATACTGATATTTATTTCTGATGTAGCTAAGTTTATATACCCTGTACTTGACTTACATTGTATGAACTGTACCTCACTGTTCTTGCTTTGTCTATTTTTTTATGTCTTCTGTAAGTGGGTACTGCGGATCAATTGTGGGGCAATATACATAAAGGCTTATATAAGTAATAATAATAAAACTGGCAAGTACAGTATGGGTTTGGGTATGGAATGAAAAAATTTACATTTATTTTATTTATTTACGGTGTCTTATATAACGCAGCAGATTCCGTTGCGCTTTACAATAGTAGACAGTGATAAAACAAACTGGGTAACAACAGACAGACTTGGAGGTAGGAGGGCCCTGCTGCAAGCTTACAATCTATAGGGATATAGGGGGAAACACAAGGACAGGCACCAGTAATACCATAGCAGTCCCACCAAGTTACAGGTCCAGAAGGGAAGCTATATAATACATAAGTGCCTCAGAGGGTTATGCATGTAGAACTTAAATATGATCGGCTTGCCTGAAGAGGTGAGTTTTCAGGAAGTTTACATTGTGGGTCTAGTCTAATTCAGAGGACAACACAATCCACAGAACCTTTCCCCTGCTCCTCCTGGGAGGAACTAGCAGATGGATTATCAGTCTTGTAGTTTACAAGAAATGTTCAGCCAAGGGGGAAATTAGGGAGCAGAAATTAATGGGTGGTATACAGATCTGATCGCTGTTGTGCAGATTCGATAGGCGGACGGTTATCGAATGACTTCGCATGTCCATGGATCATAGTACGCATAAACAAGGCCAAACAACTATAAAATCCAGCGTCTTTTTTATCGCTAACCTATCGCATGTTTATTGACAGGAAGCCGTCGTTTCTGGCAGTTGCGTAACTATAAATTTTTCTCCCCCCCTGCCAAAAAAAGTTTGTGCCTCCCCCCCCCCGGCTCCTCTTTAGCGTGTGACGTGATGACATCACACGCATAACGGAGAAGCTGAAGCAGGATAGAGGAAGAGAGACCAGCAGACACTGCTGCTTCCCTTGGCTCCAACGCATCCTAGGCCGCCCCAACACGCCCATCCTGTACACAGTAGCCAATAGCCAGCTCTGTGTACAGTCAATTGAATCACTGGGGGGATTAGTCGTCTCTGCCATGGTCGCCTCCATTGCTCAGCCAGTGGGCAGCGGCAGGCAGCAGCATGTCAGTGCGTTCAGCGGGTGCTGGCGCCCACATAGACCCCACTGTGGCTTGCTCCCCCAAGCGGCAGCTGGGGCTGCCTTACAGTAGTTACGCCACTGGTTTTTGGGTATACATCGGCCGCTATATGGGAGTGTCATGCAAAACGCAGGCGTGTTCAAGTTATATCAGAGAGGGTGTGTGACGTCAGTTCTGGGCCCAATCAGCCTGTTTCTATCGCACAGGAAAAGTAGGTTCTGGGTTATGCACAGACTGGACTCCCAACTCCCCCCCCCCCCCCCATGTGGGACACTGCCGAGCGAGATGCAAGACCGTAACATAAAAAGGGACTGTCCCATGAAAATCAGGACAGTTGGGAGGTAAGACAATAAAGCAGTAATAAACCAACTGCGTAACTTGGGGTTTTATTTTTAGATTTTATAATGCATGAGGAATCTTTTTAATGCATTCAGCCCAACTTTATTAATGTCATTGAATGGAGTCTTGATTAATTCATAAATAATTTATTTAACAAAAAAAAGAAAGCATATTTACTTTTGATGTGCTTGGCATTTGTTTTTTACACATTGAGAGGAATTTCAAGCATTGAATTAACTGAAGTCCTAGCAGTGACCAGTATTTGCGTGGTTCCGGTTAATAGTTCAACAGTGTCTATGTCAACAGTTAACAGGTTGACGACCACTGTTGGTAGACATGTACAAAAGGTCAATTTGTACTGTGCCACTAACTGCCTATTCACAGGCATTGCATAATCCCAGCATGCCACCCCTCCGGACTTCAACCTTTATTCTTGGACTGTCCGGAGTATTCCCGGACATATGGTGGTAATTCTTCTAGCAACTTTCTACCCTTTGACCCATATCCATGTTTGTGGCGTTCCCTGCATGCAAAAGCGGAAAAAATATTCCCTGCTGCAAAGGAATTTTTATTTGAATCGTGTCTAGGAGTATATTTACTAAATGTGGGTTTATAGAAGAGGAGATGTCGCCCATCGCAACCAAACAAATTCTACTTATTATTTAACACCTTCTATAACATTGTTTTCAATCACTGTGCCGTGGCACGCTAGCAGGCCTTGAGCTGTTCTCAAGTGTGCCCTCAGATCTAGAGATGCCCAAACCAGTTTATAGCCTCCACCAGTTCAACTGTTATTTACTGGTCTCTTCTTTTCATGTAAAGGGCCAATGTATTTTATTTTTGTTACCTGTGGGGACCAGTGTGATTGTTTTTTTTATATGGGGACCAATAGGGTTGTTTTTTTTTCCCCTGTGGGGACCAATGCGTTTTGCCCTGTGGGGATCTCATGGTGTGCCTTCGCAATTTTAAAATCTCATTTAGTGTGCCGCAAGGTAAAAAGGTTGAAAATCACTGCTCTAGAAGATAATAGCTACAATTTGGTTGGTTTCTATATGCAACATCTCCAAGTGGATTTATAGGCAGACTTACAGTGATAAGATACCTGTTTCAGATGTATATATTACACCCATCATGTGCCCAGATGCTCGCATTAGCGTATGGTACCAGGTTGCCTTTGCATAGATGCATAATATGCAGAATCGGGCACCTTGGGCATGATTCTGGTTTAATCGCACAACTGGATTTTCACAGCACGGCCGAATATCGAATGACCTTGCATGTGTATGGCCTGCAGTAGCGGGAGTTTGGGAGCAGAAAAGCAAAGTTTTCCAGGAGTGTCCCTGAAAATGCAGGCGGTCCCTTGCCGTTGAGAGGGAGAAACGCTGACATCATCAGTGGCCTCTTTCTCCCCATGGCCACCGCATCAGGACTTACTTGGCGCTGCGAGCACGGGGGAAATCCATCAATGGTGAGAGATTTTACCCCTGTGTGCACGGCTACGAATGCGGGTTGAGTGTGGTCGGCGCAGCGGTGGGGCGGCATGTACTTGATCGTTGGGCTCCGAAATCAAGCAGCCCAGAGTCTGAAAACGGGGCCCTTATCCCCACAAATGTGCCAATCTGTAATGAGGCTAAGTGCAGTTATCAATTTTCACCACAAGATGGCAGCATTTCACAGTGCTGACAAGTGCAGACCTTCGCATCTGCAGTATGCCAGCATTGCACAGCAGAAACCTATATACATCGTATAAACCTCTGTACCAAGCATGTACCTATTTTTAGCTGGTCTAGGCAACAAAAAAGGACAATGAGTTCTGCACTGGAGCACCAGAACAGACAGCCCCATACCGACCTGACTTGACTGGATGGCTGGTTAGACAGATGGAGACGTCTGCAGATCAGCAGCTTTGAGAGAAATGAAATAGATTTGGGAGAGGTGACCCCCTTCCTTCTGCTGCCCCATTAAGAGCTCTCAAGACATCAGTTAGAAATGCAGGGCAGGATTAGATGCAGGCTCTGCTCTGTTCACTGGAGGTCACATAACTCCTTCTGGCTGGCTGGGAAAGGATCCTGGGGTCTCACTGTGTTATTTAAATTGCAACAATTGCAATAAATTCTATCGCCGCCCATTAAGGGGAATTAGAAATGAGACAATCTTGTTCTGCCAGATCATTAATTAGGAACTCTGCTTTATTGCTGCCTGATAGTCCTGGAGGGCGGAATTACTTGTTACAGCTTGTTACTGTTAATTGCATGTCTGGCTGTGAAGGGGTTAATTGCAGGAGATATTTTGCAAGGCGATGTCATAGGCAAGATAAAAATAGATGATACAGTAGGTCCCACATCACAGCCCCTGACTGTAACATGAAGCAGGGTAAGAACATCTGTTTCTCCCAGGAACCTACAGAGAAGAGGGGGCACAGTACGGTACCCCTCGTGTGAGCATCCCAGGCAGATGGTGAGATAGAAGTGACTCTATCCTGATGTAAACTGTATAAGAGGATGGGAGGGGGAACAGAGCGAGAGAGAAGGGAGAGCCAGAGAGAGAGAGAGAGGGGAGAGTGATCGAGAGAGAGGAGAGGACAATGCAGGGCTGGGAAGGGAGAGTACAGCAAGAAGCAGATGTGAAAGGCAAAGCACCTGTCTGAGAGACAGTCTTATAGAGCACAGGTGAGGTAAGAGAGCACACAAGTGAGTGAGACCTACACAGCTCTCGGGAGAGAGCACACGAGTGAGACCTACACAGCTCTCGGGAGAGAGCGCACAAGTGAGTGAGACCTACACAGCTTTCAGGAGAAAGCACACAAGTGAGTGAGACCTACACAGCTTTCAGGAGAAAGCACACAAGTGAGTGAGACCTACACAGATCTCGGGAGAGAGCGCACAAGTAAGTGAGACCTACACAGCTCTCGGGAGAGAGCACATGAGTGAGATCTACACAGTTCTCGGGAGAGAGCACACGAGTGAGAGCACACAGCTCTCGGGAGAGAGCACACAAGTGAGTGAGACCTACACAGCTCTCGGGAGAGAGCACACAAGTAGGTGAGACCTACACAGCTCTCGGGAGAGAGCACACAAGTGAGTGAGACCTACACAGCTCTCGGGAGAGAGCACACAAGTGAGTGAGACCTACACAGCTTTCAGGAGAAAGCACACAAGTGAGTGAGACCTACACAGCTCTTGGGAGAGAGCACACCAGTGAGTGAGACCTACACAGTTCTCAGGAGAGAGCAGACAAGTGAGTGAGACATACACAGCTCTCAGAAGAAAGCACACAAGTGAGTGAGACCTACACAGCTCTCAGGAGAGAGCACACAAGTGAGTGAGACATACACAGCTCTCAGGAGAAAGCCCACAGGTGAGAGACTTAAAGGGCCAAATGTACACTCTTCATCCGCAGATGACGGAGCACATACAGTATGAGAGATACAGAGAGCGCAGATGACAGAGCACATACAGTATGAGAGAGCGCAGATGACGGAGCACATACCGTATGAGATACAGAGAGTGCAGATGACGGAGCACATACAGTATGAGAGATACAGAGAGCACAGAAGATGGAGCACATACAGTATGAGAGATACAGAGAGTGCAGAAGATGGAGCACATACAGTTTGAGAGATACAGAGAGCGCAGATGACGGAGCACATACCGTATGAGATACAGAGAGCGCAGATGACGGAGCACATACCGTATGAGATACAGAGAGCGCAGATGACAGAGCACATACTGTATTAGAGATACAGAGAGCGCAGATGACGGAGCACATACCGTATGAGAGATACAGAGAGCGCAGATGACGGAGCACATACCGTATGAGAGATACAGAAAGTGCAGATGACGGAGCACATACCGTATGAGAGATACAGAGAGCGCAGATGACGGAGCACATACCGTATGAGAGATACAGAGAGTGCAGATGACGGAGCACATACTGTATGAGATACAGAGAGCGCAGATGACGGAGCACATACCGTATGAGAGATACAGAGAGTGCAGATGACGGAGCACATACCGTATGAGATGCGAAGATGACGGAGCACATACTGTATGAGAGATACAGAGAGCGCAGATGACAGAGCACATACTGTATTAGAGATACAGAGAGCGCAGATGACAGGCACATACTGTATTAGAGATACAGAGAGCGCAGATGACGGAGCACATACAGTATGAGAGATACAGAGAGTGCAGATGACGGAGCACATACCGTATGAGATACAGAGAGCGCAGATGACGGAGCACATACCGTATGAGAGATACAGAGAGTGCAGATGACGGAGCACATACCGTATGAGATACAGAGAGCGCAGATGACGGAGCACATACCGTATGAGAACCAGAGAGCGCAGATGACAGAGCACATACTGTATTAGAGATACAGAGAGCGCAGATGGCGGAGCACATACATTATGAGAGATACATAGAGCACAGATGACGGAGCACATACAGTATGAGAGATACAGAGAGCGCAGATGACGGAGCACATACAGTATGAGAGATACAGAGAGCACAGATGATGGAGCACATACAGTATGAGAGATACAGAGAGTGCAGATGACGGAGCACATACTGTATGAGAGATACAGAGAGCGCAGATGACGGAGCACATACTGTATTAGAGATACAGAGAGCGCAGATGGCGGAGCACATACATTATGAGAGATACAGAGAGCGCAGATGACAGAGCACATACCGTATGAGAGATACAGAGAGCGCAGATGACGGAGCACATACAGTATGAGAGATACAGAGAGCACAGATGACAGAGCACATACTGTATGAGAGATACAGAGAGTGCAGATGACGGAGCACATACCGTATGAGAGATACAGAGAGCGCAGATGACGGAGCACATACCGCATGAGATACAGAGAGTGCAGATGACGGAGCACATACCGTATGAGAGATACAGAGAGCGCAGATGACGGAGCACATACTGTATAAGAGCTACAGAGAGCGCAGATGACGGAGCACATACTGTATAAGAGATACAGAGAGCGCAGATGACAGAGCACATACTGTATAAGAGATACAGAGATCGCAGATGACAGAGCACATACCGCATGAGATACAGAGAGCGCAGATGACGGAGCACATACCGTATGAGAGATACAGAGAGCGCAGATGACGGAGCACATACCGCATGAGATACAGAGAGCACAGATGACGGAGCACATACCGTATGAGAGATACAAAGAGAGCAGATGATGGAGCACATACCTTATGAGAGATGCAGAGAGCGCAGATGACAGAGCACATACCGTATGAGAGATACAGAGAGCGCAGATGACGGAGCACATACCGTATGAGATACAGAGAGCGCAGATGACGGAGCACATACTGTATGAGAGATACAGAGAGCGCAGATGACGGAGCACATACCGTATGCGAGATACAGAGAGCGCAGATGACGGAGCACATACCGTATGAGATACAGAGAGCGCAGATGACGGAGCACATACTGTATGAGAGATACAGATAGCGCAGAGGACAAAGCACATACAGTATGAGAGATACAGAGAGTGCAGATGACGGAGCACATACCGTATGAGATACAGAGAGCGCAGATGACGGAGCACATACTGTATGAGAGATACAGATAGCGCAGAGGACAAAGCACATACTGTATGAGAGATACAGAGAGCTGTGATGATCCCGGGATCTTGCAGCAGCGCAGCGCGACTTATGCCTCACGCAGAGCCCCGGGGTCACTCCGAGTTCCAAAGATCGCACAGGAATACACAATAGCAAAGGTACAAAAGTATTACCTTTATTTTACACACGGGTTATACATGTAAAATCAGCAATTACAGTCTATATACAATATATACAGAAAGGCCATCAGTATTAGTCACGTTATCAGAACCTTACCACGACACCACTCAGGTTAGCTTCAGATGGACAGGACCCGCAAGTCCACAACTTCCAGCGCTGACGCTCAGTCACTTCTCTCCCTTCTCTCCCTCCAAACACCCACTTACATCCCAAAAGCACCCCTCTCCCCCTCCCTCAGGAATTCTTAACCCTTCCTATGCTGGGTGCAGTTGCATGAATGTAACAGGGTCTCCTATTACCTGTCCAGGGGCTGATTAACTCGCTCCCTTCATCTGGCTTTGAAGCTTGTGTATGTGAGGGATTTCACACCTTCATGTAAACAGATCTCTTCTCTGGAGACTGACCCTGGTGTTATCCATCCTTAGCCTCTTGTTATTTGGGGGGGGGAAGTGTATGTCTCTGCCACTACCTGTAGTCTCTGTTACTAAACAGCCTATAAAGAGGCCCTTTGATCCCTGAACCAAAAACTATAAACAAACTGACCAGATTCTAATCTAAGCGTTTGGTCCCTTCTAGCCGGACCATTTGTCTCCACATATACAGTTACAATATTTAAGTAATACGCATTTGGGAAGACTGCCATAATTAACTTCATAGTCACAAATCCCTTATTCATGATACCATCGCAGTTTACTAAGAACAGGACCTGGAGGCAGTGACGTAACCACGGGCAACGCTGATCCTCCCTACCAGTTTCTCCTGTGCCCAGAAAACTATCTTCTTGCCTTCATATGCATATGTAACAGTATGGGATACAGTATACAAAGCTTTGGGAACATATTACAGTCATTTACATAACATGAGGGAATATTTCCCTCCAGTAGCACACATACTCAGCCTAATGGAATAACCTATTTGGATTATTCAGTATAACATCCTATTATTGTCCGACATACAGCCCTGTGATGTCCCCTGTATACAGCAGTCTGGGGAACACAGCTCAGATATGAATACAGTCAGTGATAATATCCGGTTATCGCCGGCATTTCGCAATTCTCTTTGCTGAAGCGCAGAAAGAGGCGGGAGAACAACATATGACGGAAAGGGGCGTGGCCTGGTTCCGTCACACAGCACCCCTGTTGTTTACCGCCGCTGCGATTCACGGCTACACAATGTCCCTGCGTATTGCTTATCCCTGGCCCTCCTGGGCTCAGCCATTCACAGTTTGGCGCACAACCTCCAGTACTCCTGGTACAGGGTTTTCCACTGTCAGGTGGGAATGTTTCCTCCTCGCCTTCCCTTTTGGTTGTTCCTCCTCCCTCCGCCTCTGGCGCAACTGGGAGGGGCCCGATCTGCGCACGCAGACCAGCATCAGGGAACCTGGCCGCTCTTAAGAACAGTGCTGATGTTGGCTGCAGAGGAGCGGCGGGTACCGACAATGTCCCTCCCTCAAACGCTTTCACATCCACCCCACTTGGGTCTGAAACCTCCCCCAGCCCCTGAAGCTGCTGGGCCTCCCCTGGGCAACCTTCCATCCATGTCTGTTCATCCACCTTGCAGGGCCTCAGCACACTCTGCCCCCACCTGCCCTCAGCAGTAGGCAGTGGCCCAGGGAATTCTCCTTCACACCATGGCTGCAGAAGAGCAGGGGGTATCCGCAATCCTTCCCTGGCTCTTCCCTTAAAAGCCCCCACCAACACCTCCCCCAGTTCTAGATGGTCCTCTGGACCCTTACGTGATGCTTGAAGGGCCTTGCTGGTGGGATCCTTCTCCCCCACCTCCCAGGGCCTGAGCACACCCAGCCTCCACCTTCCCTCAGCAGCAGGCAGCGGTCCTGGGGATTCTCCTTCACACAATGGCTGCAGAGAAGCAGGGGGTATCCGCGAGTCTCCCCCTGATTTACCCACAATCCCCCCCCTTGGGTCGAACACCTCCCCCAGCCCTTTGAACAATAACTGCTGGGCCTCCCCTGGGCAAACTTCCATCTTCCCCAGGGTGCACTGCTTCCCCAGCCTGGCTATGAGAGGGACTGGTGGGGTGGCATTGTACGGCAGCACTGCTGGCATCTCCCTTACAGCCCCAGGTGCAAACTCACATTCTCTTGCTCGTGCCATGCTGGGTAGTGAGGTGTCTTCCTCTGAGGTGCAGGGGGGTGATGAGCTATGCCTTTGACCATCCCCTCCATGTTTGCTTGCTTGGCTGCCTGTTTGCTGCAGCGGCTCCCCGGGCACATAATTACAGTCAGTCACTCTTGCAGGGGACTCGCAGAAGCGCTGCACCCCAGCCTCTACTCCCTGCTCTGGCACCCCGGTCACATACCTGCCTTTTGACTTCAGCTCCTCCTGGCTCTGATGGCTAAGTGGGAACAGTCCTGGATAATCCTCCTGGGGTGGTAGAGTGGCAGAGCACACACCAGACACATTTCCTTCCATCTCCCCCTGCTGAATATGCTGGGGCTCCTGGGGCAAGATGCCCTCATTCCCTGGGCCGCTGGTGGTCATGTAGGGGAGAAGTACTGCCCCCTCTGCTGGGGCACAATCCTTGCAGACCCTCTGGCCGCTAGTTTCAAAGTCTCCATCTCCCACATCTGCAAAAGGGAAGATGTACTGCCATTCTTCCTGGGGTGCCAATTTTGGGTGCACCCCCATCCTTTGGCTAGCTGCTTGGAGCAGTGGCTGACCACTGCTTTGTACCTCCTGTGGCGAGGACTCAGCCATCACAGTCCCAGCCTCCAAGATATACTCTGCTCTGGGGCTATTCTCTGGGGCAGCCCCTGCACTGTATACTAGCACTGCTCCATCTATCACGGGCTCCGTGTGCACCAGTCCATCATCACCATGTGGGGCCACAGTGCCCAGCTCCGCCACACTACTTGGCACAATGCAGGGGGAATAAATATCCTCTTCCCGATATCCATCTGCCACAATCACAGTCCATGATGTTAGGGCTCCTTTAGAGTCCGGGGTCCCTGGTGCGATATCACAGGGACACTCCACAGCTAGTTCCTCATTTCCCAACTCACTGAATGGGAACAGTTCTGTGATTTCTCCCTGTGTCAGTGGGGGATCTAGTTCTGTGGCTCTCTGAGGATGCATGAGCCGCAGCAGCCGCTGTTCCTCTGCCTCCCCCCGCTGACACTGGTCCAGCCACTCTGGAGAATTCAGCTGCCCCTGTGCCAGGGCGACCCTCTCTGCATTATCATAACAGTGCAGGAGACACTGCAACTGCTCCTGGACACTTCTCAGTTCTCCTGGACACAGGACCCAGTTCCTATACACGCTGAATGCATGTAGCGGGTCCTCTTGTTGCTCGTACACCCATCGGATAAGAGTGCAGTGTGAGCGGCCTTCGGGGGGTGTGCTGCATCGTAGCCTCCATTCGTCAGTTAGGTCCTCCAGACTCATTCTCGCTAATGGAGCTCCAGATTCTGCAGGCCACAGTTCCTCTGCCTCCCCCCCTGGGATCTCGGTAGTGGACCCCTCGGTCATCCACCCCGGTGGCACCATCAACTCCTCCTCCCTTTGAGTTCTCTTTGCGGGCTCCTTCCCAGGAACCACGTTACCCGGTGCTGGCACGCTGGCCGCAGCGATCCGGCTTCTATGCATTAGCTGATGCGTGGCGTTACTTACTTCTGTGACAAAAGCCTTCCACGCCACCGTATGCAGCAGGTTTCCTGCAGCAGCCTCAGATACATACTGCTTAAATTCATCGGTCAGGTAAGCTGCTTTCTCCTCTGTAGTAGCTCCTGTCCATACATTAATCCACCGATATGCTGCTTCCCAATCCTCCCAGAGGGGCTGCATCAGCGTGGATGGGCTTCTCCAGTCCCATTCCTCAGCCAGACGACTCCATGACGATTCCTCATCTATGAGCCTCACTGCTCTGGGTGACTGTGGGCACCTCTTGCCTCTCTTTGGACGTCTCTGTCCTTTTCCTGGAGCCATTCTCCACACGGGCTGCACTCGTAGAGCTTGGTCAGCGTCACTTGCTGGACCCCCTTACGTCAGCTTCCGCTTCTGGGCCACGGCACACTCCGCCGTTCCCTCGCTTGCAGGGATTGTCCCCTGGACAAGCCGGCACTTAAGCGGAATTCTTCCCTCGCTTAATGCCCTCGCAAAGTATACTTTTTCTTCTCCCCGGCATCCTTGTTAGGAACAATGGTTACCAGGTCCCTCAAACATGAGCTAATACTGGCCAATTACTGGCTATTGTGTTTCCAGAGCCTGGTCGCATCAAGATACGAGCCCCTAGCTCTCCCTCCTTTGGGTGTGCGATCCCCACCGCTTGCCACCAATTGTGATGATCCCGGGATCTTGCAGCAGCGCAGCGCGACTTATGCCTCACGCAGAGCCCCGGGGTCACTCCGAGTTCCAAAGATCGCACAGGAATACACAATAGCAAAGGTACAAAAGTATTACCTTTATTTTACACACGGGTTATACATGTAAAATCAGCAATTACAGTCTATATACAATATATACAGAAAGGCCATCAGTATTAGTCACGTTATCAGAACCTTACCACGACACCACTCAGGTTAGCTTCAGATGGACAGGACCCGCAAGTCCACAACTTCCAGCGCTGACGCTCAGTCACTTCTCTCCCTTCTCTCCCTCCAAACACCCACTTACATCCCAAAAGCACCCCTCTCCCCCTCCCTCAGGAATTCTTAACCCTTCCTATGCTGGGTGCAGTTGCATGAATGTAACAGGGTCTCCTATTACCTGTCCAGGGGCTGATTAACTCGCTCCCTTCATCTGGCTTTGAAGCTTGTGTATGTGAGGGATTTCACACCTTCATGTAAACAGATCTCTTCTCTGGAGACTGACCCTGGTGTTATCCATCCTTAGCCTCTTGTTATTTGGGGGGGGGAAGTGTATGTCTCTGCCACTACCTGTAGTCTCTGTTACTAAACAGCCTATAAAGAGGCCCTTTGATCCCTGAACCAAAAACTATAAACAAACTGACCAGATTCTAATCTAAGCGTTTGGTCCCTTCTAGCCGGACCATTTGTCTCCACATATACAGTTACAATATTTAAGTAATACGCATTTGGGAAGACTGCCATAATTAACTTCATAGTCACAAATCCCTTATTCATGATACCATCGCAGTTTACTAAGAACAGGACCTGGAGGCAGTGACGTAACCACGGGCAACGCTGATCCTCCCTACCAGTTTCTCCTGTGCCCAGAAAACTATCTTCTTGCCTTCATATGCATATGTAACAGTATGGGATACAGTATACAAAGCTTTGGGAACATATTACAGTCATTTACATAACATGAGGGAATATTTCCCTCCAGTAGCACACATACTCAGCCTAATGGAATAACCTATTTGGATTATTCAGTATAACATCCTATTATTGTCCGACATACAGCCCTGTGATGTCCCCTGTATACAGCAGTCTGGGGAACACAGCTAAGATATGAATACAGTCAGTGATAATATCCGGTTATCGCCGGCATTTCGCAATTCTCTTTGCTGAAGCGCAGAAAGAGGCGGGAGAACAACATATGACGGAAAGGGGCGTGGCCTGGTTCCGTCACAAGAGCACAGATGACAGAGCACATACAGTATGAGAGATACAGAGAGCGCAGATGACGGAGCACATACTGTATGAGAGATACAGAGAGCGCAGATGACAGAGCACATACCGTATGAGAGACACATAGAGCGCAGATGACGGAGCACATACTGTATGAGAGATACAGATAGCGCAGAGGACAAAGCACATACCGTATGAGAGATACAGAGAGTGCAGATGACGGAGCACATACCGTATGAGATACAGAGAGCGCAGATGACGGAGCACATACTGTATGAGAGATACAGAGAGCGCAGATGACAGAGCACATACCGTATGAGAGATACAGAGAGCGCAGATGATGGAGCACATACAGTATGAGAGATACAGATAGCGCAGATGACGGAGCACATACTGTATAAGAGATGCAGAGAGCACAGATGACGGAGCACATGCCGTATGAGAGATACAGAGAGTGCAGATGACAGAGCACATACTTTATGAGAGATACAGAGAGCGCAGATGACGGAGCACATACAGTATGAGAGATACAGAGAGCACAGATGACAGAGCACATACTTTATGAGAGATACAGAGAGCGCAGATGACGGAGCACATACAGTATGAGAGATACAGAGAGCGCAGATGACGGAGCACATATTGTATGAGAGATACAGAGAGCAAAGATGACGGAGCACATACTTTATGAGAGATACAGAGAGCGCAGATGATGGAGCACATACTGTATGAGAGATACAGAGAGCTCAGATGACGGAGCACATACCGTATGAGAGCTACAGAGAGTGCGGATGAGGGCGCACATACCGTATGAGAGATACAGAGAGTGCAGATGATAGAGCACATACTGTATGAGAGATACAGAGAGCGCAGATGACGGAGCACATACCATATGAGAGCTACAGAGAGTGCGGATGAGGGCGCACATACAGTATGAGAGATACAGAGAGCACAGATGACAGAGCACATACCGTATGAGAGATACAGAGAGCGCAGATGACGGAGCACATACCGTATGAGATACAGAGAGCTCAGATGACGGAGCACATACCGTATGAGAGCTACAGAGAGTGCGGATGAGGGCGCACATACCGTATGAGAGATACAGAGAGTGCAGATGACAGAGCACATACTGTATGAGAGATACAGAGAGCGCAGATGACGGAGCACGTACAGTATGAGAGATACAGAGAGTGCAGATGACGGAGCACATACAGTATGAGAGATACAGAGAGCGCAGATGACAGAGCACATACAGTATGAGAGATACAGAGAGCACAGATGATGGAGCACATACAGTATGAGAGATACAGAGATTGCAGATAACGGAGCACATACCGTATGAGAGATACAGAGAGCGCAGATGACAGAGCACATACCGCATGAGATACAGAGAGTGCAGATGACGGAGCACATACCGTATGAGAGATACAGAGAGCGCAGATGACGGAGCACATACCGCATGAGATACAGAGAGCGCAGATGACGGAGCACATACCGTATGAGAGATACAGAGAGCACAGATGACGGAGCACATACCGCATGAGATACAGAGAGCACAGATGACGGAGCACATACCGTATGAGAGATACAGAGAGAGCAGATGATGGAGCACATACCGTATGAGAGATGCAGAGAGCGCAGATGACAGAGCACATACCGTATGAGAGATACAGAGAGCGCAGATGACGGAGCACATACCGTATGAGAGATACAGAGAGCGCAGATGACAGAGCACATACCGTATGAGAGATCCAGAGAGCGCAGATGACGGAGCACATGCAGTATGAGAGACACAGAGAGTGCAGATGACGGAGCACATACCGTATGAGATACAGAGAGTGCAGATGACGGAGCACATACCGTATGAGAGATACAGAGAGAGCAGATGATGGAGCACATACCGTATGAGAGATGCAGAGAGCGCAGATGACAGAGCACATACCGTATGAGAGATACAGAGAGCGCAGATAACGGAGCACATACCGTATGAGAGATACAGATAGCGCAGAGGACAAAGCACATACAGTATGAGAGATACAGAGAGCGCAGATGACGGAGCACATACCGTATGAGAGATACAGAGAGTGCAGATGACGGAGCACATACCGTATGAGATACAGAGAGCGCAGATGACGGAGCACATACTGTATGAGAGATACAGATAGCGCAGAGGACAAAGCACATACAGAATGAGAGATACAGAGAGCGCAGATGACGGAGCACATACCGTATGAGAGATACAGAGAGTGCAGATGACGGAGCACATACCGTATGAGATACAGAGAGCGCAGATGACGGAGCACATACTGTATGAGAGATACAGAGAGCGCAGATGACAGAGCACATACCGTATGAGAGATACAGAGAGCACAGATGATGGAGCACATACAGTATGAGAGATACAGATAGCGCAGATGACGGAGCACATATTGTATGAGAGATACAGAGAGCGCAGATGACGGAGCACATACTGTATAAGAGATGCAGAGAGCACAGATGACGGAGCACATACTTTATGAGAGATACAGAGAGCGCAAATGACGGAGCACATACAGTATGAGAGATACAGAGATCGCAGATGACGGAGCACATATTGTATGAGAGATACAGAGAGCACAGATGACGGAGCACATACTTTATGAGAGATACAGAGAGCGCAGATGACGGAGCACATACCGTATGAGATACAGAGAGCGCAGATGACGGAGCACATACCGTATGAGAGATACAGAGAGCACAGATGACGAAGCACATACCGCATGAGATACAGAGAGCACAGATGACGGAGCACATACCGTATGAGAGATACAGAGAGAGCAGATGATGGAGCACATACCGTATAAGAGATGCAGAGAGCGCAGATGACAGAGCACATACCGTATGAGAGATACAGAGAGCGCAGATGACGGAGCACATACCGTATGAGAGATACAGAGAGCGCAGATGACAGAGCACATACCGTATGAGAGATCCAGAGAGCGCAGATGACGGAGCACATGCAGTATGAGAGATACAGAGAGTGCAGATGACGGAGCACATACCGTATGAGATACAGAGAGTGCAGATGACGGAGCACATACCGTATGAGAGATACAGAGAGAGCAGATGATGGAGCACATACCGTATGAGAGATGCAGAGAGCGCAGATGACAGAGCACATACCGTATGAGAGATACAGAGAGCGCAGATAACGGAGCACATACCGTATGAGAGATACAGATAGCGCAGAGGACAAAGCACATACAGTATGAGAGATACAGAGAGCGCAGATGACGGAGCACATACCGTATGAGAGATACAGAGAGTGCAGATGACGGAGCACATACCGTATGAGATACAGAGAGCGCAGATGACGGAGCACATACTGTATGAGAGATACAGATAGCGCAGAGGACAAAGCACATACAGAATGAGAGATACAGAGAGCGCAGATGACGGAGCACATACCGTATGAGAGATACAGAGAGTGCAGATGACGGAGCACATACCGTATGAGATACAGAGAGCGCAGATGACGGAGCACATACTGTATGAGAGATACAGAGAGCGCAGATGACAGAACACATACTGTATGAGAGATACAGAGAGAGCAGATGATGGAGCACATACCGTATGAGAGATGCAGAGAGCGCAGATGACAGAGCACATACCGTATGAGAGATACAGAGAGCGCAGATGACGGAGCACATACCGTATGAGAGATACAGAGAGCGCAGATGACAGAGCACATACCGTATGAGAGATCCAGAGAGCGCAGATGACGGAGCACATGCAGTATGAGAGATACAGAGAGTGCAGATGACGGAGCACATACCGTATGAGATACAGAGAGTGCAGATGACGGAGCACATACCGTATGAGAGATACAGAGAGAGCAGATGATGGAGCACATACCGTATGAGAGATGCAGAGAGCGCAGATGACAGAGCACATACCGTATGAGAGATACAGAGAGCGCAGATAACGGAGCACATACCGTATGAGAGATACAGATAGCGCAGAGGACAAAGCACATACAGTATGAGAGATACAGAGAGCGCAGATGACGGAGCACATACCGTATGAGAGATACAGAGAGTGCAGATGACGGAGCACATACCGTATGAGATACAGAGAGCGCAGATGACGGAGCACATACTGTATGAGAGATACAGATAGCGCAGAGGACAAAGCACATACAGAATGAGAGATACAGAGAGCGCAGATGACGGAGCACATACCGTATGAGAGATACAGAGAGTGCAGATGACGGAGCACATACCATATGAGATACAGAGAGCGCAGATGACGGAGCACATACTGTATGAGAGATACAGAGAGCGCAGATGACAGAGCACATACCGTATGAGAGATACAGAGAGCACAGATGATGGAGCACATACAGTATGAGAGATACAGATAGCGCAGATGACGGAGCACATATTGTATGAGAGATACAGAGAGCGCAGATGACGGAGCACATACTGTATAAGAGATGCAGAGAGCACAGATGACGGAGCACATACTTTATGAGAGATACAGAGAGCGCAAATGACGGAGCACATACAGTATGAGAGATACAGAGATCGCAGATGACGGAGCACATACCGTATGAGAGATACAGAGAGTGCAGATGACGGAGCACATACCATATGAGATACAGAGAGCGCAGATGACGGAGCACATACTGTATGAGAGATACAGAGAGCGCAGATGACAGAGCACATACCGTATGAGAGATACAGAGAGCACAGATGATGGAGCACATACAGTATGAGAGATACAGATAGCGCAGATGACGGAGCACATATTGTATGAGAGATACAGAGAGCGCAGATGACGGAGCACATACTGTATAAGAGATGCAGAGAGCACAGATGACGGAGCACATACTTTATGAGAGATACAGAGAGCGCAAATGACGGAGCACATACAGTATGAGAGATACAGAGATCGCAGATGACGGAGCACATATTGTATGAGAGATACAGAGAGCACAGATGACGGAGCACATACTTTATGAGAGATACAGAGAGCGCAGATGACGGAGCACATACCGTATGAGATACAGAGAGCGCAGATGACGGAGCACATACCGTATGAGAGATACAGAGAGCACAGATGACGAAGCACATACCGCATGAGATACAGAGAGCACAGATGACGGAGCACATACCGTATGAGAGATACAGAGAGAGCAGATGATGGAGCACATACCGTATAAGAGATGCAGAGAGCGCAGATGACAGAGCACATACCGTATGAGAGATACAGAGAGCGCAGATGACGGAGCACATACCGTATGAGAGATACAGAGAGCGCAGATGACAGAGCACATACCGTATGAGAGATCCAGAGAGCGCAGATGACGGAGCACATGCAGTATGAGAGATACAGAGAGTGCAGATGACGGAGCACATACCGTATGAGATACAGAGAGTGCAGATGACGGAGCACATACCGTATGAGAGATACAGAGAGAGCAGATGATGGAGCACATACCGTATGAGAGATGCAGAGAGCGCAGATGACAGAGCACATACCGTATGAGAGATACAGAGAGCGCAGATAACGGAGCACATACCGTATGAGAGATACAGATAGCGCAGAGGACAAAGCACATACAGTATGAGAGATACAGAGAGCGCAGATGACGGAGCACATACCGTATGAGAGATACAGAGAGTGCAGATGACGGAGCACATACCGTATGAGATACAGAGAGCGCAGATGACGGAGCACATACTGTATGAGAGATACAGATAGCGCAGAGGACAAAGCACATACAGAATGAGAGATACAGAGAGCGCAGATGACGGAGCACATACCGTATGAGAGATACAGAGAGTGCAGATGACGGAGCACATACCGTATGAGATACAGAGAGCGCAGATGACGGAGCACATACTGTTTGAGAGATACAGAGAGCGCAGATGACAGAACACATACTGTATGAGAGATACAGAGAGAGCAGATGATGGAGCACATACCGTATGAGAGATGCAGAGAGCGCAGATGACAGAGCACATACCGTATGAGAGATACAGAGAGCGCAGATGACAGAGCACATACCGTATGAGAGATACAGAGAGCGCAGATGACAGAGCACATACCGTATGAGAGATCCAGAGAGCGCAGATGACGGAGCACATGCAGTATGAGAGATACAGAGAGTGCAGATGACGGAGCACATACCGTATGAGATACAGAGAGTGCAGATGACGGAGCACATACCGTATGAGAGATACAGAGAGAGCAGATGATGGAGCACATACCGTATGAGAGATGCAGAGAGCGCAGATGACAGAGCACATACCGTATGAGAGATACAGAGAGCGCAGATAACGGAGCACATACCGTATGAGAGATACAGATAGCGCAGAGGACAAAGCACATACAGTATGAGAGATACAGAGAGCGCAGATGACGGAGCACATACCGTATGAGAGATACAGAGAGTGCAGATGACGGAGCACATACCGTATGAGATACAGAGAGCGCAGATGACGGAGCACATACTGTATGAGAGATACAGATAGCGCAGAGGACAAAGCACATACAGAATGAGAGATACAGAGAGCGCAGATGACGGAGCACATACCGTATGAGAGATACAGAGAGTGCAGATGACGGAGCACATACCATATGAGATACAGAGAGCGCAGATGACGGAGCACATACTGTATGAGAGATACAGAGAGCGCAGATGACAGAGCACATACCGTATGAGAGATACAGAGAGCACAGATGATGGAGCACATACAGTATGAGAGATACAGATAGCGCAGATGACGGAGCACATATTGTATGAGAGATACAGAGAGCGCAGATGACGGAGCACATACTGTATAAGAGATGCAGAGAGCACAGATGACGGAGCACATACTTTATGAGAGATACAGAGAGCGCAAATGACGGAGCACATACAGTATGAGAGATACAGAGATCGCAGATGACGGAGCACATATTGTATGAGAGATACAGAGAGCACAGATGACGGAGCACATACTTTATGAGAGATACAGAGAGCGCAGATGACGGAGCACATACCGTATGAGAGATACAGAGAGTGCAGATGACAGAGCACATACCGTATGAGAGATACAGAGAGCGCAGATGACGGAGCACATACCGTATGAGAGATACAGAGAGCGCAGATGACAGAGCACATACCGTATGAGAGATCCAGAGAGCGCAGATGACGGAGCACATGCAGTATGAGAGATACAGAGAGTGCAGATGACGGAGCACATACCGTATGAGAGATACAGAGAGAGCAGATGATGGAGCACATACCGTATGAGAGATGCAGAGAGCGCAGATGACAGAGCACATACCGTATGAGAGATACAGAGAGCACAGATGACGGAGCACATACCGTATGAGAGATACAGATAGCGCAGAGGACAAAGCATATACAGTATGAGAGACACATAGAGCGCAGATGACGGAGCACATACTGTATGAGAGATACAGATAGCGCAGAGGACAAAGCACATACAGTATGAGAGATACAGAGAGTGCAGATGACGGAGCACATACCGTATGAGAGATACAGAGAGTTCAGATGACGGAGCACATACCGTATGAGATACAGAGAGCGCAGATGACGGAGCACATACTGTATGAGAGATACAGAGAGCGCAGATGACAGAGCACATACAGTATGAGAGATACAGATAGCGCAGATGACGGAGCACATATTGTATGAGAGATACAGAGATCGCAGATGACGGAGCACATACTGTATAAGAGATGCAGAGAGCACAGATGACGGAGCACATACTTTATGAGAGATACAGAGAGCGCAGACGACGGAGCACATACAGTATGAGAGATACAGAGAGCGCAGATGACGGAGCACATATTGTATGAGAGATACAGAGAGCACAGATGACGGAGCACATACTTTATGAGAGATACAGAGAGCGCAGATGACAGAGCACATACAGTATGAGAGATACAGAGAGCGCAGATGACAGAGCACATACTGTATGAGAGATACAGAGAGCTCAGATGACGGAGCACATACCGTATGTGAGCTACAGAGAGTGCGGATGAGGGAGCACATACCGTATGAGAGATACAGAGAGTGCAGATGACAGAGCACATACTGTATGAGAGATACAGAGAGCGCAGATGACGGAGCACATACCGTATGAGAGCTACAGAGAGTGCGGATGAGGGTGCACATACAGTATGAGAGATACAGAGAGCACAGATGACAGAGCACATACCGTATGAGAGATACAGAGAGCGCAGATTACGGAGCACATACCGTATGAGATACAGAGAGCTCAGATGACGGAGCACATACCGTATGAGAGCTACAGAGAGTGCGGATGAGGGCGCAAATACCGTATGAGAGATACAGAGAGTGCAGATGACAGAGCACATACCGTATGAGAGATACAGAGAGCGCAGATGACGGAGTACATACCGTATGAGAGATACAGAGAGCACAGATGACAGAGCACATACCGTATGAGAGATACAGAGAGCGCAGATGACGGAGCACATACCGTATGAGATACAGAGAGTGCAGATGACGGAGCACATACCGTATGAGATACAGAGAGCGCAGATGACGGAGCACATAATGTATGAGAGATACAAATAGCGCAGATGACGGAGCACATACCGTATGAGAGCTACAGAGAGTGCGGATGACAAAGCACATACTGTATGAGAGATACATAGAGCGCAGATGACAGAGCACATACAGTATGAGAGATACAGAGAGAGCAGATGACGGAGCACATACAGTATGAGAGATACAGATAACGCAGATGACAGAGCACATACTGTATGAGAGATACATAGAGCGCAGATGACAGAGCACATACAGTATGAAAGATACATAGAGCACAGATGACGGAGCACATACTGTATAAGAGCTACAGAGAGCGCAGATGACAGAGCACATACTGTATAAGAGCTACAGAAAGCGCAGATGACGGAGCACATACAGTATGAGAGATACAGAGAGTGCAGATGACGGAGCACATAGAGTATGAGAGATACAGAGAGCACAGATGACGGCGCACATACTGTATGAGAGATACAGAGAGCGCAGATGACGGAGCACATACAGTATGAGAGATACAGAGAGCGCAGATGACGGAGCACATACAGTTAGAGAGATACAGAGAGTGCAGATGACAGAGCACATACTGTATGAGAGATACAGAGAGCGCAGATGACGGAGCACATACAGTATGAGAGATACAGAGAGTGCAGATGATGGAGCACATACAGTATGAGAGATACAGAGAGCGCAGATGACAGAGCACATACTGTATGAGAGATACAGAGAGCGCAGATGACGGAGCACATACAGTATGAGAGATACAGAGAGCGCAGATGACAGAGCACAAACTGTATGAGAGATACAGAGAGCGCAGATGACAGAGCACATACCGCATGAGATACAGAGAGCGCAGATGACGGAGCACATACCGTATGAGAGATACAGAGAGCGCAGATGACGGAGCACATACCGTATGAGAGATACAGATAGCGCAGATGACGGAGCACATACAGTATGAGATACAGAGAGCGCAGATGACGGAGCACATACTGTATGACAGATACAGATAGCGCAGATGACGGAGCACATACAGTATGAGATACAGAGAGCGCAGATGACAGAGCACATACCGCATGAGATACAGAAAGCACAGATGACAGAGCACATACCGTATGAGATACAGAGAGCGCAGATGACGGAGCACATACAGTATGAGAGATACAGAGAGCGCAGATGACAGAGCACATACAGTATGAGAGATACAGAGAGCGCAGATGACAGAGCACATACTGTATGAGAGATACAGAGAGCGCAGATGACGGAGCACATACCATATGAGACACAAAGAGCGCAGATGACGGAGCACATACCGTATGAGAGCTACAGAGAGTGCGGATGAGGGTGCACATACAGTATGAGAGATACAGAGAGCACAGATGACAGAGCACATACCGTATGAGAGATACAGAGAGCGCAGATGACGGAGCACATACCGTATGAGATACAGAGAGCTCAGATGACGAAGCACATACTGTATGAGAGATACAGATAGCGCAGATGACGGAGCACATACCGTATGAGAGCTACAGAGAGTGCGGATGAGGGTGCACATACAGTATGAGAGATACAGAGAGCACAGATGACAGAGCACATACTGTATGAGAGATACAGATAGCGCAGATGACGGAGCACATACCGTATGAGAGCTACAGAGAGTGCGGATGAGGGCGCACATACCGTATGAGAGATACAGAGAGTGCAGATGACAGAGCACATACTGTATGAGAGATACAGAGAGCGCAGATGACGGAGTACATACCGTATGAGAGATACAGAGAGCACAGATGACAGAGCACATACCGTATGAGAGATACAGAGAGCGCAGATGACGGAGCACATACCGTATGAGATACAGAGAGCGCAGATGACGGAGCACATACCGTATGAGATACAGAGAGCGCAGATGACGGAGCACATAATGTATGAGAGATACAGATAGCGCAGATGACGGAGCACATACTGAATGAGAGCTACAGAGAGTGCGGATGACAGAGCACATACTGTATGAGAGATACATAGAGCGCAGATGACAGAGCACATACAGTATGAGAGATAGAGAGAGAGCAGATGACGGAGCACATACCGTATGAGAGATACAGAGAGTGCAGATGACGGAGCACATACAGTATGAGAGATACAGATAACGCAGATGACAGAGCACATACTGTATGAGAGATACATAGAGCGCAGATGACAGAGCACATACAGTATGAAAGATACATAGAGCACAGATGACGGAGCACATACTGTATAAGAGCTACAGAGAGCGCAGATGACGGAGCACATACTGTATAAGAGCTACAGAGAGCGCAGATGACGGAGCACATACAGTATGAGAGATACAGAGAGTGCAGATTTCGGAGCACATACTGTATGAGAGATACAGAGAGTGCAGATGACGGAGCACATACTGTATGAGAGCTACAGAGAGTGCGGATGAGGGCGCACATACCGTATGAGAGATACAGAGAGTGCAGATGACAGAGCACATACTGTATGAGAGATACAGAGAGCGCAGATGACGGAGTACATACCGTATGAGAGATACAGAGAGCACAGATGACAGAGCACATACCGTATGAGAGATACAGAGAGCGCAGATGACGGAGCACATACCGTATGAGATACAGAGAGCACAGATGACGGAGCACATACCGTATGAGATACAGAGAGCGCAGATGACGGAGCACATAATGTATGAGAGATACAGATAGCGCAGATGACGGAGCACATACTGAATGAGAGCTACAGAGAGTGCGGATGACAGAGCACATACTGTATGAGAGATACATAGAGCGCAGATGACAGAGCACATACAGTATGAGAGATACAGAGAGAGCAGATGACGGAGCACATACCGTATGAGAGATACAGAGAGTGCAGATGACGGAGCACATACAGTATGAGAGATACAGATAACGCAGATGACAGAGCACATACTGTATGAGAGATACATAGAGCGCAGATGACAGAGCACATACAGTATGAAAGATACATAGAGCACAGATGACGGAGCACATACTGTATAAGAGCTACAGAGAGCGCAGATGACGGAGCACATACTGTATAAGAGCTACAGAGAGCGCAGATGACGGAGCACATACAGTATGAGAGATACAGAGAGTGCAGATTTCGGAGCACATACTGTATGAGAGATACAGAGAGTGCAGATGACGGAGCACATACTGTATGAGAGATACAGAGAGCGCAGATGACGGAGCACATACTGTATGAGAGATACAGAGAGTGCAGATGACAGAGCACATACTGTATGAGAGATACAGAGAGCGCAGATGACGGAGCACATACCGTATGAGAGCTACAGAGAGTGCGGATGAGGGTGCACATACAGTATGAGAGATACAGAGAGCACAGATGACAGAGCACATACCGTATGAGAGATACAGAGAGCGCAGATTACGGAGCACATACCGTATGAGATACAGAGAGCTCAGATGACGGAGCACATACCGTATGAGAGCTACAGAGAGTGCGGATGAGGGCACACATACCGTATGAGAGATACAGAGAGTGCAGATGACAGAGCACATACTGTATGAGAGATACAGAGAGCGCAGATGACGGAGTACATACCGTATGAGAGATACAGAGAGCACAGATGACAGAGCACATACCGTATGAGAGCTACAGAGAGTGCGGATGAGGGTGCACATACAGTATGAGAGATACAGAGAGCACAGATGACAGAGCACATACCGTATGAGAGATACAGAGAGCGCAGATGACGGAGCACATATTGTATGAGAGATACAGAGAGCACAGATGACGGAGCACATACTTTATGAGAGATACAGAGAGCGCAGATGACGGAGCACATACAGTATGAGAGATACAGAGAGCGCAGATGACAGAGCACATACTGTATGAGAGATACAGAGAGCTCAGATGACGGAGCACATACCGTATGAGAGCTACAGAGAGTGCGGATGAGGGTGCACATACAGTATGAGAGATACAGAGAGCACAGATGACAGAGCACATACCGTATGAGAGATACAGAGAGCGCAGATTACGGAGCACATACCGTATGAGATACAGAGAGCTCAGATGACGGAGCACATACCGTATGAGAGCTACAGAGAGTGCGGATGAGGGCACACATACCGTATGAGAGATACAGAGAGTGCAGATGACAGAGCACATACTGTATGAGAGATACAGAGAGCGCAGATGACGGAGTACATACCGTATGAGAGATACAGAGAGCACAGATGACAAAGCACATACCGTATGAGAGATACAGAGAGCGCAGATGACGGAGCACATACCGTATGAGATACAGAGAGCGCAGATGACGGAGCACATACCGTATGAGATACAGAGAGCGCAGATGACGGAGCACATAATGTATGAGAGATACAAATAGCGCAGATGACGGAGCACATACCGTATGAGAGCTACAGAGAGTGCGGATGACAGAGCACATACTGTATGAGAGATACATAGAGCGCAGATGACAGAGCACATACAGTATGAGAGATACAGAGAGAGCAGATGACGGAGCACATACAGTATGAGAGATACAGATAACGCAGATGACAGAGCACATACTGTATGAGAGATACATAGAGCGCAGATGACAGAGCACATACAGTATGAAAGATACATAGAGCACAGATGACGGAGCACATACTGTATAAGAGCTACAGAGAGCGCAGATGACGGAGCACATACTGTATAAGAGCTACAGAAAGCGCAGATGACGGAGCACATACAGTATGAGAGATACAGAGAGTGCAGATGACGGAGCACATACAGTATGAGAGATACAGAGAGTGCAGATGACGGAGCACATACTGTATGAGAGATACAGAGAGCGCAGATGACGGAGCACATACAGTATGAGAGATACAGAGAGTGCAGATGACGGAGCACATACTGTATGAGAGATACAGAGAGTGCAGATGACAGAGCACATACTGTATGAGAGATACAGAGAGCGCAGATGACAGAGCACATACCGCATGAGATACAGAGAGCGCAGATGACGGAGCACATACCGTATGAGAGATACAGAGAGCGCAGATGACGGAGCACATACCGTATGAGAGATACAGATAGCGCAGATGACGGAGCACATACAGTATGAGATACAGAGAGCGCAGATGACGGAGCACATACCGTATGACAGATACAGATAGCGCAGATGACGGAGCACATACAGTATGAGATACAGAGAGCGCAGATGACAGAGCACATACCGCATGAGATACAGAAAGCACAGATGACAGAGCACATACTGTATGAGAGATAAGAGAGCACAGATGACGGAGCACATACCGTATGAGATACAGAGAGCGCAGATGACGGAGCACATACCGTATGAGAGATACAGAGAGCGCAGATGACGGAGCACATACCGTATGAGATACAGAGAGCGCAGATGACGGAGCACATACAGTATGAGAGATACAGAGAGCGCAGATGACAGAGCACATACAGTATGAGAGATACAGAGAGCGCAGAGGACAGAGCACATACTGTATGAGAGATACAGAGAGCGCAGATGACGGAGCACATACCATATGAGACACAAAGAGCGCAGATGACGGAGCACATACCGTATGAGAGCTACAGAGAGTGCGGATGAGGGTGCACATACAGTATGAGAGATACAGAGAGCACAGATGACAGAGCACATACCGTATGAGAGATACAGAGAGCGCAGATGACGGAGCACATACCGTATGAGATACAGAGAGCTCAGATGACGAAGCACATACTGTATGAGAGATACAGATAGCGCAGATGACGGAGCACATACCGTATGAGAGCTACAGAGAGTGCGGATGAGGGCGCACATACCGTATGAGAGATAAAGAGAGTGCAGATGACAGAGCACATACTGTATGAGAGATACAGAGAGCGCAGATGACGGAGTACATACCGTATGAGAGATACAGAGAGCACAGATGACAGAGCACATACCGTATTAGAGATACAGAGAGCGCAGATGACGGAGCACATACCGTATGAGATACAGAGAGCGCAGATGACGGAGCACATACCGTATGAGATACAGAGAGCGCAGATGACGGAGCACATAATGTATGAGAGATACAGATAGCGCAGATGACGGAGCACATACTGAATGAGAGCTACAGAGAGTGCGGATGACAGAGCACATACTGTATGAGAGATACATAGAGCGCAGATGACAGAGCACATACAGTATGAGAGATACAGAGAGAGCAGATGACGGAGCACATACCGTATGAGAGATACAGAGAGTGCAGATGACGGAGCACATACAGTATGAGAGATACAGATAACGCAGATGACAGAGCACATACTGTATGAGAGATACATAGAGCGCAGATGACAGAGCACATACAGTATGAAAGATACATAGAGCACAGATGACGGAGCACATACTGTATAAGAGCTACAGAGAGCGCAGATGACGGAGCACATACTGTATAAGAGCTACAGAGAGCGCAGATGACGGAGCACATACAGTATGAGAGATACAGAGAGTGCAGATTACGGAGCACATACTGTATGAGAGATACAGAGAGTGCAGATGATGGAGCACATACTGTATGAGAGATACAGAGAGCGCAGATGACGGAGCACATACAGTATGAGAGATACAGAGAGTGCAGATGACGGAGCACATACTGTTTGAGAGATACAGAGAGTGCAGATGACGGAGCACATAGAGTATGAGAGATACAGAGAGCACAGATGACGGCGCACATACTGTATGAGAGATACAGAGAGCGCAGATGACGGAGCACATACCGTATGAGAGATACAGAGAGCACAGATGACGGAGCACATACAGTATGAGAGATACAGAGAGCGCAGATGACGGAGCACATACAGTATCAGAGATACAGAGAGTGCAGATGACGGAGCACATACTGTATGAGAGATACAGAGAGCGCAGATGACGGAGCACATACAGTATGAGAGATACAGAGAGTGCAGATGACGGAGCACATACAGTATGAGAGATACAGAGAGCGCAGATGACAGAGCACATACTGTATGAGAGATACAGAGAGCTCAGATGACGGAGCACATACCGTATGAGAGCTACAGAGAGTGCGGATGAGGGAGCACATACCGTATGAGAGATACAGAGAGTGCAGATGACAGAGCACATACTGTATGAGAGATACAGAGAGCGCAGATGACGGAGCACATACCGTATGAGAGCTACAGAGAGTGCGGATGAGGGTGCACATACAGTATGAGAGATACAGAGAGCACAGATGACAGAGCACATACCGTATGAGAGATACAGAGAGCGCAGATTACGGACCACATACCGTATGAGATACAGAGAGCTCAGATGACGGAGCACATACCGTATGAGAGCTACAGAGAGTGCGGATGAGGGCGCAAATACCGTATGAGAGATACAGAGAGTGCAGATGACAGAGCACATACCGTATGAGAGATACAGAGAGCGCAGATGACGGAGTACATACCGTATGAGAGATACAGAGAGCACAGATGACAGAGCACATACCGTATGAGAGATACAGAGAGCGCAGATGACGGAGCACATACCGTATGAGATACAGAGAGTGCAGATGACGGAGCACATACCGTATGAGATACAGAGAGCGCAGATGACGGAGCACATAATGTATGAGAGATACAAATAGCGCAGATGACGGAGCACATACCGTATGAGAGCTACAGAGAGTGCGGATGACAAAGCACATACTGTATGAGAGATACATAGAGCGCAGATGACAGAGCACATACAGTATGAGAGATACAGAGAGAGCAGATGACGGAGCACATACAGTATGAGAGATACAGAGAGCACAGATGACGGAGCACATACAGTATGAGAGATACAGAGAGCGCAGATGACGGAGCACATACAGTATCAGAGATACAGAGAGTGCAGATGACGGAGCACATACTGTATGAGAGATACAGAGAGCGCAGATGACGGAGCACATACAGTATGAGAGATACAGAGAGTGCAGATGACGGAGCACATACAGTATGAGAGATACAGAGAGCGCAGATGACAGAGCACATACTGTATGAGAGATACAGAGAGCTCAGATGACGGAGCACATACCGTATGAGAGCTACAGAGAGTGCGGATGAGGGAGCACATACCGTATGAGAGATACAGAGAGTGCAGATGACAGAGCACATACTGTATGAGAGATACAGAGAGCGCAGATGACGGAGCACATACCGTATGAGAGCTACAGAGAGTGCGGATGAGGGTGCACATACAGTATGAGAGATACAGAGAGCACAGATGACAGAGCACATACCGTATGAGAGATACAGAGAGCGCAGATTACGGAGCACATACCGTATGAGATACAGAGAGCTCAGATGACGGAGCACATACCGTATGAGAGCTACAGAGAGTGCGGATGAGGGCGCAAATACCGTATGAGAGATACAGAGAGTGCAGATGACAGAGCACATACCGTATGAGAGATACAGAGAGCGCAGATGACGGAGTACATACCGTATGAGAGATACAGAGAGCACAGATGACAGAGCACATACCGTATGAGAGATACAGAGAGCGCAGATGACGGAGCACATACCGTATGAGATACAGAGAGTGCAGATGACGGAGCACATACCGTATGAGATACAGAGAGCGCAGATGACGGAGCACATAATGTATGAGAGATACAAATAGCGCAGATGACGGAGCACATACCGTATGAGAGCTACAGAGATTGCGGATGACAAAGCACATACTGTATGAGAGATACATAGAGCGCAGATGACAGAGCACATACAGTATGAGAGATACAGAGAGAGCAGATGACGGAGCACATACAGTATGAGAGATACAGATAACGCAGATGACAGAGCACATACTGTATGAGAGATACATAGAGCGCAGATGACAGAGCACATACAGTATGAAAGATACATAGAGCACAGATGACGGAGCACATACTGTATAAGAGCTACAGAGAGCGCAGATGACGGAGCACATACTGTATAAGAGCTACAGAAAGCGCAGATGACGGAGCACATACAGTATGAGAGATACAGAGAGTGCAGATGACGGAGCACATAGAGTATGAGAGATACAGAGAGCACAGATGACGGCGCACATACTGTATGAGAGATACAGAGAGCGCAGATGACGGAGCACATACAGTATGAGAGATACAGAGAGCGCAGATGACGGAGCACATACAGTTAGAGAGATACAGAGAGTGCAGATGACAGAGCACATACTGTATGAGAGATACAGAGAGCGCAGATGACGGAGCACATACAGTATGAGAGATACAGAGAGTGCAGATGATGGAGCACATACAGTATGAGAGATACAGAGAGCGCAGATGACAGAGCACATACTGTATGAGAGATACAGAGAGCGCAGATGACGGAGCACATACAGTATGAGAGATACAGAGAGCGCAGATGACAGAGCACATACTGTATGAGAGATACAGAGAGCGCAGATGACAGAGCACATACCGCATGAGATACAGAGAGCGCAGATGACGGAGCACATACCGTATGAGAGATACAGAGAGCGCAGATGACGGAGCACATACCGTATGAGAGATACAGATAGCGCAGATGACGGAGCACATACAGTATGAGATACAGAGAGCGCAGATGATGGAGCACATACCGTATGACAGATACAGATAGCGCAGATGACGGAGCACATACAGTATGAGATACAGAGAGCGCAGATGACAGAGCACATACCGCATGAGATACAGAAAGCACAGATGACAGAGCACATACTGTATGAGAGATACAGAGAGCACAGATGACGGAGCACATACCGTATGAGATACAGAGAGCGCAGATGACGGAGCACATACCGTATGAGAGATACAGAGAGCGCAGATGACGGAGCACATACCGTATGAGATACAGAGAGCGCAGATGACGGAGCACATACAGTATGAGAGATACAGAGAGCGCAGATGACAGAGCACATACAGTATGAGAGATACAGAGAGCGCAGATGACAGAGCACATACTGTATGAGAGATACAGAGAGCGCAGATGACGGAGCACATACCATATGAGACACAAAGAGCGCAGATGACGGAGCACATACCGTATGAGAGCTACAGAGAGTGCGGATGAGGGTGCACATACAGTATGAGAGATACAGAGAGCACAGATGACAGAGCACATACCGTATGAGAGATACAGAGAGCGCAGATGACGGAGCACATACCGTATGAGATACAGAGAGCTCAGATGACGAAGCACATACTGTATGAGAGATACAGATAGCGCAGATGACGGAGCACATACCGTATGAGAGCTACAGAGAGTGCGGATGAGGGCGCACATACCGTATGAGAGATACAGAGAGTGCAGATGACAGAGCACATACTGTATGAGAGATACAGAGAGCGCAGATGACGGAGTACATACCGTATGAGAGATACAGAGAGCACAGATGACAGAGCACATACCGTATGAGAGATACAGAGAGCGCAGATGACGGAGCACATACCGTATGAGATACAGAGAGCGCAGATGACGGAGCACATACCGTATGAGATACAGAGAGCGCAGATGACGGAGCACATAATGTATGAGAGATACAGATAGCGCAGATGACGGAGCACATACTGAATGAGAGCTACAGAGAGTGCGGATGACAGAGCACATACTGTATGACAGATACATAGAGCGCAGATGACAGAGCACATACAGTATGAGAGATACAGAGAGAGCAGATGACGGAGCACATACCGTATGAGAGATACAGAGAGTGCAGATGACGGAGCACATACAGTATGAGAGATACAGATAACGCAGATGACAGAGCACATACTGTATGAGAGATACATAGAGCGCAGATGACAGAGCACATACAGTATGAAAGATACATAGAGCACAGATGACGGAGCACATACTGTATAAGAGCTACAGAGAGCGCAGATGACGGAGCACATACTGTATAAGAGCTACAGAGAGCGCAGATGACGGAGCACATACAGTATGAGAGATACAGAGAGTGCAGATTTCGGAGCACATACTGTATGAGAGATACAGAGAGTGCAGATGACGGAGCACATACTGTATGAGAGATACAGAGAGTGCGGATGAGGGCGCACATACCGTATGAGAGATACAGAGAGTGCAGATGACAGAGCACATACTGTATGAGAGATACAGAGAGCGCAGATGACGGAGTACATACTGTATGAGAGATACAGAGAGCACAGATGACAGAGCACATACCGTATGAGAGATACAGAGAGCGCAGATGACGGAGCACATACCGTATGAGATACAGAGAGCGCAGATGACGGAGCACATACCGTATGAGATACAGAGAGCGCAGATGACGGAGCACATAATGTATGATAGATACAGATAGCGCAGATGACGGAGCACATACTGAATGAGAGCTACAGAGAGTGCGGATGACAGAGCACATACTGTATGAGAGATACATAGAGCGCAGATGACAGAGCACATACAGTATGAGAGATACAGAGAGAGCAGATGACGGAGCACATAACGTATGAGAGATACAGAGAGTGCAGATGACGGAGCACATACAGTATGAGAGATACAGATAACGCAGATGACAGAGCACATACCGTATGAGAGATACAGAGAGCGCAGATGACGGAGCACATACCGTATGAGAGATACAGAGAGCGCAGATGACAGAGCACATACCGTATGAGAGATCCAGAGAGCGCAGATGACGGAGCACATGCAGTATGAGAGATACAGAGAGTGCAGATGACGGAGCACATACCGTATGAGATACAGAGAGTGCAGATGACGGAGCACATACCGTATGAGAGATACAGAGAGAGCAGATGATGGAGCACATACCGTATGAGAGATGCAGAGAGCGCAGATGACAGAGCACATACCGTATGAGAGATACAGAGAGCGCAGATAACGGAGCACATACCGTATGAGAGATACAGATAGCGCAGAGGACAAAGCACATACAGTATGAGAGATACAGAGAGCGCAGATGACGGAGCACATACCGTATGAGAGATACAGAGAGTGCAGATGACGGAGCACATACCGTATGAGATACAGAGAGCGCAGATGACGGAGCACATACTGTATGAGAGATACAGATAGCGCAGAGGACAAAGCACATACAGAATGAGAGATACAGAGAGCGCAGATGACGGAGCACATACCGTATGAGAGATACAGAGAGTGCAGATGACGGAGCACATACCGTATGAGATACAGAGAGCGCAGATGACGGAGCACATACTGTATGAGAGATACAGAGAGCGCAGATGAGAGAGCACATACCGTATGAGAGATACAGAGAGCACAGATGATGGAGCACATACAGTATGAGAGATACAGATAGCGCAGATGACGGAGCACATATTGTATGAGAGATACAGAGAGCGCAGATGACGGAGCACATACTGTATAAGAGATGCAGAGAGCACAGATGACGAAGCACATACTTTATGAGAGATACAGAGAGCGCAAATGACGGAGCACATACAGTATGAGAGATACAGAGATCGCAGATGACGGAGCACATATTGTATGAGAGATACAGAGAGCACAGATGACGGAGCACATACTTTATGAGAGATACAGAGAGCGCAGATGACGGAGCACATACCGTATGAGATACAGAGAGCGCAGATGACGGAGCACATACCGTATGAGAGATACAGAGAGCACAGATGACGAAGCACATACCGCATGAGATACAGAGAGCACAGATGACGGAGCACATACCGTATGAGAGATACAGAGAGAGCAGATGATGGAGCACATACCGTATAAGAGATGCAGAGAGCGCAGATGACAGAGCACATACCGTATGAGAGATACAGAGAGCGCAGATGACGGAGCACATACCGTATGAGAGATACAGAGAGCGCAGATGACAGAGCACATACCGTATGAGAGATCCAGAGAGCGCAGATGACGGAGCACATGCAGTATGAGAGATACAGAGAGTGCAGATGACGGAGCACATACCGTATGAGATACAGAGAGTGCAGATGACGGAGCACATACCGTATGAGAGATACAGAGAGAGCAGATGATGGAGCACATACCGTATGAGAGATGCAGAGAGCGCAGATGACAGAGCACATACCGTATGAGAGATACAGAGAGCGCAGATAACGGAGCACATACCGTATGAGAGATACAGATAGCGCAGAGGACAAAGCACATACAGTATGAGAGATAAAGAGAGCGCAGATGACGGAGCACATACCGTATGAGAGATACAGAGAGTGCAGATGACGGAGCACATACCGTATGAGATACAGAGAGCGCAGATGACGGAGCACATACTGTATGAGAGATACAGATAGCGCAGAGGACAAAGCACATACAGAATGAGAGATACAGAGAGCGCAGATGACGGAGCACATACCGTATGAGAGATACAGAGAGTGCAGATGACGGAGCACATACCGTATGAGATACAGAGAGCGCAGATGACGGAGCACATACTGTATGAGAGATACAGAGAGCGCAGATGACAGAGCACATACCGTATGAGAGATACAGAGAGAGCAGATGATGGAGCACATACCGTATGAGAGATGCAGAGAGCGCAGATGACAGAGCACATACCGTATGAGAGATACAGAGAGCGCAGATGACGGAGCACATACCGTATGAGAGATACAGAGAGCGCAGATGACAGAGCACATACCGTATGAGAGATCCAGAGAGCGCAGATGACGGAGCACATGCAGTATGAGAGATACAGAGAGTGCAGATGACGGAGCACATACCGTATGAGATACAGAGAGTGCAGATGACGGAGCACATACCGTATGAGAGATACAGAGAGAGCAGATGATGGAGCACATACCGTATGAGAGATGCAGAGAGCGCAGATGACAGAGCATATACCGTATGAGAGATACAGAGAGCGCAGATAACGGAGCACATACCGTATGAGAGATACAGATAGCGCAGAGGACAAAGCACATACAGTATGAGAGATACAGAGAGCGCAGATGACGGAGCACATACCGTATGAGAGATACAGAGAGTGCAGATGACGGAGCACATACCGTATGAGATACAGAGAGCGCAGATGACGGAGCACATACTGTATGAGAGATACAGATAGCGCAGAGGACAAAGCACATACAGAATGAGAGATACAGAGAGCGCAGATGACGGAGCACATACCGTATGAGAGATACAGAGAGTGCAGATGACGGAGCACATACCATATGAGATACAGAGAGCGCAGATGACGGAGCACATACTGTATGAGAGATACAGAGAGCGCAGATGACAGAGCACATACCGTATGAGAGATACAGAGAGCACAGATGATGGAGCACATACAGTATGAGAGATACAGAGAGTGCAGATGACGGAGCACATATTGTATGAGAGATACAGAGAGCGCAGATGACGGAGCACATACTGTATAAGAGATGCAGAGAGCACAGATGACGGAGCACATACTTTATGAGAGATACAGAGAGCGCAAATGACGGAGCACATACAGTATGAGAGATACAGAGATCGCAGATGACGGAGCACATATTGTATGAGAGATACAGAGAGCACAGATGACGGAGCACATACTTTATGAGAGATACAGAGAGCGCAGATGACGGAGCACATACCGTATGAGAGATACAGAGAGTGCAGATGACAGAGCACATACCGTATGAGAGATACAGAGAGCGCAGATGACGGAGCACATACCGTATGAGAGATACAGAGAGCGCAGATGACAGAGCACATACCGTATGAGAGATCCAGAGAGCGCAGATGACGGAGCACATGCAGTATGAGAGATACAGAGAGTGCAGATGACGGAGCACATACCGTATGAGAGATACAGAGAGAGCAGATGATGGAGCACATACCGTATGAGAGATGCAGAGAGCGCAGATGACAGAGCACATACCGTATGAGAGATACAGAGAGCACAGATGACGGAGCACATACCGTATGAGAGATACAGATAGCGCAGAGGACAAAGCATATACAGTATGAGAGACACATAGAGCGCAGATGACGGAGCACATACTGTATGAGAGATACAGATAGCGCAGAGGACAAAGCACATACAGTATGAGAGATACAGAGAGTGCAGATGACGGAGCACATACCGTATGAGAGATACAGAGAGTTCAGATGACGGAGCACATACCGTATGAGATACAGAGAGCGCAGATGACGGAGCACATACTGTATGAGAGATACAGAGAGCGCAGATGACAGAGCACATACAGTATGAGAGATACAGATAGCGCAGATGACGGAGCACATATTGTATGAGAGATACAGAGAGCGCAGATGACGGAGAACATACTGTATAAGAGATGCAGAGAGCACAGATGACGGAGCACATACTTTATGAGAGATACAGAGAGCGCAGACGACGGAGCACATACAGTATGAGAGATACAGAGAGCGCAGATGACGGAGCACATATTGTATGAGAGATACAGAGAGCACAGATGACGGAGCACATACTTTATGAGAGATACAGAGAGCGCAGATGACAGAGCACATACAGTATGAGAGATACAGAGAGCGCAGATGACAGAGCACATACTGTATGAGAGATACAGAGAGCTCAGATGACGGAGCACATACCGTATGTGAGCTACAGAGAGTGCGGATGAGGGAGCACATACCGTATGAGAGATACAGAGAGTGCAGATGACAGAGCACATACTGTATGAGAGATACAGAGAGCGCAGATGACGGAGCACATACCGTATGAGAGCTACAGAGAGTGCGGATGAGGGTGCACATACAGTATGAGAGATACAGAGAGCACAGATGACAGAGCACATACCGTATGAGAGATACAGAGAGCGCAGATTACGGAGCACATACCGTATGAGATACAGAGAGCTCAGATGACAGAGCACATACCGTATGAGAGCTACAGAGAGTGCGGATGAGGGCGCAAATACCGTATGAGAGATACAGAGAGTGCAGATGACAGAGCACATACCGTATGAGAGATACAGAGAGCGCAGATGACGGAGTACATACCGTATGAGAGATACAGAGAGCACAGATGACAGAGCACATACCGTATGAGAGATACAGAGAGCGCAGATGACGGAGCACATACCGTATGAGATACAGAGAGTGCAGATGACGGAGCACATACCGTATGAGATACAGAGAGCGCAGATGACGGAGCACATAATGTATGAGAGATACAAATAGCGCAGATGACGGAGCACATACCGTATGAGAGCTACAGAGAGTGCGGATGACAAAGCACATACTGTATGAGAGATACATAGAGCGCAGATGACAGAGCACATACAGTATGAGAGATACAGAGAGAGCAGATGACGGAGCACATACAGTATGAGAGATACAGATAACGCAGATGACAGAGCACATACTGTATGAGAGATACATAGAGCGCAGATGACAGAGCACATACAGTATGAAAGATACATAGAGCACAGATGACGGAGCACATACTGTATAAGAGCTACAGAGAGCGCAGATGACGGAGCACATACTGTATAAGAGCTACAGAAAGCGCAGATGACGGAGCACATACAGTATGAGAGATACAGAGAGTGCAGATGACGGAGCACATAGAGTATGAGAGATACAGAGAGCACAGATGACGGCGCACATACTGTATGAGAGATACAGAGAGCGCAGATGACGGAGCACATACAGTATGAGAGATACAGAGAGCGCAGATGACGGAGCACATACAGTTAGAGAGATACAGAGAGTGCAGATGACAGAGCACATACTGTATGAGAGATACAGAGAGCGCAGATGACGGAGCACATACAGTATGAGAGATACAGAGAGTGCAGATGATGGAGCACATACAGTATGAGAGATACAGAGAGCGCAGATGACAGAGCACATACTGTATGAGAGATACAGAGAGCGCAGATGACGGAGCACATACAGTATGAGAGATACAGAGAGCGCAGATGACAGAGCACAAACTGTATGAGAGATACAGAGAGCGCAGATGACAGAGCACATACCGCATGAGATACAGAGAGCGCAGATGACGGAGCACATACCGTATGAGAGATACAGAGAGCGCAGATGACGGAGCACATACCGTATGAGAGATACAGATAGCGCAGATGACGGAGCACATACAGTATGAGATACAGAGAGCGCAGATGACGGAGCACATACTGTATGACAGATACAGATAGCGCAGATGACGGAGCACATACAGTATGAGATACAGAGAGCGCAGATGACAGAGCACATACCGCATGAGATACAGAAAGCACAGATGACAGAGCACATACAGTATGAGAGATACAGAGAGCACAGATGACAGAGCACATACTGTATGAGAGATACAGAGAGCGCAGATGACGGAGCACATACCATATGAGACACAAAGAGCGCAGATGACGGAGCACATACCGTATGAGAGCTACAGAGAGTGCGGATGAGGGTGCACATACAGTATGAGAGATACAGAGAGCACAGATGACAGAGCACATACCGTATGAGAGATACAGAGAGCGCAGATGACGGAGCACATACCGTATGAGATACAGAGAGCTCAGATGACGAAGCACATACTGTATGAGAGATACAGATAGCGCAGATGACGGAGCACATACCGTATGAGAGCTACAGAGAGTGCGGATGAGGGCGCACATACCGTATGAGAGATACAGAGAGTGCAGATGACAGAGCACATACTGTATGAGAGATACAGAGAGCGCAGATGACGGAGTACATACCGTATGAGAGATACAGAGAGCACAGATGACAGAGCACATAACGTATGAGAGATACAGAGAGCGCAGATGACGGAGCACATACCGTATGAGATACAGAGAGCGCAGATGACGGAGCACATACCGTATGAGATACAGAGAGCGCAGATGACGGAGCACATAATGTATGAGAGATACAGATAGCGCAGATGACGGAGCACATACTGAATGAGAGCTACAGAGAGTGCGGATGACAGAGCACATACTGTATGAGAGATACATAGAGCGCAGATGACAGAGCACATACAGTATGAGAGATAGAGAGAGAGCAGATGACGGAGCACATACCGTATGAGAGATACAGAGAGTGCAGATGACGGAGCACATACAGTATGAGAGATACAGATAACGCAGATGACAGAGCACATACTGTATGAGAGATACATAGAGCGCAGATGACAGAGCACATACAGTATGAAAGATACATAGAGCACAGATGACGGAGCACATACTGTATAAGAGCTACAGAGAGCGCAGATGACGGAGCACATACTGTATAAGAGCTACAGAGAGCGCAGATGACGGAGCACATACAGTATGAGAGATACAGAGAGTGCAGATTTCGGAGCACATACTGTATGAGAGATACAGAGAGTGCAGATGACGGAGCACATACTGTATGAGAGCTACAGAGAGTGCGGATGAGGGCGCACATACCGTATGAGAGATACAGAGAGTGCAGATGACAGAGCACATACTGTATGAGAGATACAGAGAGCGCAGATGACGGAGTACATACCGTATGAGAGATACAGAGAGCACAGATGACAGAGCACATACCGTATGAGAGATACAGAGAGCGCAGATGACGGAGCACATACCGTATGAGATACAGAGAGCGCAGATGACGGAGCACATACCGTATGAGATACAGAGAGCGCAGATGACGGAGCACATAATGTATGAGAGATACAGATAGCGCAGATGACGGAGCACATACTGAATGAGAGCTACAGAGAGTGCGGATGACAGAGCACATACTGTATGAGAGATACATAGAGCGCAGATGACAGAGCACATACAGTATGAGAGATACAGAGAGAGCAGATGACGGAGCACATACCGTATGAGAGATACAGAGAGTGCAGATGACGGAGCACATACAGTATGAGAGATACAGATAACGCAGATGACAGAGCACATACTGTATGAGAGATACATAGAGCGCAGATGACAGAGCACATACAGTATGAAAGATACATAGAGCACAGATGACGGAGCACATACTGTATAAGAGCTACAGAGAGCGCAGATGACGGAGCACATACTGTATAAGAGCTACAGAGAGCGCAGATGACGGAGCACATACAGTATGAGAGATACAGAGAGTGCAGATTTCGGAGCACATACTGTATGAGAGATACAGAGAGTGCAGATGACGGAGCACATACTGTATGAGAGATACAGAGAGCGCAGATGACGGAGCACATACTGTATGAGAGATACAGAGAGTGCAGATGACAGAGCACATACTGTATGAGAGATACAGAGAGCGCAGATGACGGAGCACATACCGTATGAGAGCTACAGAGAGTGCGGATGAGGGTGCACATACAGTATGAGAGATACAGAGAGCACAGATGACAGAGCACATACCGTATGAGAGATACAGAGAGCGCAGATTACGGAGCACATACCGTATGAGATACAGAGAGCTCAGATGACGGAGCACATACCGTATGAGAGCTACAGAGAGTGCGGATGAGGGCACACATACCGTATGAGAGATACAGAGAGTGCAGATGACAGAGCACATACTGTATGAGAGATACAGAGAGCGCAGATGACGGAGTACATACCGTATGAGAGATACAGAGAGCACAGATGACAGAGCACATACCGTATGAGAGCTACAGAGAGTGCGGATGAGGGTGCACATACAGTATGAGAGATACAGAGAGCACAGATGACAGAGCACATACCGTATGAGAGATACAGAGAGCGCAGATGACGGAGCACATATTGTATGAGAGATACAGAGAGCACAGATGACGGAGCACATACTTTATGAGAGATACAGAGAGCGCAGATGACGGAGCACATACAGTATGAGAGATACAGAGAGCGCAGATGACAGAGCACATACTGTATGAGAGATACAGAGAGCTCAGATGACGGAGCACATACCGTATGAGAGCTACAGAGAGTGCGGATGAGGGTGCACATACAGTATGAGAGATACAGAGAGCACAGATGACAGAGCACATACCGTATGAGAGATACAGAGAGCGCAGATTACGGAGCACATACCGTATGAGATACAGAGAGCTCAGATGACGGAGCACATACCGTATGAGAGCTACAGAGAGTGCGGATGAGGGCACACATACCGTATGAGAGATACAGAGAGTGCAGATGACAGAGCACATACTGTATGAGAGATACAGAGAGCGCAGATGACGGAGTACATACCGTATGAGAGATACAGAGAGCACAGATGACAGAGCACATACCGTATGAGAGATACAGAGAGCGCAGATGACGGAGCACATACCGTATGAGATACAGAGAGCGCAGATGACGGAGCACATACCGTATGAGATACAGAGAGCGCAGATGACGGAGCACATAATGTATGAGAGATACAAATAGCGCAGATGACGGAGCACATACCGTATGAGAGCTACAGAGAGAGCAGATGACGGAGCACATACAGTATGAGAGATACAGATAACGCAGATGACAGAGCACATACTGTATGAGAGATACATAGAGCGCAGATGACAGAGCACATACAGTATGAAAGATACATAGAGCACAGATGACGGAGCACATACTGTATAAGAGCTACAGAGAGCGCAGATGACGGAGCACATACTGTATAAGAGCTACAGAAAGCGCAGATGACGGAGCACATACAGTATGAGAGATACAGAGAGTGCAGATGACGGAGCACATACAGTATGAGAGATACAGAGAGTGCAGATGACGGAGCACATACTGTATGAGAGATACAGAGAGCGCAGATGACGGAGCACATACAGTATGAGAGATACAGAGAGTGCAGATGACGGAGCACATACTGTATGAGAGATACAGAGAGTGCAGATGACAGAGCACATACTGTATGAGAGATACAGAGAGCGCAGATGACAGAGCACATACCGCATGAGATACAGAGAGCGCAGATGACGGAGCACATACCGTATGAGAGATACAGAGAGCGCAGATGACGGAGCACATACCGTATGAGAGATACAGATAGCGCAGATGACGGAGCACATACAGTATGAGATACAGAGAGCGCAGATGACGGAGCACATACCGTATGACAGATACAGATAGCGCAGATGACAGAGCACATACAGTATGAGATACAGAGAGCGCAGATGACAGAGCACATACCGCATGAGATACAGAAAGCACAGATGACAGAGCACATACTGTATGAGAGATAAGAGAGCACAGATGACGGAGCACATACCGTATGAGATACAGAGAGCGCAGATGACGGAGCACATACCGTATGAGAGATACAGAGAGCGCAGATGACGGAGCACATACCGTATGAGATACAGAGAGCGCAGATGACGGAGCACATACAGTATGAGAGATACAGAGAGCGCAGATGACAGAGCACATACAGTATGAGAGATACAGAGAGCGCAGATGACAGAGCACATACTGTATGAGAGATACAGAGAGCGCAGATGACGGAGCACATACCATATGAGACACAAAGAGCGCAGATGACGGAGCACATACCGTATGAGAGCTACAGAGAGTGCGGATGAGGGTGCACATACAGTATGAGAGATACAGAGAGCACAGATGACAGAGCACATACCGTATGAGAGATACAGAGAGCGCAGATGACGGAGCACATACCGTATGAGATACAGAGAGCTCAGATGACGAAGCACATACTGTATGAGAGATACAGATAGCGCAGATGACGGAGCACATACCGTATGAGAGCTACAGAGAGTGCGGATGAGGGCGCACATACCGTATGAGAGATAAAGAGAGTGCAGATGACAGAGCACATACTGTATGAGAGATACAGAGAGCGCAGATGACGGAGTACATACCGTATGAGAGATACAGAGAGCACAGATGACAGAGCACATACCGTATTAGAGATACAGAGAGCGCAGATGACGGAGCACATACCGTATGAGATACAGAGAGCGCAGATGACGGAGCACATACCGTATGAGATACAGAGAGCGCAGATGACGGAGCACATAATGTATGAGAGATACAGATAGCGCAGATGACGGAGCACATACTGAATGAGAGCTACAGAGAGTGCGGATGACAGAGCACATACTGTATGAGAGATACATAGAGCGCAGATGACAGAGCACATACAGTATGAGAGATACAGAGAGAGCAGATGACGGAGCACATACCGTATGAGAGATACAGAGAGTGCAGATGACGGAGCACATACAGTATGAGAGATACAGATAACGCAGATGACAGAGCACATACTGTATGAGAGATACATAGAGCGCAGATGACAGAGCACATACAGTATGAAAGATACATAGAGCACAGATGACGGAGCACATACTGTATAAGAGCTACAGAGAGCGCAGATGACGGAGCACATACTGTATAAGAGCTACAGAGAGCGCAGATGACGGAGCACATACAGTATGAGAGATACAGAGAGTGCAGATTACGGAGCACATACTGTATGAGAGATACAGAGAGTGCAGATGATGGAGCACATACTGTATGAGAGATACAGAGAGCGCAGAAGACGGAGCACATACAGTATGAGAGATACAGAGAGTGCAGATGACGGAGCACATACTGTTTGAGAGATACAGAGAGTGCAGATGACGGAGCACATAGAGTATGAGAGATACAGAGAGCACAGATGACGGCGCACATACTGTATGAGAGATACAGAGAGCGCAGATGACGGAGCACATACCGTATGAGAGATACAGAGAGCACAGATGACGGAGCACATACAGTATGAGAGATACAGAGAGCGCAGATGACGGAGCACATACAGTATCAGAGATACAGAGAGTGCAGATGACGGAGCACATACTGTATGAGAGATACAGAGAGCGCAGATGACGGAGCACATACAGTATGAGAGATACAGAGAGTGCAGATGACGGAGCACATACAGTATGAGAGATACAGAGAGCGCAGATGACAGAGCACATACTGTATGAGAGATACAGAGAGCTCAGATGACGGAGCACATACCGTATGAGAGCTACAGAGAGTACGGATGAGGGAGCACATACCGTATGAGAGATACAGAGAGTGCAGATGACAGAGCACATACTGTATGAGAGATACAGAGAGCGCAGATGACGGAGCACATACCGTATGAGAGCTACAGAGAGTGCGGATGAGGGTGCACATACAGTATGAGAGATACAGAGAGCACAGATGACAGAGCACATACCGTATGAGAGATACAGAGAGCGCAGATTACGGAGCACATACCGTATGAGATACAGAGAGCTCAGATGACGGAGCACATACCGTATGAGAGCTACAGAGAGTGCGGATGAGGGCGCAAATACCGTATGAGAGATACAGAGAGTGCAGATGACAGAGCACATACCGTATGAGAGATACAGAGAGCGCAGATGACGGAGTACATACCGTATGAGAGATACAGAGAGCACAGATGACAGAGCACATACCGTATGAGAGATACAGAGAGCGCAGATGACGGAGCACATACCGTATGAGATACAGAGAGTGCAGATGACGGAGCACATACCGTATGAGATACAGAGAGCGCAGATGACGGAGCACATAATGTATGAGAGATACAAATAGTGCAGATGACGGAGCACATACCGTATGAGAGCTACAGAGAGTGCGGATGACAAAGCACATACTGTATGAGAGATACATAGAGCGCAGATGACAGAGCACATACAGTATGAGAGATACAGAGAGAGCAGATGACGGAGCACATACAGTATGAGAGATACAGAGAGCACAGATGACGGAGCACATACAGTATGAGAGATACAGAGAGCGCAGATGACGGAGCACATACAGTATCAGAGATACAGAGAGTGCAGATGACGGAGCACATACTGTATGAGAGATACAGAGAGCGCAGATGACGGAGCACATACAGTATGAGAGATACAGAGAGTGCAGATGACGGAGCACATACAGTATGAGAGATACAGAGAGCGCAGATGACAGAGCACATACTGTATGAGAGATACAGAGAGCTCAGATGACGGAGCACATACCGTATGAGAGCTACAGAGAGTGCGGATGAGGGAGCACATACCGTATGAGAGATACAGAGAGTGCAGATGACAGAGCACATACTGTATGAGAGATACAGAGAGCGCAGATGACGGAGCACATACCGTATGAGAGCTACAGAGAGTGCGGATGAGGGTGCACATACAGTATGAGAGATACAGAGAGCACAGATGACAGAGCACATACCGTATGAGAGATACAGAGAGCGCAGATTACGGAGCACATACCGTATGAGATACAGAGAGCTCAGATGACGGAGCACATACCGTATGAGAGCTACAGAGAGTGCGGATGAGGGCGCAAATACCGTATGAGAGATACAGAGAGTGCAGATGACAGAGCACATACCGTATGAGAGATACAGAGAGCGCAGATGACGGAGTACATACCGTATGAGAGATACAGAGAGCACAGATGACAGAGCACATACCGTATGAGAGATACAGAGAGCGCAGATGACGGAGCACATACCGTATGAGATACAGAGAGTGCAGATGACGGAGCACATACCGTATGAGATACAGAGAGCGCAGATGACGGAGCACATAATGTATGAGAGATACAAATAGCGCAGATGACGGAGCACATACCGTATGAGAGCTACAGAGAGTGCGGATGACAAAGCACATACTGTATGAGAGATACATAGAGCGCAGATGACAGAGCACATACAGTATGAGAGATACAGAGAGAGCAGATGACGGAGCACATACAGTATGAGAGATACAGATAACGCAGATGACAGAGCACATACTGTATGAGAGATACATAGAGCGCAGATGACAGAGCACATACAGTATGAAAGATACATAGAGCACAGATGACGGAGCACATACTGTATAAGAGCTACAGAGAGCGCAGATGACGGAGCACATACTGTATAAGAGCTACAGAAAGCGCAGATGACGGAGCACATACAGTATGAGAGATACAGAGAGTGCAGATGACGGAGCACATAGAGTATGAGAGATACAGAGAGCACAGATGACGGCGCACATACTGTATGAGAGATACAGAGAGCGCAGATGACGGAGCACATACAGTATGAGAGATACAGAGAGCGCAGATGACGGAGCACATACAGTTAGAGAGATACAGAGAGTGCAGATGACAGAGCACATACTGTATGAGAGATACAGAGAGCGCAGATGACGGAGCACATACAGTATGAGAGATACAGAGAGTGCAGATGATGGAGCACATACAGTATGAGAGATACAGAGAGCGCAGATGACAGAGCACATACTGTATGAGAGATACAGAGAGCGCAGATGACGGAGCACATACAGTATGAGAGATACAGAGAGCGCAGATGACAGAGCACATACTGTATGAGAGATACAGATAGCGCAGATGACGGAGCACATACAGTATGAGATACAGAGAGCGCAGATGACAGAGCACATACCGCATGAGATACAGAAAGCACAGATGACAGAGCACATACTGTATGAGAGATACAGAGAGCACAGATGACGGAGCACATACCGTATGAGATACAGAGAGCGCAGATGACGGAGCACATACCGTATGAGAGATACAGAGAGCGCAGATGACGGAGCACATACCGTATGAGATACAGAGAGCGCAGATGACGGAGCACATACAGTATGAGAGATACAGAGAGCGCAGATGACAGAGCACATACAGTATGAGAGATACAGAGAGCGCAGATGACAGAGCACATACTGTATGAGAGATACAGAGAGCGCAGATGACGGAGCACATACCATATGAGACACAAAGAGCGCAGATGACGGAGCACATACCGTATGAGAGCTACAGAGAGTGCGGATGAGGGTGCACATACAGTATGAGAGATACAAAGAGCACAGATGACAGAGCACATACCGTATGAGAGATACAGAGAGCGCAGATGACGGAGCACATACCGTATGAGATACAGAGAGCTCAGATGACGAAGCACATACTGTATGAGAGATACAGATAGCGCAGATGACGGAGCACATACCGTATGAGAGCTACAGAGAGTGCGGATGAGGGCGCACATACCGTATGAGAGATACAGAGAGTGCAGATGACAGAGCACATACTGTATGAGAGATACAGAGAGCGCAGATGACGGAGTACATACCGTATGAGAGATACAGAGAGCACAGATGACAGAGCACATACCGTATGAGAGATACAGAGAGCGCAGATGACGGAGCACATACCGTATGAGATACAGAGAGCGCAGATGACGGAGCACATGCCGTATGAGATACAGAGAGCGCAGATGACGGAGCACATAATGTATGAGAGATACAGATAGCGCAGATGACGGAGCACATACTGAATGAGAGCTACAGAGAGTGCGGATGACAGAGCACATACTGTATGAGAGATACATAGAGCGCAGATGACAGAGCACATACAGTATGAGAGATACAGAGAGAGCAGATGACGGAGCACATACCGTATGAGAGATACAGAGAGTGCAGATGACGGAGCACATACAGTATGAGAGATACAGATAACGCAGATGACAGAGCACATACTGTATGAGAGATACATAGAGCGCAGATGACAGAGCACATACAGTATGAAAGATACATAGAGCACAGATGACGGAGCACATACTGTATAAGAGCTACAGAGAGCGCAGATGACGGAGCACATACTGTATAAGAGCTACAGAGAGCGCAGATGACGGAGCACATACAGTATGAGAGATACAGAGAGTGCAGATTTCGGAGCACATACTGTATGAGAGATACAGAGAGTGCAGATGACGGAGCACATACTGTATGAGAGCTACAGAGAGTGCGGATGAGGGCGCACATACCGTATGAGAGATACAGAGAGTGCAGATGACAGAGCACATACTGTATGAGAGATACAGAGAGCGCAGATGACGGAGTACATACCGTATGAGAGATACAGAGAGCACAGATGACAGAGCACATACCGTATGAGAGATACAGAGAGCGCAGATGACGGAGCACATACCGTATGAGATACAGAGAGCGCAGATGACGGAGCACATACCGTACGAGATACAGAGAGCGCAGATGACGGAGCACATAATGTATGAGAGATACAGATAGCGCAGATGACGGAGCACATACTGAATGAGAGCTACAGAGAGTGCGGATGACAGAGCACATACTGTATGAGAGATACATAGAGCGCAGATGACAGAGCACATACAGTATGAGAGATACAGAGAGAGCAGATGACGGAGCACATAACGTATGAGAGATACAGAGAGTGCAGATGACGGAGCACATACAGTATGAGAGATACAGATAACGCAGATGACAGAGCACATACTGTATGAGAGATACATAGAGCGCAGATGACAGAGCACATACAGTATGAAAGATACATAGAGCACAGATGACGGAGCACATACTGTATAAGAGCTACAGAGAGCGCAGATGACGGAGCACATACTGTATAAGAGCTACAGAGAGCGCAGATGACGGAGCACATACAGTATGAGAGATACAGAGAGTGCAGATTTCGGAGCACATACTGTATGAGAGATACAGAGAGTGCAGATGACGGAGCACATACTGTATGAGAGATACAGAGAGCGCAGATGACGGAGCACATACTGTATGAGAGATACAGAGAGTGCAGATGACAGAGCACATACTGTATGAGAGATACAGAGAGCGCAGATGACGGAGCACATACCGTATGAGAGCTACAGAGAGTGCGGATGAGGGTGCACATACAGTATGAGAGATACAGAGAGCACAGATGACAGAGCACATACCGTATGAGAGATACAGAGAGCGCAGATTACGGAGCACATACCGTATGAGATACAGAGAGCTCAGATGACGGAGCACATACCGTATGAGAGCTACAGAGAGTGCGGATGAGGGCACACATACCGTATGAGAGATACAGAGAGTGCAGATGACAGAGCACATACTGTATGAGAGATACAGAGAGCGCAGATGACGGAGTACATACCGTATGAGAGATACAGAGAGCACAGATGACAGAGCACATACCGTATGAGAGCTACAGAGAGTGCGGATGAGGGTGCACATACAGTATGAGAGATACAGAGAGCACAGATGACAGAGCACATACCGTATGAGAGATACAGAGAGCGCAGATGACGGAGCACATATTGTATGAGAGATACAGAGAGCACAGATGACGGAGCACATACTTTATGAGAGATACAGAGAGCGCAGATGACGGAGCACATACAGTATGAGAGATACAGAGAGCGCAGATGACAGAGCACATACTGTATGAGAGATACAGAGAGCTCAGATGACGGAGCACATACCGTATGAGAGCTACAGAGAGTGCGGATGAGGGAGCACATACCGTATGAGAGATACAGAGAGTGCAGATGACAGAGCACATACTGTATGAGAGATACAGATAGCGCAGATGACGGAGCACATACCGTATGAGAGCTACAGAGAGTGCGGATGAGGGTGCACATACAGTATGAGAGATACAGAGAGCACAGATGACAGAGCACATACCGTATGAGAGATACAGAGAGCGCAGATTACGGAGCACATACCGTATGAGATACAGAGAGCTCAGATGACGGAGCACATACCGTATGAGAGCTACAGAGAGTGCGGATGAGGGCACACATACCGTATGAGAGATACAGAGAGTGCAGATGACAGAGCACATACTGTATGAGAGATACAGAGAGCGCAGATGACGGAGTACATACCGTATGAGAGATACAGAGAGCACAGATGACAGAGCACATACCGTATGAGAGATACAGAGAGCGCAGATGACGGAGCACATACCGTATGAGATACAGAGAGCGCAGATGACGGAGCACATACCGTATGAGATACAGAGAGCGCAGATGACGGAGCACATAATGTATGAGAGATACAAATAGCGCAGATGACGGAGCACATACCGTATGAGAGCTACAGAGAGTGCGGATGACAGAGCACATACTGTATGAGAGATACATAGAGCGCAGATGACAGAGCACATACAGTATGAGAGATACAGAGAGAGCAGATGACGGAGCACATACAGTATGAGAGATACAGATAACGCAGATGACAGAGCACATACTGTATGAGAGATACATAGAGCGCAGATGACAGAGCACATACAGTATGAAAGATACATAGAGCACAGATGACGGAGCACATACTGTATAAGAGCTACAGAGAGCGCAGATGACGGAGCACATACTGTATAAGAGCTACAGAAAGCGCAGATGACGGAGCACATACAGTATGAGAGATACAGAGAGTGCAGATGACGGAGCACATACAGTATGAGAGATACAGAGAGTGCAGATGACGGAGCACATACTGTATGAGAGATACAGAGAGCGCAGATGACGGAGCACATACAGTATGAGAGATACAGAGAGTGCAGATGACGGAGCACATACTGTATGAGAGATACAGAGAGTGCAGATGACAGAGCACATACTGTATGAGAGATACAGAGAGCGCAGATGACAGAGCACATACCGCATGAGATACAGAGAGCGCAGATGACGGAGCACATACCGTATGAGAGATACAGAGAGCGCAGATGACGGAGCACATACCGTATGAGAGATACAGATAGCGCAGATGACGGAGCACATACAGTATGAGATACAGAGAGCGCAGATGACGGAGCACATACCGTATGACAGATACAGATAGCGCAGATGACGGAGCACATACAGTATGAGATACAGAGAGCGCAGATGACAGAGCACATACCGCATGAGATACAGAAAGCACAGATGACAGAGCACATACTGTATGAGAGATAAGAGAGCACAGATGACGGAGCACATACCGTATGAGATACAGAGAGCGCAGATGACGGAGCACATACCGTATGAGAGATACAGAGAGCGCAGATGACGGAGCACATACCGTATGAGATACAGAGAGCGCAGATGACGGAGCACATACAGTATGAGAGATACAGAGAGCGCAGATGACAGAGCACATACAGTATGAGAGATACAGAGAGCGCAGATGACAGAGCACATACTGTATGAGAGATACAGAGAGCGCAGATGACGGAGCACATACCATATGAGACACAAAGAGCGCAGGTGACGGAGCACATACCGTATGAGAGCTACAGAGAGTGCGGATGAGGGTGCACATACAGTATGAGAGATACAGAGAGCACAGATGACAGAGCACATACCGTATGAGAGATACAGAGAGCGCAGATGACGGAGCACATACCGTATGAGATACAGAGAGCTCAGATGACGAAGCACATACTGTATGAGAGATACAGATAGCGCAGATGATGGAGCACATACCGTATGAGAGCTACAGAGAGTGCGGATGAGGGCGCACATACCGTATGAGAGATAAAGAGAGTGCAGATGACAGAGCACATACTGTATGAGAGATACAGAGAGCGCAGATGACGGAGTACATACCGTATGAGAGATACAGAGAGCACAGATGACAGAGCACATACCGTATTAGAGATACAGAGAGCGCAGATGACGGAGCACATACCGTATGAGATACAGAGAGCGCAGATGACGGAGCACATACCGTATGAGATACATTGAGCGCAGATGACGGAGCACATACTGAATGAGAGCTACAGAGAGTGCGGATGACAGAGCACATACTGTATGAGAGATACATAGAGCGCAGATGACAGAGCACATACAGTATGAGAGATACAGAGAGAGCAGATGACGGAGCACATACCGTATGAGAGATACAGAGAGTGCAGATGACGGAGCACATACAGTATGAGAGATACAGATAACGCAGATGACAGAGCACATACTGTATGAGAGATACATAGAGCGCAGATGACAGAGCACATACAGTATGAAAGATACATAGAGCACAGATGACGGAGCACATACTGTATAAGAGCTACAGAGAGCGCAGATGACGGAGCACATACTGTATAAGAGCTACAGAGAGCGCAGATGACGGAGCACATACAGTATGAGAGATACAGAGAGTGCAGATTACGGAGCACATACTGTATGAGAGATACAGAGAGTGCAGATGATGGAGCACATACTGTATGAGAGATACAGAGAGCGCAGATGACGGAGCACATACAGTATGAGAGATGTGAAGATACGGGATTCTTCAATCACTCAGACACCGAGCAGATGAAACCAGAAGGACGGTTTATTTTCCACAGCACGCACAAATAGACAATAAACAGTGGCAAAGGTAAATTGCAGAGTAGAAAGATATTCAGGTAGCAGGCCCAAACAGACAGTCCTTGTATAGTCACAGTCCCAGATCAGTTCCACAGGGCAAACTATCACTTGTCCACACAGCTGTGATAGCAGAAAACTGTATAAGTCCACAAAACACTGGCAACTCCACAGAAGCGAGGATGAGGCGTTCCACAAGACACAGGTAGAGCATACCTCTGAACCTTAAGACTGCGACTAACCTCCTTCCTCCTCTCTTCTCCTTCAGCTCTCATTCACATCTCTCCCCTCTCTTCCTGCACACACCAACTTACATCCCAAAGGCACCCCTCTCCCCCTCCCTCAGGAATTCTTAACCCTTCCTATGCTGGGTGCAGTTGTATGAATGTAACAGGGTCTCCTAGTACCTGTCCAGGGGCTGATTAACTCACTCCGTTCATCTGGCTTTGAAGCTTGTGTATGTGAGGGATTTCACACCTTCATGTGAACAGATCTCTTCTCTGGAGACTGACCCTGGTGTTATCCATCCTTAGCCTCTTGTTATTTGGGGGGGGGGGGGGGGAAGTGTATGTCTCTGCCACTACCTGTTGTCTCTGTTACTAAACAGCCTATAAAGAGGTCCTTTGATCCCTGAACCAAAAACTATACACAAACTGAACAGATTCTAATCTAAGCATTTGGTCGCTTCTAGCCGGACCATTTGTCTCCACATACACAGTTACAATATTTAAGTAATACGCATTTGGGGCTTACATGAATAAAGTCCTGGGAAATACAGACATACATAGGGAACAATAGGGCTAAAATGTACATTAATTACTGTGGAGTAGAGGATGTCACAATTCACTTTTATCGCCAATGCCCATCCTTCACATTTCCTCCCCCACATTTTAGTCCATGTTCCTGGTGTCCTGGGTAATGGCAAGGGCTGGTCTCCTGGTGTTAGGTGGCACTGGGTCTGGTTCCTGCTGACGGGATAGGCCATCCGCGTTTCCATGATCTTTACCCTTTTTGTGCGAAATAGAGAAGTTGTACAGTTGTAGGGCTAAGCTCCACCTCAGTAACCGTCCATTGTCTCCGGCTGTACGTTGTAGAAAACTAAGGGGGTTATGATCTGTTACCACTGAAAACTCACGCCCATACACATAGGGCTGCAACTTCTTTAGTGCCCAGACGATGGCTAGGCACTCCTTTTCAATGGTGGCGTAGGCTATCTCGCGGGCAACTAGTTTTCGGGAAATAAAGGCAACTGGGTGCTCACACCCATCCTCCCCTATTTGACTTAGCACAGCTCCTATTCCACAAGCTGAAGCATCTGTTTGCACAATGAACCGCCGGCGGAAGTCAGGGGCGGCTAACACTGGGGACCGGGACAAGATGTCCTTAAGCTGGGAGAAAGCCTGCTCGCAGTCAGGGGTCCAGTCAATGTTTCGGGTGTACTTCTTGGTCGTTAGGTCAGTCAGTGGTTTGGCAATGGTGCTGTACTGAGGAACAAATTTACGATAGTACCCCGCTGTGCCCAGGAAGGCACGTACCTGTTTTTGGTTAGTGGGGTGAGGCCACTTCAGAATGGCCTCAATTTTTGCTGGTTCTGGACGAATACGGCCTCCCCCAACCCTGTGGCCAAGGTACAGCACCTCTGCCATCCCCATCTGACACTTATCCGGTCTGATTGTCAACCCTGCCTGGCTAATCTCTGCTAAAACCTGGGCTACATGCTGCAGATGATCCTCCCAGGTCTCACTAAAAATTGCTATATCATCCAGGTAGGCCTGGGCAAACTCCTGACACCCTGTCAGTATGCGATCTACTGTACGCTGGAAGGTGGCAGGGGCATTCTTCATCCCAAAGGGCATGTCAGTAAATTCAAAAAGCCCAAATGGGGTATTGAACGCTGACCTCTCCTGTGCCTCTCTGGTAAGGGGTATCTGCCAGTACCCCTTGCTAAGGTCCAGGGTGGACACATAGCGAGCCATCCCCAACCTGTCTAACAGCTCATCTACCCGGGGCATGGGGTATGCGTCTGTCACTGTCACCTCATTCAGCTTCCTATAGTCCACGCAGAAGCGTGTACTCCCATCCTTTTTGGGCACTAAGACCACGCTGGAGGCCCAGGGACTATTTGATGGCACAATGACCCCAAGCGCCAGCATTTCGTCTACCTCTTTTTTCATCATATTGAGCACCTCGGGATTCAGCCGATATGCTGGTTGCCTAATGGGCCGAGTTGCTCCGGTGTCGACATGATGGGCTGCTACATGAGTGCGTCCCGGCCTGCTAGTGAACTGAGGCCCCACTAGCTCCAAAACCTCCCTCATTTGTCGGGTCTGGGTTTCAGTTAACTGTGTGCCTATGGGCACGGCCTCCACCCCCACATCCTTCTTGGTTGCTGCCAGAATGTCAGGGATAGGGTCAGTCTCTGGGTCATCCATTGGTGGGCAGCAGATTGCCACAGCCCCTATTTCCCTGGTGACATATTTTTTTAATCTATTTATGTGGTAGGTGCCCACCCGCTTCCCGGTTTGATCTAGGGCAATGATATAATCTACCTGCCCCTGTCGGTCCACTACAGTATATGGCCCTGCCCAGGTCGCCTGTAACTTGTGCTTTCGTACAGGTACCAGTACCATCACTTTCTGACCCACTTCCAACTCCCGTTCACGTGCATGCTGGTTGTAATACTTGCACTGCCTTCCCTGTGCCTCCAGCATATGGTCATGCGCAAGCTGCATTAGCCTTTGCAGTCTCTCCCTCATTTGGGCCACATATTCTAAGACCGGAACCTCCGGTTCCTGGAATGATCCTTCCCAGCTTTCCCTGACTAAGTCGAGAGGACCCCGGACCCTTCTGGCATATAGTAACTCGAAAGGGGAGAACCCGGTAGAATCTTGCCTTACTTCGCGGTATGCGAATAGCAGCTGTTGCAAGGATTTCTCCCAGTCTCCCCCCTCTGATTCAGCATATGCCCGTAGCAACTGCTTAAGGGTCGCATTAAATCGCTCACACAATCCGTTTGTTTGGGGGTGATAGGCAGTGGTGCGAAAGGGATGGACCCCAAATTTGGCCCATATGGTCTGCAGTAAGTCCCCTTGAAATTGCGCACCTTGGTCGGTGACCACTTCTTCGGGAAATCCCACACGACTAAAGATATCCATGAGAGCCTGGGCAATATGCTCAGCATCTATGGATGCCAGCGCCACCGCCTCTGGGTACCTAGTCGCATAGTCAACCACAGTCAGTATGTATTTCTTTCCTGTTCTGCTCGGTTTCTTAAAAGGCCCAACAATGTCCATGGCCACTCTCTTGAATGGCTCACTGATCACAGGCATGGGTTGTAGGGGGACACGACGTGGGGGTCCCCCGAGGCGTTGACAGACCCCACATGACTCTCTATACTGTCTTACCTCCTGGTTTATCCCTGGCCAGAAGAAGTGCCGCAGCAGTCGGGCCCGGGTTTTACGAATCCCTAAATGGCCTGCTGAGGGGATGTCATGGGCAAGTGCTAGCAATCGCGCACGGTACTGCTGGGGAACAATTAACTGTTTCCTAGGGACTTCGGGCTCTAATGGGTCTGCTTTTGCTGGCACCCTGTACAGTCTCCCCTCCTCCCACTGAATGCGATCCTCCTGAGTTCCCCAATCACTCCGTCCTGCTGCCCTGCGGAGGCTAGCTAGGGACGGATCTGTTTGTTGGGCTTCCCTAAATTCCACTCTATCTACCTCCCCCAGATTCACGTCACAGTCAAGCAAGTCTGGTACCATGTTACTCACCGGCGGTGGCTCAGGGGCTGTAGCAGTAATTCCTGGTGCTGGCGGGAGAGGGCCCTCAGGTGCTATCTCTCCAGCCTGTGACTGGCTCCGGGTGATAGCTCCCACGAAACAACTGGCCAATCCACCACCCAAATCATTTCCTAGAATAACATGGGTGGGGAGCCCTTCCAGAAGTCCCACGTTCACTTCCCCAGAGTCCTGACCCCAATCCAAGTGTACCCGGGCCATGGGGATGACAGTGATCTGCCCCCCTGCCATGGAGATCTTAATTTTCCGTTGCTTCAGTAGTTGGCAGGGGGGGATTAATTCTGGGCGGATAAGGGTGATGGAGGCACCCGAATCTCTTAACCCCTGCAGTTCCTTCCCATTAACTTTTACAGGCTGTAGATGTGGCTTCATGTTATCCGGGGTGGCTTTTCCAATAGCTGCTACCACCTCCACCTGGTATACTACTTCCTCCGCCTCTGGCGCATCAGGACAGTACTCCCCTCCCCCTCCCCCAAATGATGGTTCCTGGCACACAGCTACTCGAGGCAAGGCATGTCGGGCACCTGGAAATGGTCCTCTTCCCCGGGGGCAATCTCGGCGGACATGACCCACCTTGTCACAGTTGTAGCAGCGACGGGCTCCTGGTAGCTCGGGTCCCCAAGGCCGGGGGTTGGGGGGCTGTGGAGCTGGGCGTTGGGGGGCCGCCGGTAGATCCCGATCTGGCTGGGCCCGTCGGAGATTGGTCTTTTCCTCGATGTTGGCCCCTCTCCACCGAGGCCTGTTAGCTGTGAACTCGTCCGCTAGTTGTGCCGCTTTCTCAGGGGTGGTAGGGGTCCGATCTGCTACCCACTCTCTGATCTCAAGAGGCATCTTGTTCAGCAGCTGCTCCAAGATAAAAGCATTTTTAATATCTTTTACAGTAAGGGCCTGCTTCACGGACAGCCACTTATCACAGTTCCTCCGCAACAGGTTATTAAACTCTGTAAATGAAGAATCGCCTTTTCGGGTTATGGTGCGAAACTTCACACGGTATGATTCAGCAGTCACCGCATATCTAGCAAGCAGGACACTCCGTACCTCCTCATATACCAGCACCTGCTCTGGGCTCAGGGCATGGAATGCTTCCAGAGCCCTTCCTCTCAGACTGGGGAACAGAAATCGAGGCCACTCTGCTGCCTCAATTCCATGCAAAGTCATAACAGATTCAAACATCTGCAAATGGGTATCAATATCCGAACCGGCATCATCAAAAGGTGGGATGTCATTATATCTCAGCCTGGCCACCTGGCTTACTGATGCTGCCGTAGTGGGTATAGAGGACTGCAACCCCAATGCAGCTCCCAAAACTGAGGCTCCTTGTCCCAGAGCTGCCAGCAAGTCCTGCAACTGATCTGCATTTCCAACAGGCAGCGCAGCCCCTGAAGCATTTGTCCTGTTGGCCCCCTGCACCTCGTTCCGCTCTAGGACGGGGTCCTCATCGTCCTCCTGTCCAGGGTGTTCTTGGTCCCATTGTGCCAGCTTTGCCATTAATGCTGCTCTGGTGTCCAATGCCTCAAACTCAATCTGCCTCGTACGGCACAGATCCTGCAGTTGATCCTTTTTGCTGTATCGGTAGCATAGTGGTGCTGGATCCATTCCCTGAGGTGTTTATGACTCGTTGCTCGAAGGTTGGTGTCTGAGTGATCCCGCCGCTGCCGCCAAATGTGAAGATACGGGATTCTTCAATCACTCAGACACCGAGCAGATGAAACCAGAAGGACGGTTTATTTTCCACAGCACGCACAAATAGACAATAAACAGTGGCAAAGGTAAATTGCAGAGTAGAAAGATATTCAGGTAGCAGGCCCAAACAGACAGTCCTTGTATAGTCACAGTCCCAGATCAGTTCCACAGGGCAAACTATCACTTGTCCACACAGCTGTGATAGCAGAAAACTGTATAAGTCCACAAAACACTGGCAACTCCACAGAAGCGAGGATGAGGCGTTCCACAAGACACAGGTAGAGCATACCTCTGAACCTTAAGACTGCGACTAACCTCCTTCCTCCTCTCTTCTCCTTCAGCTCTCATTCACATCTCTCCCCTCTCTTCCTGCACACACCAACTTACATCCCAAAGGCACCCCTCTCCCCCTCCCTCAGGAATTCTTAACCCTTCCTATGCTGGGTGCAGTTGTATGAATGTAACAGGGTCTCCTAGTACCTGTCCAGGGGCTGATTAACTCACTCCGTTCATCTGGCTTTGAAGCTTGTGTATGTGAGGGATTTCACACCTTCATGTGAACAGATCTCTTCTCTGGAGACTGACCCTGGTGTTATCCATCCTTAGCCTCTTGTTATTTGGGGGGGGGGGGGGAAGTGTATGTCTCTGCCACTACCTGTTGTCTCTGTTACTAAACAGCCTATAAAGAGGTCCTTTGATCCCTGAACCAAAAACTATACACAAACTGAACAGATTCTAATCTAAGCATTTGGTCGCTTCTAGCCGGACCATTTGTCTCCACATACACAGTTACAATATTTAAGTAATACGCATTTGGGGCTTACATGAATAAAGTCCTGGGAAATACAGACATACATAGGGAACAATAGGGCTAAAATGTACATTAATTACTGTGGAGTAGAGGATGTCACAATTCACTTTTATCGCCAATGCCCATCCTTCACAAGAGATACAGAGAGTGCAGATGACGGAGCACATACTGTTTGAGAGATACAGAGAGTGCAGATGACGGAGCACATAGAGTATGAGAGATACAGAGAGCACAGATGACGGCGCACATACTGTATGAGAGATACAGAGAGCGCAGATGACGGAGCACATACCGTATGAGAGATACAGAGAGCACAGATGACGGAGCACATACAGTATGAGAGATACAGAGAGCGCAGATGACGGAGCACATACAGTATCAGAGATACAGAGAGTGCAGATGACGGAGCACATACTGTATGAGAGATACAGAGAGCGCAGATGACGGAGCACATACAGTATGAGAGATACAGAGAGCGCAGATGACAGAGCACATACTGTATGAGAGATACAGAGAGCTCAGATGACGGAGCACATACCGTATGAGAGCTACAGAGAGTGCGGATGAGGGAGCACATACCGTATGAGAGATACAGAGAGTGCAGATGACAGAGCACATACTGTATGAGAGATACAGAGAGCGCAGATGACGGAGCACATACCGTATGAGAGCTACAGAGAGTGCGGATGAGGGTGCACATACAGTATGAGAGATACAGAGAGCACAGATGACAGAGCACATACCGTATGAGAGATACAGAGAGCGCAGATTACGGAGCACATACCGTATGAGATACAGAGAGCTCAGATGACGGAGCACATACCGTATGAGAGCTACAGAGAGTGCGGATGAGGGCGCAAATACCGTATGAGAGATACAGAGAGTGCAGATGACAGAGCACATACCGTATGAGAGATACAGAGAGCGCAGATGACGGAGTACATACCGTATGAGAGATACAGAGAGCACAGATGACAGAGCACATACCGTATGAGAGATACAGAGAGCGCAGATGACGGAGCACATACCGTATGAGATACAGAGAGTGCAGATGACGGAGCACATACCGTATGAGATACAGAGAGCGCAGATGACGGAGCACATAATGTATGAGAGATACAAATAGCGCAGATGACGGAGCACATACCGTATGAGAGCTACAGAGAGTGCGGATGACAAAGCACATACTGTATGAGAGATACATAGAGCGCAGATGACAGAGCACATACAGTATGAGAGATACAGAGAGAGCAGATGACGGAGCACATACAGTATGAGAGATACAGAGAGCACAGATGACGGAGCACATACAGTATGAGAGATACAGAGAGCGCAGATGACGGAGCACATACAGTATCAGAGATACAGAGAGTGCAGATGACGGAGCACATACTGTATGAGAGATACAGAGAGCGCAGATGACGGAGCACATACAGTATGAGAGATACAGAGAGTGCAGATGACGGAGCACATACAGTATGAGAGATACAGAGAGCGCAGATGACAGAGCACATACTGTATGAGAGATACAGAGAGCTCAGATGACGGAGCACATACCGTATGAGAGCTACAGAGAGTGCGGATGAGGGAGCACATACCGTATGAGAGATACAGAGAGTGCAGATGACAGAGCACATACTGTATGAGAGATACAGAGAGCGCAGATGACGGAGCACATACCGTATGAGAGCTACAGAGAGTGCGGATGAGGGTGCACATACAGTATGAGAGATACAGAGAGCACAGATGACAGAGCACATACCGTATGAGAGATACAGAGAGCGCAGATTACGGAGCACATACCGTATGAGATACAGAGAGCTCAGATGACGGAGCACATACCGTATGAGAGCTACAGAGAGTGCGGATGAGGGCGCAAATACCGTATGAGAGATACAGAGAGTGCAGATGACAGAGCACATACCGTATGAGAGATACAGAGAGCGCAGATGACGGAGTACATACCGTATGAGAGATACAGAGAGCACAGATGACAGAGCACATACCGTATGAGAGATACAGAGAGCGCAGATGACGGAGCACATACCGTATGAGATACAGAGAGTGCAGATGACGGAGCACATACCGTATGAGATACAGAGAGCGCAGATGACGGAGCACATAATGTATGAGAGATACAAATAGCGCAGATGACGGAGCACATACCGTATGAGAGCTACAGAGAGTGCGGATGACAAAGCACATACTGTATGAGAGATACATAGAGCGCAGATGACAGAGCACATACAGTATGAGAGATACAGAGAGAGCAGATGACGGAGCACATACAGTATGAGAGATACAGATAACGCAGATGACAGAGCACATACTGTATGAGAGATACATAGAGCGCAGATGACAGAGCACATACAGTATGAAAGATACATAGAGCACAGATGACGGAGCACATACTGTATAAGAGCTACAGAGAGCGCAGATGACGGAGCACATACTGTATAAGAGCTACAGAAAGCGCAGATGACGGAGCACATACAGTATGAGAGATACAGAGAGTGCAGATGACGGAGCACATAGAGTATGAGAGATACAGAGAGCACAGATGACGGCGCACATACTGTATGAGAGATACAGAGAGCGCAGATGACGGAGCACATACAGTATGAGAGATACAGAGAGCGCAGATGACGGAGCACATACAGTTAGAGAGATACAGAGAGTGCAGATGACAGAGCACATACTGTATGAGAGATACAGAGAGCGCAGATGACGGAGCACATACAGTATGAGAGATACAGAGAGTGCAGATGATGGAGCACATACAGTATGAGAGATACAGAGAGCGCAGATGACAGAGCACATACTGTATGAGAGATACAGAGAGCGCAGATGACGGAGCACATACAGTATGAGAGATACAGAGAGCGCAGATGACAGAGCACATACTGTATGAGAGATACAGAGAGCGCAGATGACAGAGCACATACCGCATGAGATACAGAGAGCGCAGATGACGGAGCACATACCGTATGAGAGATACAGAGAGCGCAGATGACGGAGCACATACCGTATGAGAGATACAGATAGCGCAGATGACGGAGCACATACAGTATGAGATACAGAGAGCGCAGATGACGGAGCACATACCGTATGACAGATACAGATAGCGCAGATGACGGAGCACATACAGTATGAGATACAGAGAGCGCAGATGACAGAGCACATACCGCATGAGATACAGAAAGCACAGATGACAGAGCACATACTGTATGAGAGATACAGAGAGCACAGATGACGGAGCACATACCGTATGAGATACAGAGAGCGCAGATGACGGAGCACATACCGTATGAGAGATACAGAGAGCGCAGATGACGGAGCACATACCGTATGAGATACAGAGAGCGCAGATGACGGAGCACATACAGTATGAGAGATACAGAGAGCGCAGATGACAGAGCACATACAGTATGAGAGATACAGAGAGCGCAGATGACAGAGCACATACTGTATGAGAGATACAGAGAGCGCAGATGACGGAGCACATACCATATGAGACACAAAGAGCGCAGATGACGGAGCACATACCGTATGAGAGCTACAGAGAGTGCGGATGAGGGTGCACATACAGTATGAGAGATACAGAGAGCACAGATGACAGAGCACATACCGTATGAGAGATACAGAGAGCGCAGATGACGGAGCACATACCGTATGAGATACAGAGAGCTCAGATGACGAAGCACATACTGTATGAGAGATACAGATAGCGCAGATGACGGAGCACATACCGTATGAGAGCTACAGAGAGTGCGGATGAGGGCGCACATACCGTATGAGAGATACAGAGAGTGCAGATGACAGAGCACATACTGTATGAGAGATACAGAGAGCGCAGATGACGGAGTACATACCGTATGAGAGATACAGAGAGCACAGATGACAGAGCACATACCGTATGAGAGATACAGAGAGCGCAGATGACGGAGCACATACAGTATGAGATACAGAGAGCGCAGATGACGGAGCACATACCGTATGAGATACAGAGAGCGCAGATGATGGAGCACATAATGTATGAGAGATACAGATAGCGCAGATGACGGAGCACATACTGAATGAGAGCTACAGAGAGTGCGGATGACAGAGCACATACTGTATGAGAGATACATAGAGCGCAGATGACTGAGCACATACAGTATGAGAGATACAGAGAGAGCAGATGACGGAGCACATACCGTATGAGAGATACAGAGAGTGCAGATGACGGAGCACATACAGTATGAGAGATACAGATAACGCAGATGACAGAGCACATACTGTATGAGAGATACATAGAGCGCAGATGACAGAGCACATACAGTATGAAAGATACATAGAGCACAGATGACGGAGCACATACTGTATAAGAGCTACAGAGAGCGCAGATGACGGAGCACATACTGTATAAGAGCTACAGAGAGCGCAGATGACGGAGCACATACAGTATGAGAGATACAGAGAGTGCAGATTTCGGAGCACATACTGTATGAGAGATACAGAGAGTGCAGATGACGGAGCACATACTGTATGAGAGCTACAGAGAGTGCGGATGAGGGCGCACATACCGTATGAGAGATACAGAGAGTGCAGATGACAGAGCACATACTGTATGAGAGATACAGAGAGCGCAGATGACGGAGTACATACCGTATGAGAGATACAGAGAGCCCAGATGACAGAGCACATACCGTATGAGAGATACAGAGAGCGCAGATGACGGAGCACATACAGTATCAGAGATACAGAGAGTGCAGATGACGGAGCACATACTGTATGAGAGATACAGAGAGCGCAGATGACGGAGCACATACTTTATGAGAGATACAGAGAGCGCAGATGACGGAGCACATACAGTATGAGAGATACAGAGAGCGCAGATGACAGAGCACATACTGTATGAGAGATACAGAGAGCTCAGATGACGGAGCACATACCGTATGAGAGCTACAGAGAGTGCGGATGAGGGAGCACATACCGTATGAGAGATACAGAGAGTGCAGATGACAGAGCACATACTGCATGAGAGATACAGATAGCGCAGATGACGGAGCACATACCGTATGAGAGCTACAGAGAGTGCGGATGAGGGTGCACATACAGTATGAGAGATACAGAGAGCACAGATGACAGAGCACATACCGTATGAGAGATACAGAGAGCGCAGATTACGGAGCACATACCGTATGAGATACAGAGAGCTCAGATGACGGAGCACATACCGTATGAGAGCTACAGAGAGTGCGGATGAGGGCACACATACCGTATGAGAGATACAGAGAGTGCAGATGACAGAGCACATACTGTATGAGAGATACAGAGAGCGCAGATGACGGAGTACATACCGTATGAGAGATACAGAGAGCACAGATGACAGAGCACATACCGTATGAGAGATACAGAGAGCGCAGATGACGGAGCACATACCGTATGAGATACAGAGAGCGCAGATGACGGAGCACATACCGTATGAGATACAGAGAGCGCAGATGACGGAGCACATAATGTATGAGAGATACAAATAGCGCAGATGACGGAGCACATACCGTATGAGAGCTACAGAGAGTGCGGATGACAGAGCACATACTGTATGAGAGATACATAGAGCGCAGATGACAGAGCACATACAGTATGAGAGATACAGAGAGAGCAGATGACGGAGCACATACAGTATGAGAGATACAGATAACGCAGATGACAGAGCACATACTGTATGAGAGATACATAGAGCGCAGATGACAGAGCACATACAGTATGAAAGATACATAGAGCACAGATGACGGAGCACATACTGTATAAGAGCTACAGAGAGCGCAGATGACGGAGCACATACTGTATAAGAGCTACAGAAAGCGCAGATGACGGAGCACATACAGTATGAGAGATACAGAGAGTGCAGATGACGGAGCACATACAGTATGAGAGATACAGAGAGTGCAGATGACGGAGCACATACTGTATGAGAGATACAGAGAGCGCAGATGACGGAGCACATACAGTATGAGAGATACAGAGAGTGCAGATGACGGAGCACATACTGTATGAGAGATACAGAGAGTGCAGATGACAGAGCACATACTGTATGAGAGATACAGAGAGCGCAGATGACAGAGCACATACCGCATGAGATACAGAGAGCGCAGATGACGGAGCACATACCGTATGAGAGATACAGAGAGCGCAGATGACGGAGCACATACCGTATGAGAGATACAGATAGCGCAGATGACGGAGCACATACAGTATGAGATACAGAGAGCGCAGATGACGGAGCACATACCGTATGACAGATACAGATAGCGCAGATGACGGAGCACATACAGTATGAGATACAGAGAGCGCAGATGACAGAGCACATACCGCATGAGATACAGAAAGCACAGATGACAGAGCACATACTGTATGAGAGATAAGAGAGCACAGATGACGGAGCACATACCGTATGAGATACAGAGAGCGCAGATGACGGAGCACATACCGTATGAGAGATACAGAGAGCGCAGATGACGGAGCACATACCGTATGAGATACAGAGAGCGCAGATGACGGAGCACATACAGTATGAGAGATACAGAGAGCGCAGATGACAGAGCACATACAGTATGAGAGATACAGAGAGCGCAGATGACAGAGCACATACTGTATGAGAGATACAGAGAGCGCAGATGACGGAGCACATACCATATGAGACACAAAGAGCGCAGATGACGGAGCACATACCGTATGAGAGCTACAGAGAGTGCGGATGAGGGTGCACATACAGTATGAGAGATACAGAGAGCACAGATGACAGAGCACATACCGTATGAGAGATACAGAGAGCGCAGATGACGGAGCACATACCGTATGAGATACAGAGAGCTCAGATGACGAAGCACATACTGTATGAGAGATACAGATAGCGCAGATGACGGAGCACATACCGTATGAGAGCTACAGAGAGTGCGGATGAGGGCGCACATACCGTATGAGAGATAAAGAGAGTGCAGATGACAGAGCACATACTGTATGAGAGATACAGAGAGCGCAGATGACGGAGTACATACCGTATGAGAGATACAGAGAGCACAGATGACAGAGCACATACCGTATTAGAGATACAGAGAGCGCAGATGACGGAGCACATACCGTATGAGATACAGAGAGCGCAGATGACGGAGCACATACCGTATGAGATACAGAGAGCGCAGATGACGGAGCACATACTGAATGAGAGCTACAGAGAGTGCGGATGACAGAGCACATACTGTATGAGAGATACATAGAGCGCAGATGACAGAGCACATACAGTATGAGAGATACAGAGAGAGCAGATGACGGAGCACATACCGTATGAGAGATACAGAGAGTGCAGATGACGGAGCACATACAGTATGAGAGATACAGATAACGCAGATGACAGAGCACATACTGTATGAGAGATACATAGAGCGCAGATGACAGAGCACATACAGTATGAAAGATACATAGAGCACAGATGACGGAGCACATACTGTATAAGAGCTACAGAGAGCGCAGATGACGGAGCACATACTGTATAAGAGCTACAGAGAGCGCAGATGACGGAGCACATACAGTATGAGAGATACAGAGAGTGCAGATTACGGAGCACATACTGTATGAGAGATACAGAGAGTGCAGATGATGGAGCACATACTGTATGAGAGATACAGAGAGCGCAGATGACGGAGCACATACAGTATGAGAGATACAGAGAGTGCAGATGACGGAGCACATACTGTTTGAGAGATACAGAGAGTGCAGATGACGGAGCACATAGAGTATGAGAGATACAGAGAGCACAGATGACGGCGCACATACTGTATGAGAGATACAGAGAGCGCAGATGACGGAGCACATACCGTATGAGAGATACAGAGAGCACAGATGACGGAGCACATACAGTATGAGAGATACAGAGAGCGCAGATGACGGAGCACATACAGTATCAGAGATACAGAGAGTGCAGATGACGGAGCACATACTGTATGAGAGATACAGAGAGCGCAGATGACGGAGCACATACAGTATGAGAGATACAGAGAGTGCAGATGACGGAGCACATACAGTATGAGAGATACAGAGAGCGCAGATGACAGAGCACATACTGTATGAGAGATACAGAGAGCTCAGATGACGGAGCACATACCGTATGAGAGCTACAGAGAGTGCGGATGAGGGAGCACATACCGTATGAGAGATACAGAGAGTGCAGATGACAGAGCACATACTGTATGAGAGATACAGAGAGCGCAGATGACGGAGCACATACCGTATGAGAGCTACAGAGAGTGCGGATGAGGGTGCACATACAGTATGAGAGATACAGAGAGCACAGATGACAGAGCACATACCGTATGAGAGATACAGAGAGCGCAGATTACGGAGCACATACCGTATGAGATACAGAGAGCTCAGATGACGGAGCACATACCGTATGAGAGCTACAGAGAGTGCGGATGAGGGCGCAAATACCGTATGAGAGATACAGAGAGTGCAGATGACAGAGCACATACCGTATGAGAGATACAGAGAGCGCAGATGACGGAGTACATACCGTATGAGAGATACAGAGAGCACAGATGACAGAGCACATACCGTATGAGAGATACAGAGAGCGCAGATGACGGAGCACATACCGTATGAGATACAGAGAGTGCAGATGACGGAGCACATACCGTATGAGATACAGAGAGCGCAGATGACGGAGCACATAATGTATGAGAGATACAAATAGCGCAGATGACGGAGCACATACCGTATGAGAGCTACAGAGAGTGCGGATGACAAAGCACATACTGTATGAGAGATACATAGAGCGCAGATGACAGAGCACATACAGTATGAGAGATACAGAGAGAGCAGATGACGGAGCACATACAGTATGAGAGATACAGAGAGCACAGATGACGGAGCACATACAGTATGAGAGATACAGAGAGCGCAGATGACGGAGCACATACAGTATCAGAGATACAGAGAGTGCAGATGACGGAGCACATACTGTATGAGAGATACAGAGAGCGCAGATGACGGAGCACATACAGTATGAGAGATACAGAGAGTGCAGATGACGGAGCACATACAGTATGAGAGATACAGAGAGCGCAGATGACAGAGCACATACTGTATGAGAGATACAGAGAGCTCAGATGACGGAGCACATACCGTATGAGAGCTACAGAGAGTGCGGATGAGGGAGCACATACCGTATGAGAGATACAGAGAGTGCAGATGACAGAGCACATACTGTATGAGAGATACAGAGAGCGCAGATGACGGAGCACATACCGTATGAGAGCTACAGAGAGTGCGGATGAGGGTGCACATACAGTATGAGAGATACAGAGAGCACAGATGACAGAGCACATACCGTATGAGAGATACAGAGAGCGCAGATTACGGAGCACATACCGTATGAGATACAGAGAGCTCAGATGACGGAGCACATACCGTATGAGAGCTACAGAGAGTGCGGATGAGGGCGCAAATACCGTATGAGAGATACAGAGAGTGCAGATGACAGAGCACATACCGTATGAGAGATACAGAGAGCACAGATGACGGAGTACATACCGTATGAGAGATACAGAGAGCACAGATGACAGAGCACATACCGTATGAGAGATACAGAGAGCGCAGATGACGGAGCACATACCGTATGAGATACAGAGAGTGCAGATGACGGAGCACATACCGTATGAGATACAGAGAGCGCAGATGACGGAGCACATAATGTATGAGAGATACAAATAGCGCAGATGACGGAGCACATACCGTATGAGAGCTACAGAGAGTGCGGATGACAAAGCACATACTGTATGAGAGATACATAGAGCGCAGATGACAGAGCACATACAGTATGAGAGATACAGAGAGAGCAGATGACGGAGCACATACAGTATGAGAGATACAGATAACGCAGATGACAGAGCACATACTGTATGAGAGATACATAGAGCGCAGATGACAGAGCACATACAGTATGAAAGATACATAGAGCACAGATGACGGAGCACATACTGTATAAGAGCTACAGAGAGCGCAGATGACGGAGCACATACTGTATAAGAGCTACAGAAAGCGCAGATGACGGAGCACATACAGTATGAGAGATACAGAGAGTGCAGATGACGGAGCACATAGAGTATGAGAGATACAGAGAGCACAGATGACGGCGCACATACTGTATGAGAGATACAGAGAGCGCAGATGACGGAGCACATACAGTATGAGAGATACAGAGAGCGCAGATGACGGAGCACATACAGTTAGAGAGATACAGAGAGTGCAGATGACAGAGCACATACTGTATGAGAGATACAGAGAGCGCAGATGACGGAGCACATACAGTATGAGAGATACAGAGAGTGCAGATGATGGAGCACATACAGTATGAGAGATACAGAGAGCGCAGATGACAGAGCACATACTGTATGAGAGATACAGAGAGCGCAGATGACGGAGCACATACAGTATGAGAGATACAGAGAGCGCAGATGACAGAGCACATACTGTATGAGAGATACAGAGAGCGCAGATGACAGAGCACATACCGCATGAGATACAGAGAGCGCAGATGACGGAGCACATACCGTATGAGAGATACAGAGAGCGCAGATGACGGAGCACATACCGTATGAGAGATACAGATAGCGCAGATGACGGAGCACATACAGTATGAGATACAGAGAGCGCAGATGACGGAGCACATACCGTATGACAGATACAGATAGCGCAGATGACGGAGCACATACAGTATGAGATACAGAGAGCGCAGATGACAGAGCACATACCGCATGAGATACAGAAAGCACAGATGACAGAGCACATACTGTATGAGAGATACAGAGAGCACAGATGACGGAGCACATACCGTATGAGATACAGAGAGCGCAGATGACGGAGCACATACCGTATGAGAGATACAGAGAGCGCAGATGACGGAGCACATACCGTATGAGATACAGAGAGCGCAGATGACGGAGCACATACAGTATGAGAGATACAGAGAGCGCAGATGACAGAGCACATACAGTATGAGAGATACAGAGAGCGCAGATGACAGAGCACATACTGTATGAGAGATACAGAGAGCGCAGATGACGGAGCACATACCATATAAGACACAAAGAGCGCAGATGACGGAGCACATACCGTATGAGAGCTACAGAGAGTGCGGATGAGGGTGCACATACAGTATGAGAGATACAGAGAGCACAGATGACAGAGCACATACCGTATGAGAGATACAGAGAGCGCAGATGACGGAGCACATACCGTATGAGATACAGAGAGCTCAGATGACGAAGCACATACTGTATGAGAGATACAGATAGCGCAGATGACGGAGCACATACCGTATGAGAGCTACAGAGAGTGCGGATGAGGGCGCACATACCGTATGAGAGATACAGAGAGTGCAGATGACAGAGCACATACTGTATGAGAGATACAGAGAGCGCAGATGACGGAGTACATACCGTATGAGAGATACAGAGAGCACAGATGACAGAGCACATACCGTATGAGAGATACAGAGAGCGCAGATGACGGAGCACATACCGTATGAGATACAGAGAGCGCAGATGACGGAGCACATACCGTATGAGATACAGAGAGCGCAGATGACGGAGCACATAATGTATGAGAGATACAGATAGCGCAGATGACGGAGCACATACTGAATGAGAGCTACAGAGAGTGCGGATGACAGAGCACATACTGTATGAGAGATACATAGAGCGCAGATGACTGAGCACATACAGTATGAGAGATACAGAGAGAGCAGATGACGGAGCACATACCGTATGAGAGATACAGAGAGTGCAGATGACGGAGCACATACAGTATGAGAGATACAGATAACGCAGATGACAGAGCACATACTGTATGAGAGATACATAGAGCGCAGATGACAGAGCACATACAGTATGAAAGATACATAGAGCACAGATGACGGAGCACATACTGTATAAGAGCTACAGAGAGCGCAGATGACGGAGCACATACTGTATAAGAGCTACAGAGAGCGCAGATGACGGAGCACATACAGTATGAGAGATACAGAGAGTGCAGATTTCGGAGCACATACTGTATGAGAGATACAGAGAGTGCAGATGACGGAGCACATACTGTATGAGAGCTACAGAGAGTGCGGATGAGGGCGCACATACCGTATGAGAGATACAGAGAGTGCAGATGACAGAGCACATACTGTATGAGAGATACAGAGAGCGCAGATGACGGAGTACATACCGTATGAGAGATACAGAGAGCCCAGATGACAGAGCACATACCGTATGAGAGATACAGAGAGCGCAGATGACGGAGCACATACCGTATGAGATACAGAGAGCGCAGATGACGGAGCACATACCGTATGAGATACAGAGAGCGCAGATGACGGAGCACATAATGTATGAGAGATACAGATAGCGCAGATGACGGAGCACATACTGAATGAGAGCTACAGAGAGTGCGGATGACAGAGCACATACTGTATGAGAGATACATAGAGCGCAGATGACAGAGCACATACAGTATGAGAGATACAGAGAGAGCAGATGACGGAGCACATAACGTATGAGAGATACAGAGAGTGCAGATGACGGAGCACATACAGTATGAGAGATACAGATAACGCAGATGACAGAGCACATACTGTATGAGAGATACATAGAGCGCAGATGACAGAGCACATACAGTATGAAAGATACAAAGAGCACAGATGACGGAGCACATACTGTATAAGAGCTACAGAGAGCGCAGATGACGGAGCACATACTGTATAAGAGCTACAGAGAGCGCAGATGACGGAGCACATACAGTATGAGAGATACAGAGAGTGCAGATTTCGGAGCACATACTGTATGAGAGATACAGAGAGTGCAGATGACGGAGCACATACTGTATGAGAGATACAGAGAGCGCAGATGACGGAGCACATACTGTATGAGAGATACAGAGAGTGCAGATGACAGAGCACATACTGTATGAGAGATACAGAGAGCGCAGATGACGGAGCACATACCGTATGAGAGCTACAGAGAGTGCGGATGAGGGTGCACATACAGTATGAGAGATACAGAGAGCACAGATGACAGAGCACATACCGTATGAGAGATACAGAGAGCGCAGATTACGGAGCACATACCGTATGAGATACAGAGAGCTCAGATGACGGAGCACATACCGTATGAGAGCTACAGAGAGTGCGGATGAGGGCACACATACCGTATGAGAGATACAGAGAGTGCAGATGACAGAGCACATACTGTATGAGAGATACAGAGAGCGCAGATGACGGAGTACATACCGTATGAGAGATACAGAGAGCACAGATGACAGAGCACATACCGTATGAGAGCTACAGAGAGTGCGGATGAGGGTGCACATACAGTATGAGAGATACAGAGAGCACAGATGACAGAGCACATACCGTATGAGAGATACAGAGAGCGCAGATGACGGAGCACATATTGTATGAGAGATACAGAGAGCACAGATGACGGAGCACATACTTTATGAGAGATACAGAGAGCGCAGATGACGGAGCACATACAGTATGAGAGATACAGAGAGCGCAGATGACAGAGCACATACTGTATGAGAGATACAGAGAGCTCAGATGACGGAGCACATACCGTATGAGAGCTACAGAGAGTGCGGATGAGGGAGCACATACCGTATGAGAGATACAGAGAGTGCAGATGACAGAGCACATACTGTATGAGAGATACAGATAGCGCAGATGACGGAGCACATACCGTATGAGAGCTACAGAGAGTGCGGATGAGGGTGCACATACAGTATGAGAGATACAGAGAGCACAGATGACAGAGCACATACCGTATGAGAGATACAGAGAGCGCAGATTACGGAGCACATACCGTATGAGATACAGAGAGCTCAGATGACGGAGCACATACCGTATGAGAGCTACAGAGAGTGCGGATGAGGGCACACATACCGTATGAGAGATACAGAGAGTGCAGATGACAGAGCACATACTGTATGAGAGATACAGAGAGCGCAGATGACGGAGTACATACCGTATGAGAGATACAGAGAGCACAGATGACAGAGCACATACCGTATGAGAGATACAGAGAGCGCAGATGACGGAGCACATACCGTATGAGATACAGAGAGCGCAGATGACGGAGCACATACCGTATGAGATACAGAGAGCGCAGATGACGGAGCACATAATGTATGAGAGATACAAATAGCGCAGATGACGGAGCACATACCGTATGAGAGCTACAGAGAGTGCGGATGACAGAGCACATACTGTATGAGAGATACATAGAGCGCAGATGACAGAGCACATACAGTATGAGAGATACAGAGAGAGCAGATGACGGAGCACATACAGTATGAGAGATACAGATAACGCAGATGACAGAGCACATACTGTATGAGAGATACATAGAGCGCAGATGACAGAGCACATACAGTATGAAAGATACATAGAGCACAGATGACGGAGCACATACTGTATAAGAGCTACAGAGAGCGCAGATGACGGAGCACATACTGTATAAGAGCTACAGAAAGCGCAGATGACGGAGCACATACAGTATGAGAGATACAGAGAGTGCAGATGACGGAGCACATACAGTATGAGAGATACAGAGAGTGCAGATGACGGAGCACATACTGTATGAGAGATACAGAGAGCGCAGATGACGGAGCACATACAGTATGAGAGATACAGAGAGTGCAGATGACGGAGCACATACTGTATGAGAGATACAGAGAGTGCAGATGACAGAGCACATACTGTATGAGAGATACAGAGAGCGCAGATGACAGAGCACATACCGCATGAGATACAGAGAGCGCAGATGACGGAGCACATACCGTATGAGAGATACAGAGAGCGCAGATGACGGAGCACATACCGTATGAGAGATACAGATAGCGCAGATGACGGAGCACATACAGTATGAGATACAGAGAGCGCAGATGACGGAGCACATACCGTATGACAGATACAGATAGCGCAGATGACGGAGCACATACAGTATGAGATACAGAGAGCGCAGATGACAGAGCACATACCGCATGAGATACAGAAAGCACAGATGACAGAGCACATACTGTATGAGAGATAAGAGAGCACAGATGACGGAGCACATACCGTATGAGATACAGAGAGCGCAGATGACGGAGCACATACCGTATGAGAGATACAGAGAGCGCAGATGACGGAGCACATACCGTATGAGATACAGAGAGCGCAGATGACGGAGCACATACAGTATGAGAGATACAGAGAGCGCAGATGACAGAGCACATACAGTATGAGAGATACAGAGAGCGCAGATGACAGAGCACATACTGTATGAGAGATACAGAGAGCGCAGATGACGGAGCACATACCATATGAGACACAAAGAGCGCAGATGACGGAGCACATACCGTATGAGAGCTACAGAGAGTGCGGATGAGGGTGCACATACAGTATGAGAGATACAGAGAGCACAGATGACAGAGCACATACCGTATGAGAGATACAGAGAGCGCAGATGACGGAGCACATACCGTATGAGATACAGAGAGCTCAGATGACGAAGCACATACTGTATGAGAGATACAGACAGCGCAGATGACGGAGCACATACCGTATGAGAGCTACAGAGAGTGCGGATGAGGGCGCACATACCGTATGAGAGATAAAGAGAGTGCAGATGACAGAGCACATACTGTATGAGAGATACAGAGAGCGCAGATGACGGAGTACATACCGTATGAGAGATACAGAGAGCACAGATGACAGAGCACATACCGTATTAGAGATACAGAGAGCGCAGATGACGGAGCACATACCGTATGAGATACAGAGAGCGCAGATGACGGAGCACATACCGTATGAGATACAGAGAGCGCAGATGACGGAGCACATAATGTATGAGAGATACAGATAGCGCAGATGACGGAGCACATACTGAATGAGAGCTACAGAGAGTGCGGATGACAGAGCACATACAGTATGAGAGATACATAGAGCGCAGATGACAGAGCACATACAGTATGAGAGATACAGAGAGAGCAGATGACGGAGCACATACCGTATGAGAGATACAGAGAGTGCAGATGACGGAGCACATACAGTATGAGAGATACAGATAACGCAGATGACAGAGCACATACTGTATGAGAGATACATAGAGCGCAGATGACAGAGCACATACAGTATGAAAGATACATAGAGCACAGATGACGGAGCACATACTGTATAAGAGCTACAGAGAGCGCAGATGACGGAGCCCATACTGTATAAGAGCTACAGAGAGCGCAGATGACGGAGCACATACAGTATGAGAGATACAGAGAGTGCAGATTACGGAGCACATACTGTATGAGAGATACAGAGAGTGCAGATGATGGAGCACATACTGTATGAGAGATACAGAGAGCGCAGATGACGGAGCACATACAGTATGAGAGATACAGAGAGTGCAGATGACGGAGCACATACTGTTTGAGAGATACAGAGAGTGCAGATGACGGAGCACATAGAGTATGAGAGATACAGAGAGCACAGATGACGGCGCACATACTGTATGAGAGATACAGAGAGCGCAGATGACGGAGCACATACCGTATGAGAGATACAGAGAGCACAGATGACGGAGCACATACAGTATGAGAGATACAGAGAGCGCAGATGACGGAGCACATACAGTATCAGAGATACAGAGAGTGCAGATGACGGAGCACATACTGTATGAGAGATACAGAGAGCGCAGATGACGGAGCACATACAGTATGAGAGATACAGAGAGTGCAGATGACGGAGCACATACAGTATGAGAGATACAGAGAGTGCAGATGACAGAGCACATACAGTATGAGAGATACAGAGAGTGCAGATGACAGAGCACATACTGTATGAGAGATACAGAGAGCGCAGATGACGGAGCACATACAGTATGAGAGATACAGAGAGCGCAGATGACGGAGCACATACCGTATGAGAGATACAGAGAGCGCAGATGACGGAGCACATACAGTATGAGAGATACAGAGAGCGCAGATGACGGAGCACATACAGTATGAGAGATACAGAGAGCGCAGATGACGGAGCACATACAGTATGAGAGATACAGAGAGTGCAGATGACAGAGCACATACTGTATGAGAGATACAGAGAGCGCAGATGACGGAGCACATGCAGTATGAGAGATACAGAGAGTGCAGATGACGGAGCACATACAGTATGAGAGATACAGAGAGCGCAGATGACGGAGCACATACTGTATGAGAGATACAGAGAGCGCAGATGACGGAGCACATACAGTATGAGAGATACAGAGAGCGCAGATGACAGAGCACATACTGTATGAGAGATACAGAGAGCGCAGATGACAGAGCACATACCGCATGAGATACAGAGAGCGCAGATGACGGACCACATACCGTATGAGAGATACAGAGAGCGCAGATGACGGAGCACATACCGTATGAGAGATACAGATAGCGCAGATGACGGAGCACATACAGTATGAGAGATACAGAGAGCGCAGATGACGGAGCACATACAGTATGAGAGATACAGAGAGCGCAGATGACGGAGCACATACAGTATGAGAGATACAGAGAGTGCAGATGACAGAGCACATACTGTATGAGAGATACAGAGAGCGCAGATGACGGAGCACATACAGTATGAGAGATACAGAGAGTGCAGATGACGGAGCACATACAGTATGAGAGATACAGAGAGCGCAGATGACGGAGCACATACTGTATGAGAGATACAGAGAGCGCAGATGACGGAGCACATACAGTATGAGAGATACAGAGAGCGCAGATGACAGAGCACATACTGTATGAGAGATACAGAGAGCGCAGATGACAGAGCACATACCGCATGAGATACAGAGAGCGCAAATGACGGACCACATACCGTATGAGAGATACAGAGAGCGCAGATGACGGAGCACATACCGTATGAGAGATACAGATAGCGCAGATGACGGAGCACATACAGTATGAGATACAGAGAGCGCAGATGACGGAGCACATACCGTATGAGAGATACAGATAGCGCAGATGACGGAGCACATACAGTATGAGATACAGAGAGCGCAGATGACAGAGCACATACCGCATGAGATACAGAGAGCACAGATGACGGAGCACATACCGTATGAGAGATACAGAGAGCGCAGATGACGGAGCACATACTGTATGAGATACAGAGAGCACATATGACAGAGCACATACTGTATGAGAGATACAGAGAGCGCAGATGACGGAGCACATACAGTATGAGAGATACAGAGAGCACAGATGACGGAGCACATACCGTATGAGATACAGAGAGCGCCGATGACGGAGCACATACCGTATGAGAGATACAGAGAGCGCAGATGACGGAGCACATACCGTATGAGATACAGAGAGCGCAGATGACGGAGCACATACTGTATGAGAGATACAGAGAGCACAGATGACGGAGCACATACCGTATGAGAGATACAGAGAGCGCAGATGACGGAGCACATACCGTATGAGATACAGAGAGCGCAGATGACGGAGCACATACTGTATGAGAGATACAGAGAGCACAGATGACGGAGCACATACCGTATGAGAGATACAGAGAGCGCAGATGACAGAGCACATACTGTAAGAGAGATACAGAGAGCGCAGATGACGGAGCACATAAAGTATGAGAGATACAGAGAGCGCAGATGACAGAGCACATACCGTATGAGAGATACAGAGAGCACAGATGACGGAGCCCATACTGTATGAGAGATACAGAGAGCACAGATGACGGAGCACATACCGTATGAGAGATACAGAGAGCGCAGATGACAGAGCACATACTGTATGAGAGATACAGAGAGCGCAGATGACGGAGCACATACTGTATGAGAGATACAGAGAGCACACATGACGGAGCACATACCGTATGAGAGATACAGAGAGCGCAGATGACGGAGCACATACAGTATGAGATACAGAGAGCGCAGATGACGGAGCACATACAGTATGAGAGATACAGAGAGCACAGATGACAGAGCACATATCGTATGAGAAATACAGAGAGCACAGATGACGGAGCACATACCGTATGAGAGATACAGAGAGCGCAGATGACGGAGCACATACCGTATGAGATACAGAGAGCGCAGATGACGGAGCACATACTGTATGAGAGATACAGAGAGCACAGATGACGGAGCACATACCGTATGAGAGATACAGAGAGCGCAGATGACAGAGCACATACTGTATGAGAGATACAGAGAGCGCAGATGACGGAGCACATAAAGTATGAGAGATACAGAGAGCGCAGATGACAGAGCACATACCGTATGAGAGATACAGAGAGCACAGATGACGGAGCACATACTGTATGAGAGATACAGAGAGCACAGATGACGGAGCACATACCGTATGAGAGATACAGAGAGCGCAGATGACAGAGCACATACTGTATGAGAGATACAGAGAGCGCAGATGACGGAGCACATACTGTATGAGAGATACAGAGAGCACACATGACGGAGCACATACCGTATGAGAGATACAGAGAGCGCAGATGACGGAGCACATACAGTATGAGATACAGAGAGCGCAGATGACGGAGCACATACAGTATGAGAGATACAGAGAGCACAGATGACAGAGCACATATCGTATGAGAAATACAGAGAGCACAGATGACGGAGCACATACCGTATGAGAGATACAGAGAGTGCAGATGACAGAGCACATACTGTATGAGAGATAAAGAGAGCACAGATGAAAAGGGCATACTGTACTTAGATTAGAAGTGACAAAGATATGGGGAAAGTATAGTGGGTGCAATGAGTGCTGTGGGAGACAGAGGCTTTTGGGGGCCTTGACCCAGGTTATAACTTATAAAGTTGCATACTAATGTGGAGGGTACTATAATGGTTTTTAATAAGATCTGGAGACACTGTAATGTATCATCGGTTCTTCTCATTGTAATGTGAAGAACTCAATATTGTGACGTAATATGAACTGGGGGCACTGTATGTGGGCCCGCATACAGCAGTTCTGGTTACACCTCTGGACAGAGAGCAGGGGTGAGAGATCACTCATACCTCTTTCTGACTGGACTTATTATCCGTTAAATTGCGTGGTTTTTTACCATTTCAAAACGGTAATAAAAATTTACCGTTTAAATTTTTTTTTTATTTCAAAACGGTAAAAAAGCAGGTTCCTACCCGTTTCAGACCGTTTTTTGTAGTCTGAACGGCTCTGAAACGGTATTTAGGACCCTGGCAGTAGTTAGCACTGAGCTGGTCCCACTCTGTGCATATCTAATGAGCAGGACCCAGTGCACTGGATATTTTATGAGCTGGTCCCCGCCCCCTGCATATGAAACGAGCAGGTCCAATCATTACGTATGCAGGGGGCTTGGACCTGCTCATTAAATATTCACTGCACTGGGTCCTGCTCATTAGATTTGCACAGAGTGGGACCTCAGTGGCGACAAGTGTGCTGGAGCCCGCCGGCTGCTCCACACCCCTTTCTGCCTGCCAGATCCCCCGGACTCCCTGCTAGCTAGCTCCACCCGGGGCCTGCCTCCACCTCTGTACTCCCCTCTGCCGGACTCCGCCATGTTCCAGGGGCAAACTTACCACAGGTAAACGGCATCATTGCCAATCAGTGGCCCTATGCTTTCACACCGCAAACCTGCTTATACCCGGTATAATACCAGGTAATATGTGCGGTGTGAAAGGGACATTATCCTACATGGACCCGTTTTAAGAACCGGGTCTAAGAAGGTTTTGCGGTGTAAAAGCAGCCTAAGAGCAGGGGTGAGAGAGCGCATACAGGTGGTAGAGATAACAGCACAGGGAATGAAATAGAGCACAGATGAGAGATAAATTCATTTTTTTTTAAGTAAGATGGCAGTTATATTGAAGATGTGATGTTGCTATGGACAACCAATCAGATTCTATCAATTATCTTCTAGAAGGTGGTAAATAAATAAGAAGTAGAGTCTGATTGGTTGCTATGAGCTACATCCCATCTTCAATAGATCTCTCATTTTAGTAAAAAACAAACCCAGAGAGCACTAGTGAGAAAGATAAACAACACAGACAGTATTCGGGTGCAGCACTTGGATCTCGCACAGTGGCGGAACTACCCAGGGTGCAGGGGGTGCAGCTGCTATAGGGCCCGGCGGCTGGGGGGGCCCAATGGACAGCAAGCACTCCCTGACCCCTGAACCGTGCTTAGTTTTTTTTTTTTTTAACGGAGCCGCTGCTGCAGCCGCCAGTGTATTGATCTGCTCGCCAGAGCCAACGCGCGCGCGGGGGGGGGGGGAGGGAGGGAGGGGGAGGAGAGGAGAGGTAGGAATCTTGTCAGTGATGTATGGTGGTGGCTGTGTCCAGAGAGGCACAGCCGCTCACCACGGCAGCCACCTCCCCCAGCCTCCCACCGGGTGCCGCTGTTACTCTCCCCGGCCCGCCGCCTACATCCACTGCGGTCCCCGGAAACCACCCCAGTTCGGCTACTCGTGCTCACCCTGGTCCCCACAAGTAACTTGTAGAGATTATCTGTCACTGAGATAGAAAACTGAATTTTGTAAACTTCTGGAGGAAGCTCATCCGAGGATACAGTATGTACTATTTATATTTAAGATACACCTGAAGGCAAACCAAAGCAGATTCAGATTGTAAAAAGTACTTACCCTTAAAAAAGACCAGAGACAAATCTAGAACACACCTCATTAATCCCATCCCTTAGAAAGAAATAAAATAAAAAATACCACACAAAATAGAAATTAAACTGGCACCGTAACAGCATGTATGATGAGCTTTGCGATGTGTCACATAATGTGTAATGGTATTGCGGTGTGTCACATTTTGTGTAATGGTATTGCGGTGTGTCACAGAACGTGTAATGGGCATTGCGGTGTGTCACTTAATGTGTAATGGGCATTGCGGTGTGTCACATAATGTGTAATGGGCATTGCAGTGTGTCACATAATGTGTAATGGGCATTGCAGTGTGTCACAGAACGTGTAATGGGCTTTGCGGTGTGTCACTTAATGTGTAATGGGCTTTGCGGTGTGTCACATAATGTGTAATGGGCTTTGCGGTGTGTCACATAATGTGTAATGGGCTTTGCGGTGTGTCACATAATGTGTAATGGGCATTGCGGTGTGTCACTTAATGTGTAATGGGCATTGCGGTGTGTCACATAATGTGTAATGGGCTTTGCGGAGTGTCACATAATGTGTAATGGGCATTGCGGTGTGTCACATAATGTGTAATGGGCATTGCGGTGTGTCACTTAATGTGTAATGGGCATTGCGGTGTGTCACATAATGTGTAATGGGCATTGCGGTGTGTCACATAATGTGTAATGGGCATTGCAGTGTGTCACTTAATGTGTAATGGGCATTGCAGTGTGTCACTTAATGTGTAATGGGCATTGCGGTGTGTCACATAATGTGTAATGGGCATTGCAGTGTGTCACATAATGTGTAATGGCATTGCGGTGTGTCACATAATGTGTAATGGGCTTTGCGGTGTGTCGCATAATGTGTAATGGGCATTGCGCTGTGTCACATAATGTGTAATGGGCATTGCGGTGTGTCACATAATGTGTAATGGGCTTTGCGGTGTGTCGCATAACGTGTAATGGGCATTGCGGTGTGTCACTTAATGTGTAATGGGCATTGCAGTGTGTCACATAATGTGTAATGGGCATTGCGGTGTGTCACTTAATGTGTAATGGGCATTGCGGTGTGTCACTTAATGTGTAATGGGCTTTGCGGTGTGTCACATAATGTGTAATGGGCATTGCAGTGTGTCGCATAACTTGTAATGGGCATTGCGGTGTGTCGCATAACTTGTAATGGGCTTTGCGGTGTGTCGCATAACTTGTAATGGGCATTGCGTTGTGTCGCATAACTTGTAATGGGCATTGCGGTGTGTCGCATAACTTGTAATGGGCATTGCGGTGTGTCGCATAACTTGTAATGGGCATTGCGGTGTGTCGCATAACTTGTAATGGGCTTTGCGGTGTGTCGCATAACTTGTAATGGGCATTGCGGTGTGTCGCATAACGTGTAATGGGCATTGCGGTGTGTCACATAGTGTGTAATGGGCATTGTGGTGTGTCGCATAACGTGTAATGGGCATTGCGGTGTGTCGCATAGTGTGTAATGGGCATTGCGTTGTGTCGCATAACGTGTAATGGGCATTGCGGTGTGTCGCATAGTGTGTAATGGGCATTGCGTTGTGTCGCATAACTTGTAATGGGCTTTGCGGTGTGTCGCATAACTTGTAATGGGCATTGCGGTGTGTCGCATAACGTGTAATGGGCATTGCGGTGTGTCGCATAGTGTGTAATGGGCATTGCGTTGTGTCGCATAACGTGTAATGGGCATTGCGGTGTGTCGCATAGTGTGTAATGGGCATTGCGTTGTGTCGCATAACGTGTAATGGGCATTGCGGTGTGTCGCATAGTGTGTAATGGGCATTGCGTTGTGTCGCATAACGTGTAATGGGCATTGCGGTGTGTCGCATAGTGTGTAATGGGCATTGCGTTGTGTCGCATAACGTGTAATGGGCATTGCGGTGTGTCGCATAGTGTGTAATGGGCATTGCGTTGTGTCGCATAACGTGTAATGGGCATTGCGGTGTGTCGCATAGTGTGTAATGGGCATTGCGTTGTGTCGCATAACGTGTAATGGGCATTGCGGTGTGTCGCATAGTGTGTAATGGGCATTGCGTTGTGTCGCATAACGTGTAATGGGCATTGCGGTGTGTCGCATAGTGTGTAATGGGCATTGCGTTGTGTCGCATAACGTGTAATGGGCATTGCGGTGTGTCGCATAGTGTGTAATGGGCATTGCGTTGTGTCGCATAACGTGTAATGGGCATTGCGGTGTGTCACATAGTGTGTAATGGGCATTGCGTTGTGTCGCATAACGTGTAATGGGCATTGCGGTGTGTCGCATAGTGTGTAATGGGCATTGCGTTGTGTCGCATAACGTGTAATGGGCATTGCGGTGTGTCGCATAGTGTGTAATGGGCATTGCGTTGTGTCGCATAACGTGTAATGGGCATTGCGGTGTGTCGCATAACGTGTGAGGGGCATTTGAAGGGATGTGACATACCTTTTATAATGCGTGCATTTGTTATTTTTTAAATATCTATTGGCAGGGCACATTTTTACTGTTCCCACAAATGGTGGCCACACACGATGCGCACTGGTAGAGAACTTAGTTAGGGGGGCCCCATTATAAATTTTGCTATGGGGCCCACAAAGTTCTAGTTACGCCTCTGATCTCGCAGACATTGGCAGGAGACGTCTCTTTCCTACTGGCCGATCCTGCTGCATTAGCATTTTTAGTTGTCGGGATTGGACACTGGCTTCCCCGCAGCTGTGTAACACCAAACATACTGTACTGCAATTAGGCCCAGAGAGAACAGATGAGAGCGATAAACAGCATCAATCCTGGGGAAAGCACACATAGGACAGAGAGCACAGGTGAGAGATATGACAGGTGAGAGAGAGAACACAGGTGAGAGAGATATTCTGAATTAATATTCAGCATCAATATTAGGGAAAGACCACATACGACAGAGCACAGGTGAGAGATAGGACTGGTGAGAGAGCCCACAGGTGTGAGACAGAGAGCACAGGTGCGATACAAAGGGCACAGGTGAGAGAGATATTCAGCATCAATACTGAGGAAAGAACACATAAGACAGAGCATAGGTGACAGAGAGAAAACATACAGTAGGTGACAGAGAGCACACAGAGAGCACATGTGTGAGACAGAGAGCAAAGGTGAGAGATAGCACAGGTGAGACCGAGAGCACAAGTGTGGGAGAGAGCACATGTACAAGACAGAGAGCACAGGTGCGAGACAGCGAGCGCAGGAGAGAAGGAGCACAGGTGTGAGAGAGAGTGCACAGTTGAGTGACCAAGAGCACAGGTGTGAGAGAGCGCACAGGAGAGAGAACGAGAGCACAGGTGAGACCGAGAGAACAGGTGTGAGAGAGCGTACAGGTAAGAGAGAGAGCACAGGTGAGAGAACAGATGATAGAGATAAACACCATCTATACTGGAGAAAGAACACATAGGACATAGAGCACAGGTGAGAGATAGGACAGGTGTGAGACAGAGCACAGGTGAGAGAGAGAGAGCACAGATGAGAGAAAGCAAAGGTATGTGAGAGAGAACACAGGTGAGAAAGCACAGTAGCGAGACAGAGAGCACAGGTGAGAGAGAGAGCACAGATGAGAGAAAGCAAAGGTATGTGAGAGAGAACATAGGTGAGAAAGCACAGTAGGGAGACAAAGAGCACAGGTGAGAGAGAGAGCACAGGTGAGAATAAACATAGGTGACAGAGCACAGATGAGAGAGCACAGGTCCGGGACAGAGCGCAGGTGAGAGAGCACAGGTGCGGGACAGAGTGCAGGTGAGAGATAGCAAGGGTGAGCGAGTGAGCGCTGAGGTGAGAGACTGGGAGCACATGTGAGGCTGAGAGCACAAGTGAGAGAACAGATAAGAGATAAACAGCATCAATACTGCAGAAAGAACACATAAGACAGAGCACAACTGAGAGAGAGCACAGGTGAGAGAGAGATGAGTTTGAAAAAACTCAGGAGCCCGAGGTGTGCTCCCTACCACCAGTGCTGTGCCTAAACACATCCAAAGGGGGCCGTGCGATCAAAGTGGGCTTTCTCCCGAAGGAAAAGGGCCCTGTTTTTCCCCTAACCCCTCTCAGCCATAAGGCCGAAGAGGGAAAAATAGGGAACGGTGGGTCCTCTTCGCCGAAGCTTAGAGAGACCCTCATTCCTCAACCCCCGGAAGGGTTAGGACGGTGGGTCCTCCGCACCCGAAGGTTTGGAGAGACCCTCAGTAGACTTCCCTCCGCCTTGCGGCTCAGGGTCTCCCCAAAAGGCGAGAGCTTTGGCACATTGGGGAAATAGAAGGCCCGTAAGGGTCGACCACACTACCCAAAAAAACTTGACAAACTACAAAAACAAAGAACGTGAAAAGTGACAAACGTGAGAGGGAAAATAAATAAATAAAGAGACCCCAGCCAGAAGGCCGGGGAGGGGGTGTGAAAAATTGTCCTACCCCATCCAAAAGGACGAGGTAAGGACATGATGCCTAACCTAGAGGGGGAAGTGCACAGTGCAAGTGCTTAACTGTGCAAGGTGATTTTGGGGATCACCCGTGCAGGTTCAGCACCCCCGAGTTTCCCCGGGGGCACAGTGCAGCCTCAGACTCCAGGCAGCCGGCCAGTCAGCATCCGACCAAGTGTTTCTCCGCTCCACCAGCAGGCCCTTTCCGACCCCTGGCATGGGAATGGATACTCCACCGGGCTCTTTCGGTGAGTCTCCCCCGCAGAGGCCCAAATAGACCAACTGAGGAAGAAGAAACCACCTACTCAGTCCCGACGTTTCACCTCTCCCAGGGATTGGGTACTGGGCTTTTCGCTGTCTCTCTGGCTGGGGTCCTCTGTAACCCCCGGACCAGCAAGCAATCTACTCGGTCCCAGCTTTTCCCTTCTTCCTGGGAGTGGATACTAGACCGGGCTTTTCGAGTGACTCTCCCACAGAGGCAAAGACCCCTGAACAAGAGCCCTATCTCAAAGCCCGATGCTTCTCCCCTCCCTACCAGTGGAAAGAATGGTATTCCCTCCCCCAGCAGGGCATCGATACTCAGCCATTCCTAGCACCCACCCAGAACATGAGGTGGTTGCTAATCCTCAGCTCAGAAGCAAGGTGATACAGTCCGGCTTTTCTTCATTCTCTGTCAGGGGGCGGTCCAGACCCAACTGATAAGAACAGATACTACACGTGATCTTAGCCAAAAGGCCGAGAAGCGACAGAATCTGATTGGTTGCTATGGGCAACATAACATTTATTTTTTACAAGCTTTAGTAAATTTACCCCTAGATATCTGCTGAGGTTTTCTTTAAAATTCATACTACCGATATCCAATGCACCAATCATCTGAAAACTGTTTTTCCCCCCAGAAGATTGGCACAAAATGAGATACTTGGGCCCTTAAGTGATGCAATTAGAAGGGACCTCATGCCAGCAGAGGCAGCCATTTTGTGCCTGATGGCGGCAGTGGTGTCACTAGTTCCTGTCTTTCCTACAGGGGGTCTGCCTGTGCGTAGGCGATGAGTAGGAGGGATTACCATCCACGTCACATACAGTATACAGTATTTCACAGGTGCAGATATACGTTAATTATTAACCCTACTGTTAAGCCAGCTGCAAGCTTGTAGAAGACATAACAGCCAACGATTCCCCAGAGATGATTCAGACAATCACCTAGAACCGAGTGTTTCCTCCAGCACCTGTTATCCGCTCAGCGTCTTCTCTCAGGGAAGCCCCGGTATAATAAATGATGAAAGCCCAGCTCAGTTACTATCTAATCTCTCTTATCCCAAATGCTCGCTCTCTCTCTTCCCGCAGCTCTCTTCCCAGTCTTATCTCTTTCCTCGTTCATATTCTCTCTCTCTCCCACTCCCTCCCTCTCTCTCTCTCTCTCCCCACTTCCTCTTTATATCGTTTTCCTTGTCTGCTAACACATCTCTCTGCCTGTCCCTTACCCTCCTCTTCCCACTATGTTCTCCTCCATGCCCCGCCGCCTCTGGCATCAATGCCCCCCTCCTTCCCTGCCTCACTGTCTCTTCCCCTCAGAATCAAACCCGTTTTATTGGCAGACTGTACATTTCAGGGATGCCAAACAATATCTGCAGTGGAACAGGGAGCTTTACTGGTTCTCGACAGACAGCGCGGAGCTTCCTGAGACATGACGGCCTCTGTAGCAGTAACATTTACCTCAGAGACGCAGGATTTTCCACTTCGTCACAGATATAAAGGGACACGCTCTCTACGAGTGGGGGGTTTCTAAAAATGTTCTTCTGAATAAAACAGATGGAACGACTGCACAGTGTTACGATGTATTCTATTAGAAAGCTGTTAAGTATGTAGAAATGTTTTACGTGTTTTCGAATATGCCATATAATTTTTTGTAGCACTTTTGTTAAAAAAAAAAATTCCCATTTGTTCCCATCAATGGGGCAAAGGCCCTTATTCAGGTTCACTCGTAATGGCAAATTCCTTCTCAAATGGACAAAGCCATTCTGCACTGCAGGTGGGGCAGATGTAACTTGTGCAGAGAGAATTAGATTTTGGTGGGGTTTTAGGGCCATATTCTCTAAGCTTCAAAAGTGATAAAATGGAGAGTGATAAACAGCCAGTCAATCAGCTCCTACCTGCCATGTAACAGGCTGTGTTTGAAAAATGCCAGGCAGGAGCTGATTGGCTGGCTGTTTATCACTCTCCATTTTATCACTTATGAAGCTTAGAGAATCTGGCCCTTAGTGAGATCTTTATTGCAGTGTAAAAATAAAGCAGTCAGCATCCTAAACCTCCCTCCCTGCAGCCGCGCCTTAACTCTACCTGCTAGTGCTTAGCACTAACCCCCTATACCCTGCGTCCTGGGGGCATCTTAAGAGAGGAGGCGGCCCGTGTGCAGCCTCCTCGGCCGGGCCCCCTCCTCTATGCCGGGAGCAGCACGGTCTGACCGCTCTAGTTCCCAGATCCTACTGCGCATGTGCGAACCTCCGCTGCGTTGTGGAGTCTGAGCACAGGAATGCTCAGACTCCACTGCGCATGGATGGAAATTTCTGCAGCACTGTTGCCGCTGGACTCCAGAAGGTAAGTATAACCAATATATAGGCCACTGCCTACACCTAACCCCCCCCCCCCCTCCGCGCGCGCAGCCTAACCCAACCGCCCATCTAAGTGCCTAAACCTTCTTCCCCTCCCTGCAGCTTAACAAGGAATGGCAGAATTCAGATCCATTGTGTTTACGGTGCGTGTTCATACTTAAAATGTTAATGTATCGGACTACGCGTAGTGCTACATGGGGCCGTGGTATTGTCAGCGGTGTCTGGGGGAGGCCCTGCATACACGCACCTGAGCTTGCTGAATGCGAACAGATGCTGGGCCAGATTCCCAGCCTCTAAGTGATAAACAACCAACCAATCAGCTCCTAACTTCCATGTCACAGACAGGAAGTTGCTGATTGGCTGGTTTTTTTTATCACTCATTATGACATATTTGAAGCTTAGAGCATCTGGCCCCCTGCCCGGAATTCTTAACTGAGTTTAAGGAATGGACAAGGCAACGTTTGGTGGACTTGGCCACAGTCCCTCAGTCAGTATCACCTGGGCCCACCGTATGGCAGTGAGTATTTTGTTAGTGCAAGCTCATTTTTCCTACGTTAGACTTTTGTTGGATAGATCCGATACTTCAATATGCCTACAAAATTTGGAAACAATAATTTCTGCATGGTTTAGCCTTGAGTAATCGGCCCCCCTAGAGGGAAAGATGGATACTTAGATGATGCATAGTCATGTTTCTATTGTTATTTGCTGGTAATAGATAGTGTAAGCGTAGCGGTGCTTTCCAAAAAAAATTGCCAGTGCTGTTCACTATATTTAAATAACAATTACACATAATGGAAACCTGTATGGGCTCCGTGATTTTGATGAAACCAAAAGCTTTCAAGTCTAACTCTTTGACACCCAATGCATTTTCCAAGCATATAATTATTTTTAAAAATCTAAACATGGAATTTGCTGCTGAAACAAACTCAGGGTATTCTCCTGACAGAAGCCACTTTGATGCAATCTGTGGGTGATTTCACTAAATGTTTGAAAGAAAAATGATCCTAATTACCCTAGATCTCATTGTTTCTCCTTTTTATAGTGTAGCCTTTGTTGTGTGTATTGATAATTTGCAGATTATTCGTTTTCTTAACCCAGGGGACCTGCCAAACATCAGCCTGTTACAAGTACCCTTTGATATTTATATAGAATGGAGAGGATCCAGAACCACTTCTAGCGCTCATCTCTACGGATAGCTGTTGTTAATTACAGCTCAGTTGGCCAGTTTACTGCTGACCTGCACACTTTCATTCAGTGCTACAGTAGGTGATGTTTTCTAGTTACTAGTAAGGGTTGTTGAGGTATAAGTATAAATCATTGTACTAGTAGCAGAACTAAACTACAATGTCATTAATAGTGGACAATTTGCTAATTGTGGTGCATAATGGCTTTTCGCGACCACTGAAAATTGCTGAATCGCTATCAGAGCACCGAACTGGAACTCACTACTCAGTGACCGTTCTCTGCACTACATCTGTGAGAATAGATCCATATTAACAATAGGGCAGATAGAGAACCAGCCACAGGAGTCCACGGAAAAAGAAACACATCAAGCTGACAGCAGATGCTTTGCTTAGCTTTGTCTACTAGGCCCATGGTGTTGTAAGTAACTCTCATGTCCTGTTCAATGTCTATTGGCAAACGGGAAACAGCAGCTTTTTCAACTCATTCAACTACACTAGCTCTACTTTTCCAGTATTTATTTTTACCTGTGGGTGTTATTGGGTAAATGTTTTAAATGGTCTCTTAATTTATTTATTATTTATTTATTTACAGCTTCTTATATAGCACAGCAGATTCCGTTGTGCTTTACAATTTTAGACAGTGATAAAAAAAACTGGGGGTACTTATGTATTATCTGGACTCCCATGTTAAATGCATCCCATTTTTTCATACCCCTACTATCCAACTACGCATGGAGTTGATTTTATATAGTGTGGCGAGCGCAGCGAGCCACCGTGCCCGAAGCGTGGTGAGCGCAGCGAGCCCCGCGAGGGGACGCGGTCTCATAAGAAAAACGGGAGTCCAGATATTACATAAGTACCAAACTGGGTAACAGCAGACAGACTTGGAGGTAGGAGGTCCCTGCTGCAAGTTTACAATCTATAGGGACATAGAAGGGAAACACAAGGACAGGCACCAGTAATAGCATAGCAGTCCCACCAAGTTGCAAGTCCAGAAGAAAAGCTATATAATACATAAGTGCCTCAGAGGGTTATGCGTGTAGAACTTAACTATGATAGGCTTACCTGAAGAGGTGAGTTTTCAGGAAACACTTGAAAGTTTGGAGGCTAGCGGAGAGTCTTATTGTGCGTGGAAGGGCATTCCATAGGATGGGAGCAGCCCGATGAAAGTCCTGTAATAGTGAATGGGAGCTAGTGATCCGTGCAGAAGAGAGATGCAGATCTTGTGCAGAGTGTAGTGGTCGAGATGGGAGATATTTTGTGATAAGTAAAGAGAAATATGCTGGTGCAGTATGGTTAATAGCTTTATATGCAAATAGAAGTGTTTTATATTGAATACGGTAAGATATGGAGGGACTGGCAGAGCGGATCAGCAGATGATGAGCGTCTTGCTAGGAAGATCAGCCTAGCAGCAGCATTTAAAATGGATTGCGGTGGCGAGATTCTGTTCTTGGGAAGAACAGTTAGTAAGACTATTGCAATAATCAATGCAGGATATAATGAGTGCATGGATAAGAGATTTAGTAGTGTCTTGTGTGAGATACGGTCGTATATTGGATATGTTTTTTAGATGCATGTAACATGAATTGGAGACAGATTGAATGTGGGTAAGAAAGGACAGTTCAGAGTTGAGGATGACCCCTAGGCATCAAGCTTGTGGGGTAGGGTAGATTGTCGAGTTATGGAGATATCAGGATGGTAACTGTTCTTGGTTGGTGGGAATTTAAGTAATTCCATTTTGGAAATATTGAGTTTGAGTTGGCGAGAAGACATCCAAAGTGAGATGGCAGAGAGACATTCAGAGATTCGGCCCAAAACCACTGGTGACAAATCTGAGGTTCATAGATAGATTTGAGTAAAATCCACATATATGTGATACTGAAATCCGAAAAAGCTGATGAGTTTGCCAAGCGAGGAGGTATAGATTGAGAAAAGCAGAGAACCTAAGACTGAGCCTTGCGGAACTGCGACTGACAGAGGTAGTGAAGAGGAAGTACAGTCAGAGAAGCGAACACTGAAAGAGCGATCAGATAGGTAAGATGAGAACAAGGAAAGGGCTGTATCATCAAGAACTAGGGAGTGTAGTGTATGTAAGAGAAGAGTGTGATCCAAAGTGTCAAACACAGCAGAAAGATCTAGAAGTATAAGTAGTGAGTAATGGCCTTCAGACTTAGCAGTTACCAGATCATTCACCACTTTAGTCAGTGCTGTCTCAGTGGAGTGTTGGGAACAAAGCCTGACTGAAGTGGGTCTAATAAAGCATGAGAGTTAAGAAAGTGTGTGAGGCGAGAGTAGTCTCTCAAGTAGCTTGGAGAGGCATGGTAGCTGAGAGATAGGATGGTAGTTAGAGAGAGAGTTAGGGTCAGAATTGTGTTATTTCAGAATGGGAGTAATCACTGCATGTTTGAACAGAGAAGGAAAAGTACCAGTAGCAAGAGAGAAATTGCAGATTTTAGTTAAGGTCGGAATAAGCACAGGAGATAGAGTTTTAATGACTTGTGCAGGTATAGGATCAAGAGGAGAGGTAGTAGAGTAGGAGGATAAGAAGAGTGTGGATACTTCCTTTTCATTTGTGGGCTCCAATGACGAGAAAGTGCCAGAGGGTTCAGCAGGGGAAAAAAGTGGGTTTGAGTTTGAGGAAGAGCATACCATTTCATCTCGGATGTTATCAATCTTGTCCTGAAAGTAGGAGGCAAGTTCTTGTGCACTGATGGTAGCCGGTTAGCGAGGAGGGGGAGGGTACAGAAGAGACTTAAATGTGTTAAAAAGTTGCTTATGGTTGGTGGCATGATAATAAATGAGAGATTGGTAGTATGTTTGTTTGGCAGTGTCCAAAGCATTGCAGTAGGAGTGGTAGCTAGTCTTATATGTGAAGAAATCAGTCATATTACGAGATCTACGCCATTGGCGTTCTATTTTACATGACTGAAATAGATTGCAACTACTGTACCATTGTTTTGCATGTTTGCACAAAAATGAGATACGGTATGTAAAAGATTGCCTTTATGTCATAATGAAATGTCACCTATGAAATACATGGTTCCCAAAAAGGCCCTCAGCAAACTTGCGCTTGCCACGGTGGGGAATTACCGGCTACCAGTGAGGGCTGTCCAACTCCCTCTATACTGTAGATGTGCTCCCTGACTGCCAGCTATCTGCACAACGAGTCAATCAGAAGCGATTTGCTAGTGCCGGTGATTCCATTACATAGACAACATCATCATCATTGTCCACATCATCATGATCATCATCGTCATCAGTGCATCTGCACCTGCCCCTTGTCACCCGCTAATAATATGGCTTTCTCAGCTGCTAATGTATTGGGCTCATAAGTGTAACTAAACTAAGACAAAGTATTTCTATATAGGGCATGTCAATTTTAGATATGGTTTTGCCGAGGCAGATAGGTACTGTACCTACATACAAGTGCAGGGCAGGGAGTGGGGGCAGCTAGTGGGAGCTGCGGGGAGGTGCGGGGGACTGTCGTCGGGCGGTGGAGGGCTTCAATGGAAGGGGTGCGCGCGCATCTCGTGCGTGTGTGCCCCCCAGGGCCAGTGCAAGGCACCGGAGCGCCCCAGGGGACTGGGTGTGGGGGCGCCCCGGTGCCGGGGGGAGGGAGGGGGGGTGGTATCTGTGTAAAAAAATTGCTGCCCCGGCGTCCCTGCAGTGCTGGGGCGGTCAGGGGTGTCCGTGCCGTAGGGGTACCTGCGGTGCCGTCATGTGTATAAAGCTGGCTGCGGCCGGCGGGGTCCCTGTAGTGAATAGCAAATAACTAGCGCTTCCCACGCCGCCGCGCGCATAGCACTAGTTATTTGCTATTCACTACAGGGACCCCGCCGGTCGCAGCCAGCTTTATACACATGACGGCGCCGCAGGTACCCCTACGGCACGGACACCCCTGACCGCCCCAGCACTGCAGGGACGCCGGGGCAGCAATTTTTTTACACAGTTCGCTGGGGGTGAGGGGCAAACTGCCGCCCTCCAGGTGCCGGCGCCCTAGGCAAATGCCTAGAGCTGCCTAGTGGTGGCGCCGGCCCTGGTGCCCCCTTCTGTCGGCTGGCGCGGGGCGGCGATTGGCGATTCTATAGCTAGGAGCAGCTCCATTGAGAGCTGCTCCATCTGTAGGTCAACATGCATTAGGTCAATATGGTTAAAATGTCGACACAAGCAAACAGTCTACATGGAAAATGTCAACATGAGAAAAAGTCAATGTGAGTTTATTATTTTTTCCGCTGCACTCGCAATGCTTCAGGCACAGCGCCTCGCTGCACCCAGCACACTACTATATTCTCCCTCTGTGTCCACTACGATGGTGAAGTATGAAAAACTCATGTTGACCCTTTGCTTGTGTCAACCTTTGACCATGTATGTTGACCTTTTTCATGTGTCGACCTGCCTCTCAACCTATAGTGGTCGATCCTTTGACTGTCGACCTAATGACCGCATACTGTTTGAAGTTTTATTTCCTAATTACCTATGCCCTTTAGTACATTCAAGTGATAATAAAATAATGTGAAAATCATTTTAATATACTGTATAAGCCAGTTTGTGCTTTGTTGTAATGTGGTGGGGAATGTTCTAGTTACTGTAATCCATTGGGAAGTTATCTGGTTACTGTAATCCAATGGGAAGTTATCCAGTAACTGTAATCCAATGGGAAGTTATCCAGTAACTGTAATCCAATGGGAAATTATCTTGTTACTGTAATCCAATGGGAAGTTATCTAGTTACTGTAATCCAATGGGAAGTTATCCAGTAACTGTAATCCAATGGGAAGTTATCTAGTTACTGTAATCCAATGGGAAGTTATCCAGTAACTGTAATCCAATGGGAAGTTATCCAGTTACTGTAATCCAATGGGAAGTTATCCAATAACTGTAATCCTATGGGAAGTTATCCAGTTACTGTAATCCAATGGGAAGTTATCTAGTTACTGTAATCCAATAGGAAGTTATCCATTAACTGTAATCCAATGGGAAGTTATCCAGTTACTGTAATCCTATGGGAAGTTATCCAGTTACTGTAATCCTATGGGAAGTTATCTAGTTACTGTAATCCAATGGGAAGTTATCCAGTAACTGTAATCCAATGGGAAATTATCTTGTTACTGTAATCCAATGGGAAGTTATCTAGTTACTGTAATCCAATGGGAAGTTATCCAGTAACTGTAATCCAATGGGAAGTTATCTAGTTACTGTAATCCAATGGGAAGTTATCCAGTAACTGTAATCCAATGGGAAGTTATCCAGTTACTGTAATCCTATGGGAAGTTATCCAGTTACTGTAATCCAATGGGAAGTTATCTAGTTACTGTAATCCAATAGGAAGTTATCCAGTAACTGTAATCCAATGGGAAGTTATCCAGTTACTGTAATCCTATGGGAAGTTATCCAGTTACTGTAATCCTATGGGAAGTTATCTAGTTACTGTAATCCATTGGGAAGTTATCTAGTTACTGTAATCCAATGGGAAGTTATCTAGTTACTGTAATCCAATGGGAAGTTATCCAGTTACTGTAATCCTATGGGAAGTTATCTAGTTACTGTAATCCATTGGGAAGTTATCCAATAACTGTAATCCAATGGGAAGTTATCTAGTTACTGTAATCCAATGGGAAGTTATCTAGTTACTGTAATCCAATGGGAAGTTATCTAGTTACTGTAATCCAATGGGAAGTTATCCAGTAACTGTAATCCAATGGGAAGTTATCTAGTTACTGTAATCCAATGGGAAGTTATCCAGTAACTGTAATCCTATGGGAAGTTATCCAGTTACTGTAATCCTGTGGGAAGTTATATAGTTACTGTAATCCATTGGGAACTTATCCAGTTACTGTAATCCAATGGGAAGTTATCTAGTTACTGTAATCCAATGGGAAGTTATCTAGTTACTGTAATCCAATGGGAAGTTATCCAGTTACTGTAATCCTATGGGAAATTATCTAGTTACTGTAATCCATTGGGAAGTTATCCAATAACTGTAATCCAATGGGAAGTTATCTAGTTACTGTAATCCAATGGGAAGTTATCTAGTTACTGTAATCCAATGGGAAGTTATCCAGTAACTGTAATCCAATGGGAAGTTATCTAGTTACTGTAATCCAATGGGAAGTTATCCAGTAACTGTAATCCTATGGGAAGTTATCCAGTTACTGTAATCCAATGGGAAGTTATCCAGTAACTGTAATCCAATGGGAAGTTATCCAGTTACTGTAATCCTATGGGAAGTTATCTAGTTACTGTAATCCAATGGGAAGTTATCCAGTAACTGTAATCCAATGGGAAGTTATCTAGTTACTGTAATCCAATGGGAAGTTATCCAGTAACTGTAATCCTATGGGAAGTTATCCAGTTACTGTAATCCTATGGGAAGTTATATAGTTACTGTAATCCAATGGGAAGTTATCCAGTAACTGTAATCCTATGGGAAGTTATCCAGTTACTGTAATCCTATGGGAAGTTATCCAGTTACTGTAATCCTATGGGAAGTTATCCAGTTACTGTAATCCAATGGGAAGTTATCTAGTTACTGTAATCCAATGGGAAGTTATCCAGTAACTGTAATCCAATGGGAAGTTATCTAGTTACTGTAATCCAATAGGAAGTTATCCAGTAACGGTACTCTTTACCTAGGACGGCGCCCATCGCGGGCATCGCATCCATCGCATGCACTAAAGTAACGGGTGCGACGCGACCGTCGCGATGCCCGCGATTTCCCATAGGGATCAATGTTACATTTTTCACGAGTCTGGACCACGGGGCTGATTCAGAGCCGCTCGCTACGAAGCATACACTCGTTGCCTACCGAGAGGATAAACGCCGCCTAGATGAACACCAGCCCCTGCTTCCTGAATTCCCTGGGTAGCATGCGAGGGGAGATGTATATGCAAACACATCCCATCGCAAGCGGCCGCTAGCAGGAGAAATCATTCGATGGTCCCTCCTGCCTTCAGTAATAAACTGACTTTTATTGCAGCCACTATCTGCCAAAAAGGGGGCGGACACTGACATCATGTGACATCAGCAGTTCGCACCGTGCAGGCATCACCACGCCTGCATTCCCAGGGGAATGTCCAGCACTTTCATGGTGACGCCCATAAAGGGATGGGCGTGTCCCTGATGCCGCCCCCCCTACCCTCTCTCCCCTACCCATGCAAACATCTCGGCGAGTGTAATAATCGCCAAAAGCGTTCGCACAGGGGGTCTGCACATGCGAAAAACACATATTTGCAGACCCCACACCAATGGAACAGAATTTAGCCCCCTCTGATTTGATCTGAATTAGGCCCATGAGCCGGATCTCAGTTCTTCAGGAATGAGCATCCATAGCTTTTTTCAGCATGTGGATGGATTGCTCATACTGCATTACCAAAATAATTTCCCATTCAATTACGGTGAAATACAGAATGAGAGATTTTTGTTTGCTAATACAGTAATGATAACAAAGGGGTTTTTAATTAAGCAGTCACATTATTCTCTTCTATCAGTACCGAATAAATAAAAAGAACAACATTATTACAACCAATGCAGCTGAATATAATGATTACCATTGCAGTGCAGAGAAATAGGTAGCGAGATAAAAATGCTGTTACGCGAGGTGGTTCTAATGCTTTTAGAAATAGCAAATAAGGGAATATAACAAGAACACGGTGGCAATTCTCCAAATATAGTTAAATATATCACAAGCTGAGTTCTGTGCCCGTTGGATCTTTGTAATTTTACAGCAATCCCTTCATAAGAGAGGATAAAGAACGGCTAATGTGTTCAACGCTGTTTTCTTATCAAATCAAAGTGGCATCATGACAAATAATAGTTCTAAAATCTAATCTCAAGTGATAGGGCCATTTGATAAATATGCCCCTAAATCTGGCCCGTAGTAATGTCATTGTTCGAGGCGGTCACTTAGGACGGCGGGCATTCTCCTCGCAGCCAAACACCTGGTAGTAGAAGGCTCTGGGCTGTAATCTATCATGTGTATTTGAAGCATATAATTTGCTGAAGGGAGAGACGAGCAAGCTTTGAAATAAGAGCTTCGGTGTAACGTAGATGGGTGGTTTTGCGCCATGACATCAGTTAAGCCGAAACTGTCTCCCTTCATGTTCCTCCGAGCTGTCTGCCATGAAAGGCCCTGTAACAACGGGAAGAACCTTGAACTGTGAATTTGCACTTAGGTTTGAACTGTTAAATATCCTCAAAGAATTTTCAAAATTGTATTGAACCTTCATTCCGCCTGAAAGATTGAAACCACTAGAGTTGAAGGCAATTCTCATTTGATATATTGAGTGAGTCTCATCTATGACAGTAAGAGAAAAAAAATGCTTTCTCCATTCTTTAGCAGCAGAACATCGATTTATTTTCCTCTCTGTCTGATTCACATTTACTGATCACCAATATCATTTTCACAGTCTTAATAAATGCAAGTTGGCCACCAATATCATTGTCGCGGTCTTAAGAAATGCAAGTTGGCCACCAATATCATTGCGGCGGTCTTAAGAAATGCAAGTTGGCCACCAATATCATTGCGGCAGTCTTAAGAAATGCAAGTTGGCCACCAATATCATTGCTGCGGTCTTGAGAAATGCAAACTTGGCAGCCAACCATTCATAAAGTGGCTTTTTCTCATCTTTATGTTTAAATACGGCTAATAGTTTATTAATTAATTTAAGGGTCAGGCCGTGGATGGGGGTGGCATTTAAGTATAAGAACTAGTGGGTGGAGGACTTGAGGTCAGGCTGGGGGGAGGGGAAGGTCATGGTTAGGCTGCAGGGATGGGGGTTAGCGGTAGGCACTTAGAAAGGGGGGTTAGAGTTAGGCTGCAGGGTTGGGCGGTTAGGTTTAGGTGATTGGCTGCGGGGGTTAGCGTCAGGCACTATCGGGGAGGGTTAGGGTAAGGCTGTAGGGAGGAGGGTTAGGGTTTAACTGCTGCAAGGGAGGGGTAGTGATGGGGGGGCAGAGGGAAAGTAAATATTACTTACCTGACCCCTGTTGGAATTTTCTTCTTTGGGATGCCGGCATCAGTGTTCTGACTGCCGGTCATCTGTATGTTTCCCTTCATATGTACTAAGCAAAATAAAATTATGCATTCTGGGGCTTGGATGCAGTGAGTAACTATCTTTTGTTGATGTTACCCAATTGAAACTTAATGGACTTCTCATCACTTTTCCCAGAGAGAGACCCAATCCCTCCGAGACCCAGCAGCCCTGCCGCATTACTGCACATGCACAGAAGGACTACCGGGTCCTAAACCCGAAAGTCCATCTATTCAGGAGGACTGGCCTTTGTGATTTCTGTCATATTTCTAAGTACATACATGTGAATTATGTATGTTATAAATGGCCGGCTCTATCGCGTCACGGATGACAACTTCATTCAAGAGATGTGATTTGAAAATGAGTCTTTGTTGCTTTTTTTGCAACCAGCTTCTCATTAAATTTTATAAAATGTACCAGAGAGATAATAGCAGCTGTAGATTAGATTGGTTGCTGAGGGCAACTCGTCCACTTGTTTTTCTGTGGAAGGTTTGTTAAATGTTCCCCTTAGAGATTTTCTAAATAAATAACTTTTTGATGATTTATGTTTAACTTTTCTGAGAGGAGCTTACCAACATTTCTCTTTTGCTAAAAAGGGAGGATACTGTTCCACCGCACTTCTTAACAGCAAGGCTGACCTCACCACAACTTTGCTAACCTCAAAATTCCTATGCATTGTCACCCACCTTTGGCAGGGGCACAGTACATCTGTTGCCGGCACCAGCTGTCCTGATTGGCAGAGAGCCGGATATATCTCCCAACATTCTAGATGTTCAATGCTGATGCCATTTCCAGGAAGTTTGTAGGTCCCGGCTCTCCAAGCAACCCTATGGTGAAGCTATGAGAGGAGGGAGAAGGTGAGGTAGGCTACTTCTGGAAAATGGTGGAGGACTCTGTACCCGGGCGAATGATGTGATGTGATTTGGGTTGGGCAGCACCTGTGTTCTCCTGATATAAGTGTTTCCAGGGCAGAGGGTCATTGCTAAGACATCATATATGTGTGTGTATACAATGTGCGTGTGTGTGCATGCAAATCCCCTTCCTGGGGGAGGAGCCCCAGGAAGTTGTTGTACCGGGGCCCAGGATTTCTCTCGGCAGCCCTGGTTGTACCTAAATAACAGTGCAATCAATTTTCCATCCCACAGACATACAGCACTTTGTAAAAACAATGTAAAACAATGCAACATCGATATAATGGAATTCCTCCCCCAATATTATTTCTATAATCCAGAAACAGATTATTTACAATAACACCCGCCGATACTGACAGCAGACACAGACATATTACACGTGTTGATTTAATGAGTTTGTCTTGGACGCGGGTTGTGTTAATTGGAATAGCAATTACCTTTTTCCTGCTAATAAATGTATTCCATAGCTCACCCTCTAAGCATCTCATTCCCTGGTGATTTAACTAATAAGCTGTCAAACTTCAAACGCAGTTTCCTATCAGGTAAACACAGTAATTTAATCCATCTGTTATGCTCAGTGCTGTACACACATACAGTACAGAAGGGGGAAGATTGGGCTGTATCAGAAGGTCACAGACATCTACGCAGGTGTACTGATGGAGTTTACTCAAGTTTCTAGGATCGCTTAATTATAACGGTCTCACTAAGGGGGAGAGGTATCAAATCTTGGACAGAAATTGGAGCTTGGAGAGAGTTAAGTCAAGAGAGAGAAATAATGTACCAGCCAATCAGCTCCGAAGTACGATGTTATAGGGTAGTGCTTGAAAAATGACAGTTGGGAGCTGGTTGGTTGGTAATTTATACAGCATATTTCCAATCCTTCTATAGCTAATTATTTATAGTGTTTCTTACCCAGGTCCGGTGGATCCATCATCCAGATGCCTTCTCTGCCATGGAGATACCTTACAACTTTTTTCATGTCCAAGATAAACCATAAAAAATTAGTATGATAAGAAATAGGGGGATTTAATTGTTGCAACAATTCAACTCCGGTTAGAAAATAGCAAAATCAAATTAGCTGAGTCATTGATCTAGGTCCAACAGCAAGGTGCGTAGAAGAGGGGTGTTTGGGAATATGTCAGTCAGGTCATACATGAAGAACATTCTGCATCTTATACCTGAAAGAACTTAGGATGTATCCCAGCGGCGTAACTATAGCACCGCAGCCCCCGCCACCGCGGGGGGGTGCTGTGCATGTGGGGGCGCCGGGGGCTGCGGTGCTATAGTTAAACCCCCCCTCAATCCCCCGCAGACTTACCTATAGCGCTGGTCGCAGCGGCTCCGTTCTTCTGCTGAGGACCACCAGAAAATGGCCGCCCCCATATAGCAGACAGTTCTCCGGACCAGCGCTATTGGTAAGTCTGCGGGGGATTGAGGGGGGGTTTGCATGGGCGGCGGGGTAGGGGTGCTCGGCGGGGCAGCGGGGTAGGGGTGCTCGTCGGGGCGGCGACGGGGGGGGGGGGGGGCAAAACGTAGCTACGCCAATGATGTATCCACCATGTGCAAAAGGGTTCTCCTATAGACAAAGTTGGTCCATAGAACTATTTATGTGGGTTCATTCATATTGTCTATAAAATCATATTTAATACCAATTTTCCTGATAATACACATATTAATTACACAGGTTCTGTGGCTGGCTTTAATCTGGTTTTAAACTGCCACACCTCAAGACTCCATTTCACCTGGTTTTAAACTGCCACAGAACCTGTGTAATTAATATGTGTCCCGGATTAAAGGGATGAGTTGGTCACCCTATGATAAGTGCAGATACTGAATTGCCCTCACCTATTTACGGAGAACTTTGCCAGACAAGCAAGATCTGTTGTGTCAGTTCTGGGAATCTATAACTTAGTTTATTGGCTGTCCTCATCAACACTAAGGGGGGAATTTAATAGGATGAGAGAATCAGAAAGTGAGAGATTTGGTAAGAAATCTCCAGTTTTTACAAAGCAGCAATCATTTACACTGCAAAATCAGTTTGATTGCCGCTTTATAAAACCTGGAGATTTCTTACCAAATCTCTAAATTTCTGATTCTCTCATCCTATAAACAGACAAATAATCCAAACAGACCATGTTTTGATGATTTCTGTTTGTGGAAACAGGTGGGATAATTACTGACCCAGAAAAATAGATCACTTCACCTGTGCATGATTACAGAAATCCACAAAACATGGCCTGTTGGTGGTACCTGAGTACTGGAATTGAGACCCACTGTGCAATAAAGCATACTTGCCAACCCGACCCTCGCATTCAGGGAGAAAATGCTCCGTTCCTGGACTGCCCTGGTAATGTAGGATTGCCATCACCTGTGGTGAAACACCTTTCTTATCAATTACCTAGCTCCCAACAGGTGATGGCAATCGTACATTACCAGGGAAGTCCAGGAACAGAGCATTGTGTCCCTCCTGGAGAGGGTCATGTTGGGAGGTATGTATTCCCCTCCCTCGTGGGTCGCCAAAGAGAACGGCTTCGTAACGGCATTAGTCCGGCTGGCTGCGGCTGTAACACAGCAGGAGGCACTACAGATCCTCCCTGCTGAAGAGAGGAGCCTGTGTTACACAGGCTGCAGCATGGATTCCTGTAGTGGTACACAGGCTCTACAGGGGTCCATGCTGCAGCCAGAGAGGAAGACCAGGACCCGCTGGAGCGAATTATGGGGACCTGCTAGTGCTGATGACGGGGAACCACTGAAGCGGATTATGGGTAGCCGCTGGCCCCGATGATGTGAAGCAGATGACAGGAACCCCCTGGAGTGGATGACACTGACCTACAGGTTCACAAATGTTGTGCCTGATCCCTAAATCCGCCCCTGGGGGGCTGTCCCAAAAGGACTATGAAGTGTATTAAACATTATCGGCCAGGTGCACTAAGCTTCAAAAGTGATAAAATGGAGACTGATAAACAACCAACCAATCAGCACCTGTCTGATATTTTTCAAACACAGTCTGTGACATGACAGGTAGGAGCTGATTGGCTGGCTGTTTATCACTCTCTATTTTATCACTTTTGAAGCTTAGTGCATCTGGCCCTATAAGAGTAATAGGGGTCCAACCTTTTATTAGTGAAGGATGTGAGGTTCCATTGCTACAGCTTTTAAACCCCGGCAGTGGCACCGATTTCGCACCGTTCTCAGTCTGCTTTCAGCCTAATTTAATAGATGATGCAGCGAGCACTTTTGTGCAAATTCCATACGCAAATTCATTACCAATAATTGGACCCACCCCATATTCTGTGAGTATTAGAGTAAAGTAAGATTGTAAGAGTCTTCTATATAATAAGTCAGCACACAGTAACAGCAATAGAAAGAGGCTGCATTGAGAGGAAGGAAGTATAGATGAGGCTCAGGGTAAAGAAAGGAAAGCTGAACATAAGTATATATCACCGCTGAACCCATCCGCTGCAGCCACCGGTCCACTGTTCAGCTAGAGAAAGTATTATTGTTGGGAAGCACTGAACTGGTAAACTCTGTTGCTGTTGCTAAGCTGCCAAAGGCCGTGTTATCTGCAGGGGAAACATGAGCTGTCATAAATAAGAAGTAAAAATTAGTCTTCACCAACTCTCTTAGAAAGTTACAATAAAATTTCCATGCCAGCGTAAAAGTAAATGAGCCAAGGCTTACACAAGAACACAGCAGGTATCGGACAGCAAGTCATGACCACAACAGGCCAGGGAACCTGGTAGGGTGTCCAGGTATCTCTGCAAGTGTGTATGTGTGTGTGTGTGTTGGGGGGGTTCAATTTGGAGGTTAAAATATCAAGTATGTCAAAGGGCCGGCTCTACCATAAGTCAGCTTTAGGCAGCTGCCTAGGGGCTCTTAAATATGGGGGGCCCTGAGTTTATCACAAAATGAAGGATGATTTTGAGAGAGGCGTCTTTGTTGAACTTAATGCAAAGGGCAGGTGCTGGACTTCTGAGACACTACCTCCACACTTTCACCTGAAGCTCTGGAAAGTTGTTGTTGGTGTGGCAGGAGCAGTAAGTTGAAATGTTGCCTTGGGTGCCATTAAAGCTTGCACCGACCCTGGTTATTGACTGGTTTCCGACAGCCGATGCAGTCGGCGAGAGCCAGGATGCCAGAAAAAGCTCTTGAAGGGTTGCTATGAACACTTTTCCTTGGAACTCGGAATACAGTTGTCATGCTTTGATGAGGCCTACAGGTAAGGCTTCTACTACACCAATGAGACCATGTGAGCCAGCATTGGAGGCTTTGCCAGGAATAAATTAAAGTCATGAATAGAGGAAGGGAATTGCCCTATTTCTTTGATACTTCCCTGAACCGGTCAGGACTGGAGTCTTGGAAGAAGAGTATGCCCTTTGAGAGGATAGACGGAAGTCACCATAAAGGAGGTGAATTGCTTCAAACAAGGCTTTGGGTATTCCATATATTGAAAAGGATATGAGGGCTCAGTCTAAAAGTAATCCCATCAATATAGGTTGCAAGGAAAGACCAGGACCAGAAGCTACAATGTGGATGAGGGGGATGCAACTGCCATTATAGGATGTCAAGACAGTTTTAGAAGATGGCAAGCAATAGTGGGTAGGACTCCAAAAATGGAGCCCAAAAGATGCCAAGGCCCCATCTGTCTGCTTGCAGTCTTTCAATCCCCATGCATGGGTGGTACGTATTAAGAGACCTTGGTGCTAATACGTTAACAATGTGGGGAGATGGAGTAATTGGGGTGAAGGTTCCAAGTCACAGGTAGCCTATGTTTCTTTCAGTGGTTCTGAACACTGTCCAGGTGAGAAACTGACCAGCTATAGAGTCAGGGTCCTCATCTGTTCTATTTTTATAAGCATTTCTAGCACAGCACAGATGTGGCAGGTGAATTTGGGCATTATATAGTACTGAAAATGGTCTGCAAATGGTCAACTTTGCCCAGAAAATGTTCCAGACCTACTGTACATGGAGAAGCAACAGAGGTGATAAAATACTTGCTCGAGAGCCGTCGGCATTCTCCTAGCCGGTATCCCAACCACCAGGATTTCATACCCAAACCAAAGTAACAACATATGGGTCCAAGTATCACGATGTACCAAAATAATATAATAACTAGAAAATAACTATTATATGGTAATTATATCCGATCAAGCATGTAACAATTCAGAGTAGTACAGTAATATTAGCTTCTGCCGTCACGTGATATGCTTTGTAGTCTTCGGAGGAAATTTACTAAGATGGGAGTTGAATTTCACACGGGATGTTGCTATAGGCAACCAATTAGATACTATCTATTATCTTTTAAAAGGTGTTAATAAATAAGAAGTAGATTCTGATGGGTTGCCCATAGCAACATCCCATGTGAAATACAATTCCTATCTTAGTAAATTGACCCCTATGTTTGAAAGAATTGTCCACGTAATCTTTCTTTATTGACACTTGAATCCAACTGATGTAAATGTAATGCATGAGCCATTTGTCAAGTCACTGTACATAGATTAGGGTCATAGGCCACTTTCTGATGAGACAGGATTGCCTATTTAGATGCGGCAGCTATCATGAGGTCCCATTATTCACTTCCCCATTATATTGATTACAGATCGTTCCGCCATGTGAGATGGTAATGACAGTACTGGATTTCCCACTGAGCCGTTGCGGCATGGGCCTACAGGCAGCACCTGTTGGGGGTGGCACAGCAGCTAATCTCCCGCATGGCCGCTGCCGCCGCTTCACATAGAGGGTGGTGGCCTTATAACTCTTTTGCATGGCCACCACTCATGATCCTCCTCTTCACTCAGTGTGAGGCGGCCTTTGAGCTCTTTTACATGGTCGCCCCATCCGGTCGCCCCATCCTTCTTTCTACCTATGGCTTTGGTTTCTTTCTTTTTTTTGCTAGCTCAGTCTCTTCAATTTGAGGTAAATTTACTAAGATGGGAGTTTTATTGAAGATGAGATGTTGCCCATAGCAATCTGATTGGTTGGGTTAGGGCATTCCATAGGAAGGGAGCAGCCCAATGATAGTAAGCTTGCAGCAGGGCCCTCCTACCTCCATGTCTGTCTGTTGTTACCCAGTTTGTTTTATCACTGTTTACTATTGTAAAGCGCAACGGAATCTGCTGCGCTATATAAGAAACTGCAAATAAATAAATAAATAAATAATAGTCTGCAAAAGATTACAAATATTTTTTTAATAAATGATGATGAAAAAGTTTTCAGTTGGAAGATTCTTTGGGTGTCAGTGTGTGTATATGTATGTGTGTGTGTGTGTGTGTGTGTGTGTGTGTGTGTGTGTGTATATATATATATATATATATATACATACACACACACACACACACACACACACACACCAACCAACCAACCAACAAACAAAAACTGGGATTTTTGGAGAATGTATGTTTATGTGTGTGTATATCTATATATAGATATATATATATATATATATATATATCTATATATATATAGATACACAGGCATATAGATATATACACACACACACACAAACGATTGCACACACATACCCCCCCCCAAAAAAAAATATTACGCTAACTTTTGGTGTACTTGTGGGTGTGAGTCTGTCTGTCTGTCTGTCTGTCTGTCTGTGTGTGTGTGTGTGTGTATGTATATATATACACACACACACACACTTCACTCACTATAAAATAAATAGTGGCATCGCACATTTTTTAATACATTTGTACTTACTGTTGCTGCGCAACGGTGGGGTCTGGGTATTTGGAGATGGCGTGGCTCCAGCCGATGTATTGACTCCAGATGACGTACAGGCTACGGCCTGTGTCCCTTCTGCCGCTTCAACAGACGCAACGATACTGTCGTCATGGCCCCCAGGATGTTGCTCCATGGTGTCTGCCGGGTCATCATCTATTAACAGTGGCGACGGTGGACAAGAGTCTGCAACGCTGCTGTTGTCATGGTTCCTCCCAGAAGCCTGGCTGCTTGAAGCAGCTAAATTGGATGACAGCCTGACTGGTGTGGCTAATGCTGTGTATCCAAAAACACCTGCACACTGGTCATAGTGTTTCCAATCTAGGCGTGCCGCACCACTTTTGTGTCTGTTGTGGTCGTGTACCTTCATGAATTGTTTCCGCAGCGCCTTGAGCTTATTGACCACCTGTTGCTGTGTCCTTTTGTAGCCACGGGATGCCAATACCATCGCAATATTTTTGTAGACCACAGCGTCCTTTACGGTTCCGGTGATCTGTCTGCGGATCTCCTCGTCACCCCTAATGTTGAGCAATTCCCTCACCTCCTCATCTGTCCAGAGAGAGGACATATTGCTGTAAAGCAGGCTTCCAAAGTGTGGATTGCAGGCTGAAGAAGTGTGGAGCGCAGGCTGGGATGGTGCCTGTGTCCCGTGGTCCGCAGCTCCAGCGTGCTGCTTGTTGGTTTCTGGGGTCAGACTGCTGACCTCACAGGAATCCACCAATAGCGGCATTTCAGAAACAGTAGTGTCGGTTGACACCTGTCGGGGCCTTTCTGACCGCACACAAACACGTGTTAGAGCCGTGTTCAACCCTGGTAAAGACCAGGGTTGAAAAGCCGTGGTGCTCAACACGGGTTTTCTGAGTGTGGCGCTTTCATACCGCACCTTCACCCGTGTTTAAGCCCCGCGAACATGGCAATAACCCGTGTTCACAGTGCGGTCTGAAAGTGGTATTAGAGGCCTCACCAACAGCCAGAGAGGCCAGCTTGGTAGATTTCCACCAATTCAGATTAATCACTGATCCATCAATACAATACCTTCTCCTGTGCTAATGATTAATCCACTAAGATAATGCAGGGAAATTGCTGAGATCCGTTTCTTCATACTATGTCTGGGTCAGAGAACATGACATTCACTTATTAGCAATCTCATACAATGTAACATTATCATCAGTATATTTCATTTAGCATTTTATTAAGTTTCCCGTCCCCCTACTTGAGAGTTTCTTCCCTAATTAAACCAGCCAGGTGTGGAATGTATAACTGCAGACAGAGCTGTAACGTGTTGATTACTTAGTAACCCTTCCTGGCGATGTTTCATGATAATGTTCCAGCTTCAGATGGTCGCTTACTAATATCGGTTCTACCTTTGCCAATTATGCACTGTCTTGTTTATCTTTCTTTATATATTGCAAATACTAATTTATAACAACATTAATGCCTATGGAAAGATTTTTCAGACACATTACTATTGGTGTTAGAGGTGGCCATCGACCATCGACGATTCAAAATCATTGATGGTTTATGGTCAATGTTCTGCCATCAATGGGGGAGATCCAGATGGTTTCCCTCCATCGATGGCAAAGCATAACCAAATTGTTTTTGTCTTACCCAAGGGGCCAGGTGACTGAGTATAGCTCTGTCCCTGACACCCATAAATTCCACCCCTGAAGGCGCTGATTGGCCCATCGGGCCAGTCCGTAAAACAAAAGGGATGACCATTAATAGATAATAAAAATTATGGGGTTACATCACATAGAATGCTACCATCGATGGTCATTTGCAATATCTCTATCAATGGCAACAATTGATGGCAATAGCATTGATGTCCATCCCTAATTGGTGTATCCCATGGAACCAGTCCTGCAAGCTGGGTGTCAAGAGTGTAGAGACAGGTAAGGGGGCCTACCGGCTGTGGACAGTACAATCCTTCATGGGTTGCTGGAAACTACTCTGTTCTAGGAGCAAAGAGGAAGGAAGAGACACCAAATCCAGTCATAGGTGAGGAGTTTGGCACTAACTACAGACAGAGGTTGCAGTTACTGCCAGTAAAATCCAGAGTCCAAAGTGAGTCCAGTTTTTCAGTGACAGAACAAATTCTGCCCAGGTTTCCACAAGGAGCACAGGTCCAGTTCTGTTTTTTTTTTTTTTTTTTTTTTTATGAAATTTTGCAAGTTAACATACATCACATACAACATCTCATAAAACATATAACATTTCACCCAATACGTTGGTTACGCTCTGTGTCGTTTTTTTTTATTTTTTTGCAGTTTACATTTTACAATATTATAGACACTTTATCAACTGCGACTTTCATACATCACTCATTCATTGTACTGTACATTAACTTCCGTCATTTCATGTTCTCCGTCCTTGGTGTTACCCCTCTACTGGCCCTACCCTTCCCAGCAGTACTCTTTCCCTCCTTTATACCTGGGTGACTTTGGCAACTAGGCCGTACTACATGTTACCTTCCCCTCTGACGTCCCCATCCCAAATTTTTTTTTTTTTGTAATTTATATTGTGGCCTATGTGTCTTAACCGTGATAGTGCGAGCATCTAAGAGAAGCAAGTCATAATAACCTGCTAAGGACTAGAAGACAGGCTGGTGAAAAACATCCAGTCTGAAATAGTGATTAACGCTTAATATTTTTCACTGTGATTCTACTGTGTTCCTGGTGATGTGCATTTTATTTTTATTTTTTCTTTTTTTTATTTTTTTTTCTTAACAATGATTTTTTTTGTTTTTGTTTTTTTGTTGCCAACCTATCTCTTTAAATTATAAATAGTCAGCCTTCTATTAACCTATCCGTGACCTTTACTATTCAAGCTGTTCTTATCGTTTATTTTTAGTGCAGAAAAGGAAATTTAGTATTCAGTGTTGATATCAACATAATTCATTAACTCTATAATAGGGGGATGTCAGCCAGGGGGTTCATATCTGTATATATTTGTTCATGTTTTTACGCCTTATATGCAGGTGTTTTTCCTGCGTTGCTGTGTAGTTGACTAAAGCCAACCAGCTATTGATATCTGGGGCCTTGCTGTCCATCCATTGTCTGGCCACTACTACTTTGTCCAAGGAGCACATGATGTTAAGATATAGTTTATTGTACCTAGTGCCCCCATTCTCTTCCAAGATGTTCAAGATGCACCCTCTGACCGTGAGTATCTCTACTGGGAAGCCCGTATCTATTATTATGTCCATAACATTTTGCCAAAAGGTGTTGACCACTTGGCACTCCTATAATAGGTGCAAAAATGTCCCAGGGTCCGTCTTGCACTTAGGGCATACATCTGATGTTCTTGCCTTAAATTTGACCATCCTTACCGGGGTCATACATGATCTGTGAAAGATAAACAATTGGATTTGTTGTGTCCGGATCCCGTTTGTGGCCCTAGGGATTGCTAGCACCGCTTCTCTCCACTCTTCCTCGCTGATAGTTCCCACCTCTGCCTCCCATTTGCCCTTCAACCCTTCCAATTGATCTTGGTACTTTATCTTCCCTAGGCCTTTATATAACAGAAACCAGCTTTCTTTTGTCCCCTTGAAACAGCACCCTTCATCCAGCCACTTAGAACGCTGCAGGCAGTGCACCACTTCCTAGAATCAGCAGCTCCGCCCCCAAGGCATGCCTTCATGATGTCGCTGAGCGTGGCCAAACCAAGGTGGTATAGATCCTTATTCTGACCCGAATGGCTGCTCTCTGGAATAGCGAGGAAAGCCCTTGAGAACTCACAAATAACTTTGATCCTTACATCAAGAGTCTATGAGGTATAGTATAAAGATCTGGTCAATGTGGACAAGTATAATAACCTTATTATTATTATTATTACACCGCATTATATAAAGAGATTAGTATCAGTACAGGGGTCCTCTGGGACCCCACCTCCTCCTCCTCCTCATCTTCTAAAGCCATTGTTGGACCTAGGGCCTAGGCACAACAGTAACGGCAATCACCCTACTCATAATTTTATTATTATTATTATTATGATGGCTCTAAGTGGAGATACATCCGGTAAGGCAGTAAGGGCACGTTCATGCAGCTGCTGTGCAGAGCTGGCTGTAAGTGGAGATACACCTGGTAAAGAAGTAAGAGTGCCCACTTACACAGCACAAGCAGGTGAAACGGTAGAGACCCGATGACACATTTCGACTGAATCATGTCATCGTACCCCTAAATTTAGTGTAAAAATAAAGATGTCTAACAAAAGCATAAGCAGCCAGTATTTACTCTGCACAGAAAAAATATAACTCACCCAAATCTAAATCTCTTTGCGCGTTACATCTGCCCCACCTGCAGTGTATTTTTTTTTTGCTTTACGTACAGGTGTGAATCAGTTCCCTTGTACACACGGAAATGGAAATATTGTGACTCCCAGGATTCCTGTGCTTCATGTTCGCTTATTACCAGCTAAGCATTCTGCATATCCTATGCATCTGGTTCTAAAGGGCTGGGCGCAGTAATTTGTTCATTGCTATTGCCATTATGGAAATGCTGCCTCTGTTGCATCTGTGTGGAGGTGACAAGCTTTCTAAATGCATTAATGATTTATATAAGCATCTCTCAGGGGAACCCTCACGGGATTAGAAACAAAGAGGTTACATCAGAAACACGGCAAAGGTTTTATCCTTCTAGTAACAGCTGGAAGCATGTGAGCGGCCCATCTAAGTGAGGCGCTGATACCGCACAGTGGATACCGCACAATCAGGAGAAGTCACTTATAAACAGCTAAGCAAACAGACGCGTACAAAGAGCCTGTTCGAGAGTTGAGTGTAAATCCATTTGTAGGGCTGATGGACCTGATTCAGTTGACTGCTAATGTGCAAAATCACAATCCATTCAGTTATCGAACTACTTAATATATGTACGGATTATAGCGCGCATGTGCAAGCCAAAATTCTGAAGAGGGCAGTTCTGTGCCTGAGTTATAGTCACTGACTATACTGCTGCTGTTTGTTACATAATAGTAGTGGACATCGCTTATATGGGGATTGGCAGGCCAATATGAGGGTGGCACATATGGTATTACTTGGGGGTAGAACAATGCCTATGTGTCATTGGTGGAGAACCATTGTCTCTGTCGTTGGTGGAGAAGCATTGCCTGCCTGTTGTTGGTGGAGAACCATTGTCTCTCTGTGGTGTGGGGAGAACCATTGTCTCTCTGTCGTTGGTGGAGAACCATTGACTCTCTGTGGTGTGGGGAGAACCATTGTCTCTCTGTCGTTGGTGGAGAACCATTGCCTCCCTGTCGTTGGTGGAGAACCATTGACTCCATATAGTTGGTGGAGAACCATTGCCTCCCTGTTGTTGGTGGAGAACCATTGCCTCTCTGTTATTGGTGGAGAATTGCCTTTCCCTCGTTGGTGGAGAACCATTGCCTCTCTGTCGTTGGTGGAGAACCATTGCCTCTCTGTTATTGGTGGAGAACCATTGCCTCTCTGTTGTTGTTGGTGGAGATCCATTGCCTTTCTCTCGTTGGTGGAGAACCATTGCCTCTCTGTTGTTGGTGGAGAACCATTGCCTCTCTGTCATTGGTTTAGAATCATAGCCTATCTGTTGGTGGTGTAGAACCACTGCCTTTCTCTCGGTGGAGAACCATTTCTACCGATGGTTTATGGCAATTACCTCGCCTTTGTTTACAGAGCTGCCCTCCCTGTTTTTGTGAACTGTAGGCAGGTAATCATTGCTTTTGGGCATCCTAATTGATGCAATTGGTAGCTGCACCTCTTTTTTTTAAGTTGTCTCTGCCCAAAGGGGGCAACTGGGCTCCTTCCACCTTCCTGGTGGTACTATTTCAGTAAGAGAGGGTGGAGCCAGGGACACTAATTACTTACACCTGGGCCAGTTAAAGATGCCAGCTGTTGATGGGGCACATTTGAATTTGATGGTATGGTCACACCTTATGTGCTACGCCATGCCCCCTCCATACCCAGCCCTTGTGGATGTCTCAGCAACCCAGGGTTGGGTTACAGGTTACATTAGATACTTAATTGTATGGTGGTGTGTTTATGTTTGGCTAGAGTTGATAATTCAATTACTTTGTAGTCAAGGTCATTCAATTTCATCATTCAAAACTGTGACCTTCAACTCAATCTTTGATGTTAGTGGATTTATTTAATTTAAGTTAGGCTGTTATATAAAGTTATATTGTTACGTGTCATTCTCAAGCCTCTCAATGATTGTCAGCTTACCTTTTCCCATCTACAGTATTTTCATCTTGGCTTTTCCTTGCATAGCCCTGAAGGTCTGTGTCAATAGCTCTTGAGCTGCTCACAGGAACATATTGACCCGGTTTAAATATCCAGAGACATGTAATCTGTACCAATCAATGGCAGTAGAATGGAACCAGCGCTGGGAAATCAACATACAGTAACCCGTCCTTATTATGTCATTGAACTGATAAATCATCTGACATGAGAACTCCTTTAATCAAGTCTAAAAAAAAAAAACCCGACCAAGATTTGTGCATTGGGGATTGTGAACATGACTGCTATTGCAGAACCTCTCTATTTATTCTGATCATTGCCGGCTGAGCCGTGTACACCTGGCCCACATTAACAGAGTGGGTCTGATCCTGAATTGTATGGGATTTTTGCATGCGACTGAGTGGCAATGGGGAATTCAGATGCAGATTGGATTTGCATTGTGCGTTTAATGGGTGAGTTCACAGAGTTTTGTCTTACAGACAGGGCTGCCACTAAGAATTTTGGGGCCCGGGACTGACTTCCCTACACCCCTGCTCCCCCCCCCCCTTCAGTTACCGCCCGACTCCTGCTGCAGGTCTCGGGTCACAGGCTTCTTCAATGCAGGATGCCGGCAGCCAATTAAAATGCAGCACCGGCTGGTGAGCCAATCAGAGCTCGTGTACCGCCAGCCACTCTGATTGGCTAACGGTACACAAGCTCTGATTGACTCAAAAGCCAGTGCTGCATTTTAATTGTCGGCCGTGATCCTGCATTGAAGAAGAAGGCAGCACAGTGGAGGCATTCGGGGGGGGGATTGAGCTGTACCCACATCACCCCCCTGGGCAGCCATTAGTCCATGGGAGGCTATTCCACTTGGCCTCAACCAATTATTGATGATCGGATGGTTCTGCATGAGAAATCTTCCAATATTCCTGATCATTGGTCATCCGCATCTGGTAGTGTACCTGCTGCTACAAGCGACTGCACAGCACAAGGGAAGAACCCAGATATACTGTAGTGTGGTCACACACTGTGAGATATCTCATAGTATACAGTCACAATATCTGGCGCGTGTGAAGCTGTCAGTAATCATGTTTGTCCGATAGACATTCTATCTGAGCTTTGTAATAATCCCCCAAATTTCAGTCTGATCCCAGGCCCTCATTCAGCTGGGACCACAGAAGTGATCCGCAAGGACCGCAATGCAGTTATCGATTGTGGGCGGAACTGCTCACGCGGAGGACGTTTTGTAGGTTCATATAGCGATGGCAGCGCCCTGTCTTCAGCAAACAGCGACGGAAATAAAAGTCAGTATAGACTGACTTCTATTACCGAAGGGGAGAGAAATCATTTCAGGGTCAGCAAATTATTTCTCTCCCCTTGTGTTTGCGTACACTTCCCTTCGCATGGTACCGAGAGAGAGGACATTCGGCCATGCTGTGTGCAGCATTTATTGGTATAAGCCAACCTGGATTAGTCCCTTAGGCCCTAAAGATGCAACTGCTGATGGCAGCTTCTTTTGCAGGTCTTGGTGCGGTTTGGTCGCAGAGATGTTTCCAACACGCAGTAGCGGTAAATGCTTTCATGGATTCTGTGATCACTGTAAGCAGCTGTAATTGAGACGCTATAAATAGCCTGATTCAGCTGGTTGTAGGGTCATGTGATCACCAGCATTGTGAGAAAAGGGGTGGGGTCACCATGGCTCAACGCAAAGCAAGTCACATTCAGTGGGCAGCGCAGCCGTGTGGCAGATGACCACAGGAGACTTGCCCACTAGTCCAGTTGGCTGGGTATGCCACCCGCTCTTCAGGAGCCTCTCACCCTTTCCAGGAAAGAATGCAAATCACTCCGGGAGCTAGGCACAATTTAGAGAAAACAGTCACACAGTCCACGCACACACATTCCTGCTTTTCCGTACAGCGCACGATCTCTACTTTCAAAATGGCCCCATAGACTCCGCTGGGAAAGTGCTTCTAGTCTCCAAATTACCATATAGATGATATACTTCTTATTCGGATTTGCAGAGCCGTAACTGTTAGCGGCAGATAATTCAGGAATCAGGATATTGTCCGGGGTGCTGAAATTTAAGAAAATGTTTTTTAATACAGAGCAAATCACACTTGCTGCTTCTTCTGCTGCTTAGCGCGCCGTCACATTCCCATTGCCTGCCTTCATCACCCTCATTACCAAATTAACACAATTACACATTAAACACAGTTGCAAAACACAAAGGGACATTTACTAAAGATCTTAAAAATGGAAAGAGGTGATGTTGCCTATAGCAACCGATGAGATTCTGTCTATCGTTTTCTAGGATGCAATATGAAAATGACAGAATCTGATGGGTTGCTATATTTCATTCGTTGATGCTTTAGTAAATTTAACTTTTGCAGTGCACTTACTCCCACATATAGTGGGACAGTCCTTTTGTTTTGGGACTGTTCCACTGTCTCATCTGCCACAGTGTCTGAGGGTGGGGGTAGGCGATTTGGGGAGAGTATCCGCACAGCATTTACTCACAGTGCCAGGAGAGTCCCCAAATTGAAGCGAACACTTTAAATAGCTATATAAAAAGGCTAACTACTGTCAGGGCTGCCCCATTCCCCTTCCCCCCCTCCCTTAATTTACCGCCCAACTCTGCTGCAGGTCCTGAAGCACAGGCTTCTTCAGTGCAGGACGCCGGAGGCCAATTAAAATGCAGCACCGGCTGGTGAGCCAATCAGAGCTGGTGTACCTGCAGCCACTCTGATTTGCTAACGGTGCACAAGCTCTGATTGGCTCAAAAGCTGGTGCAGCATTGAAGAAGCATTGTTTGCGGTGGGCAAAATTAGCTGCCTGGGCCCTTCCAGAGGCTGGGGACCGGGACAGCTGTACCCACAGCACCCCCCCTGTCGGCGGCAAAATGATCTGTTTCAAACTTTCTTGATATCGAGAGAGGGCGCTGTGACGACAGAGATTGTAGGTAGGGGCCGATAGGGACTAAACCGTAAATTTGATGGCAGTTTTAACTAGTATACATATATATATTTCATATATACTGTGTGTGTGTATATATATATATATATATATATATATATAATCAGGAAGCACTCTTAAGTTATTTTGCAATATAAACACCAGCTGTGGATTTTAATAAAAATGCATCATAAACAATATAGATAATACTCAACGTTTCTGTCCTCTAGGGCAGTGGTTCCCAACCTGGGGTACTAGTACCCCTGGGGGTACTCTGCAGACCAGTTGGGGGTACTTGAAAAGAATATTGGTAATGGCGGACGATGAAAAGGTCTTTTGATGGCTGAAGAAGACCCATTGCCATGGAGACAAACCCTGTTGTGTCATATGCCTGACCAGCAATCCACTGGGAGCTTCCCATGCTGCCCTCGGACATCAGCAGTCATCAGCCCAGCACTGACGAAGGTGGAGGAAGCAGCGGCATTAATCCTACCAGTGTTAGCGGGAATCCTGGAGATAATACACAACCAGTGTCTAGACACGGAAGGGCATGATTCCTGGTTGTGTACTACTCCTCTGCTCCTCCTTAATATAAGGACATGCATAAGGATCCGCATACCGCTAAGTACTGTCCATATTTCAAAATGAGAGGAGGGGGTACTTATCAATGAAAAGCCTAATCAAGGGGTACGGGAGAGAAAAAAGGTTGGTAACCACTGCTCTAGGGGGTGTAGGAAATGCTGCGTGGTTCTACTGTATGGTTTACATTGGATTAATTATGCTGCTTTAAACTCCTGATGACAGTCCCTAGAGGACAGAAACGTTGATTATCATCTATATTGTTTATGATGCATTTTTTATTAGAATCCACAGCTGGTTTTCATATTGCAAAATAACTGGAGAGTGCTTCCTGATTTCTTCTATACATTTTGGACTTTATTGTTCCGGATGACACCCCAGTAGTAGTTGTTCTTTTTTTTGGAAGTGAGTGCGATCATTTTTCTTGACTAGATATTTTCGATTGAGCCAGCCATCGATCAGTGTTTTACTTGGTCATGTATGTTCTGTTCGTTATTATCAAATTACCCCTTTTTTCAAATTGAGCCAATGATCCATCTAAAAGATCTGGATCTTTTCACGGATTTATCACTTGATCCCAGCTCTTATTCGTGACCCATTTTGCCCATCTCTAGTCAGGGCAGTCGAGAGGAATGCCGGGCCCCGGTAAAAAAATTTGGGCGTAACCTAAGTGTGGGAGGTGTGGCCACCTCCCACGCTTATGTAATGCCCCCAACATGTTTACAGGGGGGGGGGGGGGTGAAAGAAAACTCTAAAAACTCTAAACTCAGCAGCACACACCTACAGCATGCTTAGCATGAGCTCTCACACTGATGATGCATAAACATTGTGAGATTTCTATATAAACATTGTGAGATTTCTATATATATAACTATATGGAGCTATGTGTACTGTACTTTGTCAAAAATAATCAACAATACAAATTAGCAGATCTACAGATGGGTCTTGTCCCATCCTTGCTGGCGGGTCGCCATGGCGTCTGCGCTGGCGACCCGCCAGCAGCCACGCCAGCGAATGCACTGAGACGCGCGTGCGTCTCACGCGCACGCGCGTCTCAGTCTCCGTCGCCAGCGCGACGGAAACCCTGTCCGTCTCCGCCTCAGGGAGACGGACAGGGTTAGGGGGGGTTAGGGAGGGATGCGGGCAGGCGGCGGGGACCCCGGGTTACCGCCGGCAAGCCGGCGGGGACCCGGGGGAACGGATGGAAGCGCCGTCGGAAGGGGACGCGCGTGCCTCTCGTGTGCGCGCGTCCCCTTCTCACCCTCGCCATGGCGCTGGCGGGGGATGGCGGCTGGCGACGCCAGCGCCATCCCCTGCCAAGATGGGACAAGACCCATCTGTATGTAGTGTGCATCCACACATCCAATCCGCTACAGCCACATCCTACATAGATCTGCTCAGCTGCATCGCTGACAGGGCCGGTGCAAGGCACCAGAGCGCCCCAGGCGAGGGGGGTGTGTGGGGGGTACCTGCGGCACTGTGTGATCTGGCGGCGGGGTCCCTGCAGTGATGCGCGCAATCCGGCAGCCAGGCGGTGGCACGGGAAGCGCTGATGGGTTTGAAAACTCGCCGTACACTGATTGGCTGAATCTCAGCCAATCAGCATGCAGAATGTTTTCAAACCCAGCAGCGCTTCCCGCGCCGCCTGGCTGCCGGATAGCGCGCATCACTGCAGGGACCCCGCCGCCAGATCACACAGTGCCGCAGGTACCCGGCACGGACACCCCTGCAGCCTCCATGCGAGGGGCAAAGTGCTGCCCTCCAGTGGCTGGCGCCCTAGGCAATTGCCTAGATTTGCCTAGTGGTGGCGCCGGCCCTGATCGCTGATCATTTTATCATGAAGCACAAGCTGAGCTTAAAATAGATTTGGCCAGTCAGGAGATTCCAGACATCAAAGAGCAAGGAAGCTAGAAGTGAAGGTAATTGAAACAGATAATTATCAAGTGCTCTAACAGCACCCCCTGGCCAGCACACTCCACAGTCGACGTGGCGCTCACACAGAAGGGGGGAGCGGGATGGGGCGGTGGTGACGATGGACCATGGGAACACCAAGCGTTTCAATGGGCGTTCCCATGCAAATGCAGGGGGGACGCAGTGTGCCGGGGCAGGTGGCTGGTGTCACATGACATCCGCCACCCGCCCTGTCTTCGCCCCAGAGCCCGACCATTGAATGATTTCTCCTGCTCCGTGCACATGGGAGGGGACATACAGCTCAGTAAGCTGCGAGCTTCACGGCTTCCTGTTTAGAATCAGACCCACTGGGGCAGATGTATTAAGCCTTAACAAGAGATAAATGCAAGGGTGATAAAGAGAGATAAACGTCCAGCCAATCAGCTCCTCACTGACTTTTTTTCAAAAGCAGCCTGTAACATGGCAGGTGATTGGCTGGACGTTTATCTCTCTGTGGGGGAGATTCTCTAAGCAAAAAATGCGGTAAAATGCGGAGCTGGGGTGCGGAACATCCCCCCTGTATCACCCTTGCATTTATCTCTTTATAAGGCTTAATACATCTGCCCCTATGTATCTTATTCTTTATACTTATTTAATATATATCTGTTTCCTAGATGAACCAACCAACCTATAAAACTACCCGATGATCTCCAAGAAGAATTTGAGTTTTATGGAAATTAATTTGGTATTTTATGGCACAAGGCATAAAATCAATAAAACTTTCCCAAGCAGAGAAAAAAGCGTTTGATTTGTATTTTTCTTAAGTAGGAAAGATTCAACCTAGTCCATTCAAAGCGACAAAAATAATGTGTGAATAAGCTCAGAGTCGGGGGGGGGGGGGTGTTAATCCTGAATTCAGATCTGCAATGAGCTCATCAATAATTTTAATGACATTTATCATTTTGAGTGATACAGGTATTGCTCATTTAAGGTTTGGATGAGGGGGGGGGGGGATGTAATTTATTAAAGTGGCTTTTTTTTAATCTGCTGCCAGGTTGTTTTCTGTGTGGAAATCCCGCCCACGGGGGTAAAAAGAGACACCCGTGATGTAACATTTAAAATATATAGAGAATTGGTAAAAATGATGAAGAATCTACTAGGTAGCATTCATGTTGCAAAATGTTATAAAACATTTCTCAATACAAACATAGCTGATCAGAGCCATCTTGATAGCATTGTAGGCCCTGGGCAAATCAATGCATTGGAAACCATGTAAATCATAATATGCTCCTCCTGCAGTCCTGCACCATGTGTCATGTGACTGGCTCTCAGCACTCTGATTGGTGAATAGCTCTAGCAAGGGCGTAACAAGCATTGGTGCAGGGGGTGCAGCTGCTATGGGGCCTACAGCTGAAATAGGCCACCTTCCCTCTCATAGTAACATGTGCTGTATATTTTTTTTTTTTTACCATTTGGAGTCTACAAATATCTATTTACGCCACTAAGTTCTAGCTATCCACCAATCAGCATTGTGTCAGCCATTCACTGTCTGGCTGTAGGCTGGGAGGCGGGTAGGGTAAGCGGCCTAGCCACTCAGATTCTGTGACCACCACCCACCCCTGGAGTTGTGAGGTCCTGGGCAGCTTGATTGGCCATACTTGCCTACTTTTAGAATCTCCTCTCTGGGAGAAGCCCAGAGAGGAGACTCTCTGTAACTTTTCCATGGGGCGGGGCCGGAGCTTGATGCAATTAAGCCCCGTCCCCAAAACAGAAAATACTGCAATTCGCTGCTCTTTGGGAGGTGCTAAAATGATGCGATTGCATCATTTTAGTCCCGCCCCCTCCCCGAAGAGCCGCAAATGCCAGTATTTGACTGGCGGAGAAGGGAGATAAGCGGGGGGACAGCTAATTGCGGGAGGATTGCCCTCCCTTCAGAGGGCCAGGAGGGGGACCCAATATTTGGGAAACTCCCAGCCATTCTGGGATGATGGGAAAGTATGAGATTCCCCTGTAGCCAATGTTGATGTAGAGAGTGTATATAAGAAGTTCAAATACCGACGGCAGTCAAAATACTGACAAGCTTTGCCAGACAGTCAAATTACCGACATGTTCAAAATGCCGACATTCATTATGCTGACATTTAAATGTTGATATGTTTAAAAGTTGACATGTTTTGTTTAAAGTATGTTGACATATAAGTTGACGCATAAGTGTACCACATATAAGTTTACCCAGCAACTGGAATACCACGGTTTGCCTACCCCTGTTTTAAGTAATGTCTCTGTTGGGATTTGGTGGTTGATTTCTATCCAGTGGGACTGTGCAGTTGTTACTTTTGAAGTGAAACCGCCTCTGCCGTAATTAGCATACCTCCCAACTGTCACGATTTTAGAGGGACAGTCCCGATTTTCGGGTCCTGTCCCTCTGTCCCACCCGCGGCAGGCATTCTCCCGCTGCGGGGGGGTGGCAGTTGGGAGACCCCCCAATCTAGTAGAATAGACGCTGTGCGCATGCGCACAGCGTCTATTCTCGTATGAAAATGAGGTCGCGGCTAATTAGCATAAGCCGCGCCCTCATTTGCATACACACCGCCCCCTTTTCGGGCGCTCGCACGGCTTCGCCGCGCGAGTGTCCCTATTTCTTTAAGCAAAAAGTTGGGAGGTATGAATTAGTAATGTGCAGAAATGTTAGGTCTCGTCTATCACTGAAAGGTGATACTGCATCCCTCACCTGACATCAATTAGATGCCGGTGATACTTGTACTGTTTGAAATTGTAGATTGTGCTGCAATAGTAAATATAAGAAATGACGACTATTAGGATTATACTAATGATGCATGGCATGCCAGGTTTTCGAGCTGTCTTCAATAGTGGATTGTCAGTGAAATCCTCAGGGACCCCTTGTTTGTGAAGATAGAAAGAGGCAGTAAAGGTCGTGTCAGACGAGAAAGATTGCTCTGGTTCAAGAATGGGATGCATGTCCTTATACAGCCAGTCTCTGATAGATCTCGCAGTCCCCGCCTCACTGCATAGGTTCACATTAGGAAAATGCATCTCTCTGATGAGTCCACGGACTGTGGATTTTAGTCTGCCCGTTACATTGCAGGCACTGTATTCTACATTAATTGTTCTTTACCAAGAGTATAACAGGCAGCATTTGTAAAAGATTCACAAATCTAGCTATCGATGCATCTATTATCTCCCTTCTGAACACTTGGTGGCACATTTTATCGTATGGACAGAGAGTCCCATGATTCCAGGGGATACGGCCAATGGGTCTACAGCAAGTTGGTCGACAAGCATTTGGTCAACACCGTTAGGTCGACATGGTTCTCGGTCGACATGGGTCTAGGTTGACAGTCAAAAGGTCGACCTAGAAAAATGTCCCATGTTGACCTAGAAAAATGTTGACCTTTCCCCATGTCGAAAAACGGTGTCGACCAACTTGCTGTAGACCAAACAATCCCAACCCGATTCCAGGAGCATTTAAGCGTTGGAAGTGTCTGTTTGCAGCAAGCTGATTGTTGGATTCTAATGCTATCCACCACAGTGCAGCCTTCTCTACCTGTCTCTCAGCCTGCAGATAAACGGGTGCACAAGTGCACAGCTGTCAGCATCCTGGTTGGTGGAGCTATCCACAAATCAGAGCGCAGACAGCCAGTTACTGTATGGAAGAATGTGGAGAGCTGGTGTGAAGTGCACGAGGGGTGAATGATGTTATATTTCTTTAAATACAGTATATACCCTGTAAATGGGAGATTTGCTTTGCCCAGAGCCTACAGTGATATTAAGACAGCTTTACCATTCCTCAACCACATGGCGAAGTATGCAAAAGCCCCAAAAAACAGAAAAATAATTTGTTCTTGTGTTGACCTTTTTTAATGAGGGGGCGTGTCATGCTCCACCCAAAGGGCGTGTCTAGTTCCATATATGGAGAGATTGTGAAAAGAGATTGTGAACGTGGCGCCTAGACGAGTGGGTGTGTACTGCTACATCTGAGAGGAATCTTTTAAAATTACTTATATCCAAATGTAGATGAGCCCAAAAGCAGTTAGTAAGAGTTAGTAAGGAAATGGTGCTGATGATTCAATGTAAATGTATTGCTGCTTTCAGACCGCAAAACTGGCTTTGTCCAGGTAATGTTAAACGTTTTAAAAAACGGTTCTGCAAGCTAAACCCCCTTTCAGACCGCAGCTCTTAAACGGTATATTACCTTTGAAAAGCCGTTTTTTTTACATATAATCCCATTTAAGATCCGTTTTTTGTCCCTAGGTTTTATCCCGTTTAAGCCCATAGAAGATCATTGCATGTCATTTCAAATGGACTTTTTTACCCACAATCTCTCTGTCCCACACTTATGATGTTTGTAGAGCATAAAAGGAGGGGGAGGGGACTGCTCTGAACAGTACAGCAGCAACAATGGTGGCCAGTGAAGTGTCCAGAGACTTTATGCTTTTGTCAGCTCTCCTGCTCCTGGATCTAGCATGTGAAAGGTTAATGAATGTGCTTACATTCTGCCACTTTCTGTCCCTCTTTATAATGCATAGGAGAAGAATGCACTTCTTGGCTGAGAGTCAGAGAAGTGTGACTAATTTCTGGCAGGAAAGTCGTCGCTCTCAGCGCCAATACCAGCGCCGGAGGAGGGTTTTTGTTTTTGAGATGACAAACACCATTCTGGCTCTTAACATGTCTACGCAGCGTCGATTGTGGTCCAGAGAGCGTGAGAGTGGAGTTGTCTTCATGCGGAGTATGGTAAACTTTTGCGATGTTCAGTGGAAGGCGCACTTCCGGATGTCCCGTGCCACATTCATGTATCTATTAGACATATTGACGCCAGCGCTTACTCGTGCAACTACCAATTATCGACGACCCATTGAGCCAATGAGGAGGCTTGCAACAGCATTGTGGTGGTACACGACTCCTGGCGAATACCGGTCAATTGCTTCCTTGTTTGGAGTGGGAGTATCGTCAGTATGCACTATAGTGCACGAAGTCACACGTGCATTGCTGGACAAACTGTATACGACGCTGATTCGTCTACCGCAAGGGACACGGTTGGATCAGACCATTGCTGGATTTGTAATGCGTGGATATCCGCAGTGTGCGGGAGCGATTGATGGGTCCCACATCCCCATAATTGCACCCCATGAGAGTCATGCGGATTACCATAACCGTAAGGGATGGCATTCCATCATCTTGCAAGCTGTGGTTGATCACAAGTATTGGTATGAATGCTTTTATTCCTATTGTTTAATGGAAGTGTAACATTTCATACTTGTGTTTTTGACATTTCTCATCTATTTATCATTTCAGCTTCACTGATGTCTTCATTGGTTGGCCTGGCCGTTCCCACGATGCCCGAGTGCTAGCAAACTCAGATCTTTACAGATTAGCAGAGGAACAGAAAGGTGGATGGCTGTTCCCTAGAGAGGTATGTATAAAAAAAATATAACTATAACACCTTTACATGTTTTTGAATCATGCGTGTTCCATTCTAATATTTAAAAGACCATATTGTGAATATATCTTCCATTATATACTGCTTTTGTTCTGTCCTTTATATGAGTGTCATTGTATAGACGTCCATTCGGTCTACTACGTCGACATGAGGAAAGGTTGGCATGTGCATTTTTCTATTTGTTAACCAAAATGTTGAGACACGCATGCACTCATTGCAAAGTCGTTCCCTTTACTCCCCATGCTTTGTGATCTGATCCTTCCTATCCTCGCCACAACAATCCCAATCACACCTCAGTGGCTGTTAGGGCATGAAATGCCACCTGGCAGCACATGATATTTTATAAATCCGTGACAAATCATGTCGACCTTATGACTGTCGATCAAGTGTATTTCCATCTAAAGCATGTGTTGCCCTTATGGACTGTGCATCTGGGGCCATGTAGAGTTCGAAGTATGTTGGCCTTGTACTGTCATCCTAATGTATGTCGGTGGAAAATTATGTGTCGACTCAATTAACATATAACAGTGGCATCATCCGTATTGACATAGTATGATATGTGACCTAACACAGATTAGGCAATATTCCATAGAAAGCACCAGAGGTGGCCTTCACAACAGTTCACATAAGCCGCAGCACTAGACATTATGAAAAGACTCACCAACATGTAATTTTGCTACCATATTTGAATTTTCAACTGTGCTGAATCCATGTCTACATACCTGTACACCAGCATTGTCCCATACTCATGCCACAGCATGGTACCCAATTATTTGTATGAGCCCTTCTGATATGCCGTGAAACTCAAATGGCAACATGGCACGTTACAGCTGTTGTGCTCCCCCTTCCATTATCCATTTTTTTCCAAGGCCCAATTTCAGTTCCCAACTAATCATTTTGACAACTGGTATACCGAATTATACTGAATATTGTTTTACTCCAAACCAATACAGGTATACATTTGATGTGCATATACCATATTTTGATTGTTAGTTATTTAACTTAAATTTTTTTGTTTTTTTACAATAGAAATCGAAACATGTGGATGGGGTTGAAATACCAGTACACCTCATAGGAGATGCAGCCTACCCCTTACGCAAATGGCTTATGAAAGGATACACCCAACAAGTTGTACTTAGTCCGGAGCAAGTCAATTTTACTCATACCCTAAGTTCTGCAAGAATGGTAGTGGAGAATGGATTTGGACGTTTAAAAGGCCGTTGGCGGTGTCTTCTAAAGAGGAATGATGTAGACCTCGAATTTATGCCACAGATTGTAGCGGCTTGTTGCATACTACATAACCTGTGCGAGCTAAAGTGTGAGGACTTTTTACCTGAGTGGGCCGTTACTGAATCCGAAATGTATCCTGCACCTGTTTGCGAAACATACATGGGAGAGCATTCTGGGAGTGCTGAGCAGATCAGGGCTGCAATGGTGTCCAACCTTTCCTCCCTGCTTCATTTAAAAATGTTGTCTTTTGAATCTTGTTACTCAAAGTTTGCTTCTCAAATAAACCAGTTTAATGTTTATGTGAATGTCATGTTTTAGATGTAAGACACAACTCACTTGTAACGTTCAAATGTTTTATGGTTCAAACGTAAACCCAATTTTTTTTTTTTTTTTTTAACGAATACACAAACACATCAGCATCTTATTTGATAACGAGGATATCACAAATATCCAAAAACAATGTGGTATAAAAACAAAAACCACTCTAATGATATCACACAAACATTCCAAAACAATGTTTTTGAAAAACATAAAACACTGCAAGGCAAAACATGTTGCATTGTATTATGTGAACTCATTTTAAAACAGTGAAGCTAGGGGCATCTTGACTTAAGGGGCTTGAAGAAATACAGAGATTTTGGGGAGGATGCACGCTTTCAGGTGGTGGGCAGGTGAGGGTTTGCTGAGGTTGTGTAGGTGGATTATTGGCACTCTCGGGTTGAGTATACAGCGGTTGGCGTGCAGGACCCTGGTTGTAATGGGAAGAGTAAGGTTGGAAGGAGGGTGGACGGGTATGATCAGAAACAGAGGGATATGCATATTGTGGGTACTGTTGGGGGGCAATTGCGGGTGGACGCTCATGTGTTAGCAATCTGTCAATCAAAGACATTTGAAATTCCTTCATATCCCTTTGATGGGCAATTAGAAATTCCTGCATCTCCCTTTGCCTTTGGAATTGCAATTGGTCAAAGGTGTGAATGAATTCTCGGGTATCTTGATTAAGACGCACAAAGAAATCATTATGCATATCCTGCTGGGCCTGTATGAAGCGGTCCAGTCTTGCATCCTCTCTAGCAGACATGGCTGCATCCAATTGCTCGAGCTTCTCAGTGAGGACTGTAGTCATGATGCGAGCCGCTTGCTCCGTCTTATTCATTCTGCGTCTCCTTTGCGGCACATTATATACTGTGGGGTTATAAAATGTGGTCAAAAAACTAATTTTGATTAATTTAATATTAACTATTTATACAGACAAGACACACATATTAAAGAGCGCTTTGAGGAGTATTTTGGTACACGCATAGGAGGCTTGGTACGCAAGTATAGGGGAAACATGCAAACTCCAGACACTTGAACGCCTTGTTTGCAAATATAGGGGAAACATGCAAACTCCACACACTTGGAGGCATGGAATGCAAGTATAGAGGAAACATGCAAACTCCACACACTTGGAGGCATAGTGCCAATGCCACCCATGACCTATGTGCTGTGATGCAGTATTATGCTAACCATTCAAAAAAAAAAATGCCTGTTTGCAAGTAATAACAAACTGGTGTAAACTTACTGTTTCCACGTAATGGAACGGTCGGAACTGGACCCATCTGGCTGGTCCCAGGCTGGGTGTTTGCAGGTAGCGGAACGGTCGGAACTGGACCCATCTGGCTGGTCCCAGGCTGGGTGTTTGCAGGTAGCGGAACGGTCGGAACTGGACCCATCTGGCTGGTCCCAGGCTGGGTGTTTGCAGGTAGCGGAACGGTCGGAACTGGACCCATCTGGCTGGTCCCAGGATGACTGTGTTCAGCTTCCAGAGGTTGCGGCTGTGTAACAGCCTGGGTGTGGGCAATGACATCTTGCGTCTCTGGCTGTAGCATCGGAGTATCCGTGATGTCGTCATCAAACAGTGGTGGAGGGGATGTGCTGCACTGTGGTACTGGAACTGGAGAAGTAATGGCCAAAGGTTCTTCAGCACAGGTGTTTTCTTGTGCAGCTGTTTGCTGGCGACATTCCGCCGCTCCGAGATTGGAGCAGAGAGCCAGTGGAGCGGCAAGGGCTGAATGCCCAAAAACACTTCTGCACTGTTCTAAAAACTCCCAGTCCCTGCGTGCTGCCCCACTGCGGGTACGGTTGTGGTCATTGACCTCGTGGAATTTGCGCTTGAGTGTTTTCAATTTGTTTATGATTTGCGATGTACTACGCACAAAACCTGCAGCTGCCAGCATCTGGGATATATTTTTATAGATGACAGCATCCTTAACGGTGCCTGTCATCTGCCTGGATATTTCATGTTCACCCCTTATTCTAAGGAGCTCCCTCACCTCCTCCTTAGACCAATTGGTTGTCATTATTGCAAGTTAAAACTGTGCAAAAAACGGAGTCACACTGCAGATGCTTACAGTGTGTGCAGGAAAAGTCTATTTCCTGGTTCTGGGCTTCCTGCACAGTAAAACAGCCAATCACAGTGAAGGACCATTGATTTCACTGTAAATACCGTTTCTGAGCCGATTTTTGCGCTAAAATACCGGTTCAGAAACGGGTAGGACCCTGCATTTTAACCGGTTAGAAAAAACGGCATTTTCTAACCGGTTAAATGGGACTGTGCCTTTCAGACCGCACACATTACCGTTTTAAAACGGTAAAAAAACGGCAATATACCGTTTTAAAAGTGCGGTCTGAAAGGGGCATAACTGTCTCTCATTCCTTTTTTCCCAAAAAATGTAACAGTGTAATGTGGGCTACTGTAGGTGAAATGAGGGAGCTTGCTAGACTAATGAAGAAGAGAGAGAGATTGCTGTTTTTTCAGGGAGTCTCCTGCAGAATGCAGGAGGGGAGGTAACTATGATGTAACAGTGTAATGTGGACTAGGTGAAATGAGGGAGATTGCTAGACTAATGAGGAAGAAAGGGAGATTGCTGCTATGTCAGGAAGTCTCCTGCAGAATGCAGGATGGGAGGTAACTATGATGTAACAGTGTAATGTGGACTAGGTGAGATGAGGGAGATTGGTAGACTAATAAGGGAGAGAGAGATTACTGTTATTTCAGGGAGTCTCCTGCAGAATGCAGGAGGGTAGGTAACTATGATGTAACAGTGTAATGTGGACTAGGTGAAATGAGGGAGATTGCTAGACTAATGAGGAAGAAAGGGAGATTGCTGCTATGTCAGGGAGTCTCCTGTAGAATGTAGGAGGGGAGGTAACTATGATGTAACAGTGTAATGTGGGCTAGGTGACATGAGGGAGATTGCTAGACTAATCAGGGAGAGAGGGAGATTACGGTTATTTCAGGGATTCTCCTGCAGAGTGCAGGAGGGTAGGTAACTATGATGTAACAGTGTAATGTGGACTAGGTGAAATGAGGGAGATTGCTAGACTAATGAGGAAGAAAGGGAGATTGCTGCTATGTCAGGGAGTCTCCTGTAGAATGCATGAGGGGAGGTAACTATGATGTAACAGTGTAATGTGGACTAGGTGAAATGAGGGAGATTGCTAGACTAATGAGGAAGAAAGGGAGATTGCTGCTATGTCAGGGAGTCTCCTGTAGAATGCAGGAGGGTAGGTAACTATGATGTAACAGTGTAATGTGGACTAGGTGAAATGAGGGAGATTGCTAGACTAATGAGGAAGAAAGGGAGATTGCTGCTATGTCAGTGAGTCTCCTGTAGAATGCAGGATAGGAGGTAACTATGATGTAACAGTGTAATGTGGGCTAGGTGACATGAGGGAGATTGCTAGACTAGTCAGGGAGATTGCTGCTATATCAGGGAGTCTCCTGCAGAATGCCGGAGGGTAGGCAACTATGGGCTAATACATCTGCCCCACTGAAAGCAAAGGTTCATATAGCTTTGTCACTCACAGATATGTGATACTGGATCATTTTCCTCTGTAAAAAAAAATGAGCACGTCTCATTTGGGCTCTTTATCTGCTTTTAGGACTTTTTTTGAAAATCTGAGGTAGTTTTAGGAAAAATTTCTACAGAAATCTAGAAAATGCTGAAGGGTTTACAAACTTTCAAGCACCACAATGTTTTTTTTTAAGCTTCAATATCTTATGGACAAAACCCGTTAAGCCCATACTACAGTTTTTACAATAAGCTTACGGATAATCGTTATTCTAGTTATTTTTATTAAACAACATATATCGTAAATGTTCTCTGTCTCTCAAGAACATCTTCAAATATGCATTGTTTTTAGTGTTTATAAATTTTTACCTCAGAATCTCCATAACCGTTGCTCTTGATGTTTGTACAGTGCTTCAGACAATGTTGGAGCTTTATAAATAAATTATGATAATCGAGTTAGAATGGAATGCATTGCATTAATTCAGAATTTCCATTGTCATAAAACAGTAATATTACAGCAATGTTCTAATCCCGTCCTTCCCTCTATCAACTGGCGCAGCTTAGTCACTGAGGGCCATGATCAAAGCCAACTGGCCCCACGAGAGGAGGAAATCTAAATAAGCCGCTTGATTCACATTGAAATTATTTAACAGAGAGCAGGAAAAAAAAACAAACACAAGACTCAAATCTATTCATTTTTAAAGCAAAGCTGCCCAGAGCTATGAATAATTGAGAGACAGAAAAACTGCGTTTTACAGGTCATAGAGCTGATAATTCCGACAAAAAGTACAGATCAAACACAACTTACTGACTGGAGATCAGTCACTCACTGGAGATCAGTATTTTGCGGTATACCCCAGCTTCTCCCTCTACATCAAAGTGGCTCACTAGTGACCTCTTTTAGAGTTGGACGCACTTTACAAAGAGTTTTTGATTGTAGCAAAGGAACAATTATGACGGGTAGTCTCAGCTCCACATAGCTTAAAACTTGCAGGTGGAAAATTGGGGAGACAAAAAGCATAGGGGGCTCCCCTAAAAAGCTGTTTACAGAGATACTTTATAGTAGTGCACAAAAATAGAATTTGTGGATTGACCTTTGCGCTAAACCTTCGCTGAGGGATATAGAGGAAAGTGAAGGCCACCTACCCACACCAAACAGTGGACACTACAGAAAGAATTTACCAATGTATCCCCTATGCGCTGGTTAAGGTATAATCCTTTTCCTCTTAGTTGGTTACCCAAAATAAAGAAAAAAAGGTTGTTGGAGGGAGCAGCTTGGTGGGACTGGAGCCTGGGAGACGATCAGGGACCCCTGGGATCCTCCATACTTGTAACAACTACGCTGTAGTCTTTGTGTGTGGACCACACGATCTGGTGAGAGTCCACCTTGCTGTTTCTTTTTATGTTCATGTTTTTAGAGTGAATAAAACTGTATTGCACCATCCAGTTTTTTCTTCTTTTTATGGATCAAGATACAAACCTGACGTATCGGTGACGTGACCGCTCCCCTGTGAAACGCTAATGTCTACAATTTAGTAGACATATCAAAAGGGTACGAGTCAAATCACAGAAACCTTTAAATATATTTATTTAAAAGTGTATATCAAAACTATATTACACTATTGTACCTATTTTTCTTTATTTTAGGTAACCAACTAAGAGGAAAAGGATTAAACCTTAACCAGCGCTTAGGGGATACATTGGTAAATTCTTTCTGTAGAGATACTTTATTCTAGTGCAGACTGGCTGGTGAGATAGGGGCCTAATCAGGATCACTCGGTGTGATCCGTATTCAGCTTCGGCAAGTTACACACTTTCGCCGGGCCCTTCATTGCGGGGAGGGATGGCCGGAGGCGGACGGGGCAGAAACGGCTCTGGACCATAGGATCGCCCAGCGATTTATGGGCGTCACCATGAAAATGCTGGGTGTTCCCATGGGAACGCAGGCGGGCTGATGTCTGCCGGGGGTGCGGGCGGCTGACATCATACTGTAGGGTGTCAACGCCCGCCCCGTCTTCTGTGATTTGCATAGGAAATAAAAGTCAGTTCAGACTCACTTTTATTTCCGACGGTTGAATAAATCATCAACGATTTCTCCTGTTAGCGGCTGTATGCGAAGGGATGGTACCGAGAGGTTTCAGCGGTGAGGGGGCAGGGCATTCGGCCGGATGGTGGGCGGCGTATCAGCGCTCAGTAAGCAGCAATTTTCACTGCATACCAAGCCAACATGAATAACCACCATAGAGTATTAACAGGCAAGCAATTATGTGTGTTTTGTGCAAAGACACATCAGCTGTACACTAGGCCCCCTATCTCGATACCGAAGCTGATGCTTATCGTACTAGCTAGATATCCAGTAAGTAAGAGGGATTCATAGTGTTAGTTGTATCAGTGTAAGAATAGTGATACCCACTGTATTCTCACTGGAAATCAGTGCCACTTACTATAGAACAAAAACACTGCCGATACACATTGTAAACCAGTCGCCATTGATTCCAGGTCAGTGCCACTCAATCAGTTCCACCCAGTCAGCCAATGGAGATCAGACACACTCTGGAGATCAGTGCCACTCAGTCAGAAAATGGCCTTAGGGCCCACTCTCTGCAGCTGATCACATCAGCCGATTGCGGAATGTGCACTCTATAAGAAAGACTTCTACTGACCAGGCAGCTCCTGTCGTGTGGGGGTGGATGTACATGTGGGCAGAAAGTGGATCAGGGCTAGTGTTACCATTAGACATCTCTACGCAGCTGCCTTCAGCGTTGACTCCTGGATGGTGCCACTGAGGCTGCGAGATCTACATTTATTGATGACTATTCCCTTAATCGATCTCCTCCGCTTACCTTTGCTCCCCCCTACAGTTAATACCAGCCAGTCTTTCAAAGATAAAGCTCCTCCTATCAGACCAGACGAGTTGCTAAGGTTGAGAGGACATCGAAGAGTAAACCCTTGATGGTTTCCGTCAACGGAGCCATTGGTATTTTCCATTTATGGCATGAAGCTATTGACAGAAAACCATCAATAGTTTGAACCATTGATGGGCATCCGTGCTGTGGTGGGTAATGAGTGGCAGGGCTAAGCATCATGTCCTACTGTGCTGGGGAAAAAAAGCCATCAATGTCGAAGGGCCTCTGCCATCAATAGCAAACAATTAATGGGTAATGGCCACCCCTAAGCTGAAAGCTGTCAATGGTGCTGGGTAAGAGCCAAATAACATGGGCTGTCCTGTGATCTGCTGTCCTCAGCCACTGTGGGAGATTAGCCTTGCCCACATACTGTATGTTTTAGAGAATTTATAATTGTATCATCTTTAGACTTTTTTTATTAACTTATTAACTTTTTATTACCTTACAGTCAAACTGGAAGCAACTTGGCCGGCTCTGATTGTTTATGAGAAGCACAGCGGATAGGACCGTTTATCCTAATGACTACAGTTGCTCGTGATTTTTCCAATATTTATACAGTATGTTTAACACGCTGTGTGCAAGTCCCACTCATTTTATTCTGCCCAGGATGATAACACATTTCTGGACAATGCAATCATTCCATCCCACTCTCTCAGCATGAAATAGCAAATGTACAGCTTGTCTTATTATATAAAGTCTATATTATGTGAAGCTGTAATAATCATAAGAACTGTGACTGCTGGCCACTGCTGGCCATAAACCCACTGTGCCACGGTACTGTGATGCTGGCCATACCCAGGGGCGGATTGGCCATAGAATTTACAGGGAAGATTCCCGGTAGGCCGACGCACCTGTGAGGCCACTTATAAGCCAGTCACTTATTTTTATGATTTGGCCCTGCCCAAAGTAGTGGCCATGTGCCACTCCTATATCCCACACACACCACATTTGCCAGTTCTCAGAGCAGAGCACTCGATACTGCAAATACTGATCTAAGGCGGATGCCCATCTATAGCCATTGTTACATCTGTTAAAGCAGGGGTGGGGAACCTCAGGCTCGGGGGCCATATGCGGCCCCCGTAGCCGGTTTGAGTGGCCCTCCCACCCACCTGGCAGCTTTGCCGGGAGTCAAGTACAGGGGTAGTTCTCGCGAGATTCCTCTTAATTAACAGCAGCTGGAGACTGTCAGTCCTATTCAGCGGCAGCTGCCGGAGCGTGGGACGGCTGCAGCAGGACAATTTGTAAGAGAAATTTTTACATATGGCCCCCGAAGGCTTTTTTCCCATACAAATGGCCCTTGGCACAAAAAAAGGTTCCCCACCCCTGTGTTAATAGTTTCTGTGGTGTGTTTGGGCTCCACTGGGGAGGATTGGGGATGGTTATTATATTCTGGTAATAAGTTGTGTCTTTGCTTGATGGAGGTATTGGAGTCTGTTTTCTGTCTCAGTGGGGGGAGTTGGATATGATTTGAAATGTTGAGGTTTATTGTTTGTCACAAGAGCTTTTAACAGTCTGGGGGTCACTTAACTGCCAAGCATATTGAAACCATCAACTTTCACCCAGATGTAGTGATAGCTCCTCCTTCATTTACTTTGGTGTTGCTCATGTGAGACCATTACTACAATTTTTTCCAGGGCTACTTTTAGTTCCCAATCCGCCTCTGGCCATACCCCACTGTGCCTATGGTATTGTGACTGCTGACCATAATCCCATTGTTTTTTTTCAGCACCCAGCAGGTCTCCCCCCCCCCCCCCCAAAAAAAAAAGGTAAGTGCCTTGGTTGGGCTGACTTGATGAGCGCCGGGGCCAAAGATTTGGATTTGGATTAGTCGCCGTGATTTGGACTTGGCTTTGTCAAGCGGTGGTGAAAGGCTTTGGATTTTTTTCAAAAATGGTGAAAAACCACCCAAATCGCATAATTGTTGCGGTTTTTTTTTGTCCCTAGAGTAATATTAACCTCAATAAAATTAATTTCCAGCCCTTTCCAGACAATTTGATCACTTTAAAGCGCACAATCTTGTTTTCATTCAATTGAGTTTTAATGTTTAGCTTGTATAACACTGCGTGGAGGCCGAACAATCACACACGGACCTTCATACAGTATACTATGGGTGCAGTACACACAACAAATGAATAAAGAAGAGAAAAATTGATTTGGATTTTTTTACTTTAATTATTTTTAATGTGCAGCTTGTATAATGCTGTGTGGATGCAGAACAATCACACACGGAACTTGTGGTGTATGTTACTATTGGGGTGCAGTACACAGAAAACAAAGAAAGAACAGCAAAATGCATTTTTATCATGTATTTTTTTTTTTTTATGGACGGGCCTTGGATAACACTGCGTGGACCGTGGAAGCAGAACAATCACACACGGATCTTGTTCTGCTTCTGACAGTAGTATATATATATACTGTATGGTGTATTGGATTGCAATGCAGCACACAACAGTGACCACACACCACAATGAAAAAAAAAATAACAATGAAGCTGATTGACAGCCTGCCTGTGTACGCCACTACACTGACTGACAGCCTGCCTAACACACAACCAGTACAATTACTACAATATAATGATGTATATTATATATATATATAATATATAATATAAAAGCTGACTGACATCCTGCCTGTGTACTACTGTACCCCACTACACTGACTGACAGCCTGTCTAACACACGACCAGTACAATTACTACAATGTAATTAAGTATATTATACTATATACTATATAGGGCTTATTTTCAGGGTAGGGCTTATATTAGCATGCCCCCAGTCCTGCTTTCACAGCCCCCAGTCCTCTGTTTACAGCACCATACCCCCAGTCCTGCTTTCACAGCCCCCAGTTACAGCACCATGCCCCCAGTCCTGCTTTCACAGCCCCCAGTCCTTTGTTTACAGCACCATGCCCCCAGTCCTGCTTTCACAGCCCCCAGTTACAGCACCATGCCCCCAGTCCTGCTTTCACAGCCCCCAGTTACAGCACCATGCCCCCAGTCCTGCTTTCACAGCCCCCAGTTACAGCACTATGCCCCCAGTCCTGCTCCTCACCTAAAACACTCTTCCAATTCCAGTTTCCAGTTGTTGTTCTTCTTGCTTTCTGCCGGCGCCGCTGCTACTCCACTTCCGCCTTGTACAGAAGCCACAGGATGAGCGCGGTGACATCATGCGCAGGGCTCAATGCATCACAGGGACCGGGAGCTGGGGTCTTCAATGGCAGAACAGCATTGTACTGTACAGCATCCCTCAAGGGGCGATGAATGGGGTTAGAGCGGACCTGGGGGCATTGAAGTTAGTGTACACACTCGAGTAATGGGAATTTTTATAGGGCTTATTTTCGGGGTAGGGTTTATTTTGGACCAGTTTCCAAAAGCCAGGGTAGGGCTTATTTTCGGGTAGGGCTTATTATCAGTGAAGCACGGTAGTATCCCTATGCTACAGAGACTTTTCATCATAGCCTGGATTCCGAGGGTGGGTGTGTGGGACCGAGCTGCCGTCAGATTAAGCTAGATTGACTGTATATTTGATTTTCTGTTTCTTGTCTGTATCCTTATTTTGAAGTGTCTTATCTGCGTGTTACAGAATGTGATTTCCCATGCACTGATCTATACTGGATGGACACATATTTGCATTCTCTTGAATGTGTGCTCCATGCATAATGTTTGACATTTTGTAAATGATAAGTGACGTGCACTAGTTCTGCTGCTGTGTCCCTTTCTCCTACTGTTTTATAAAATGTGAATGTGATTCTGACGGATGCATATTTTAGACAGGTACCGAGTGTTCTTAGCCCCACCTACCGTAGGGATCGCTCACACCCTCCGAATGCGGTAAGACGCCGAGTGTACGGACCGCGAGTGGATGTTTCATGTGAACACCTCCTCCATCTGTGGGAACCTCCCCCATACTCCGATGGTCGCCGACCATCGAATGATGGACCGAGCGGTCAGGCAGCACCGTGTGCTCCAGACCACTCGGACATTTTTCCCTATGAAAGCAGGGATATGGGTGAGCAGCTGGCATCCGTCTATGTCAGCTGTCCGCCCTCTACACGTGCGTCACGGCCGCATTACCATACGTACGCCCAGCATTTTCATGGGAGCACCCATGAAGCGTGGGGTGTACGCATATGGTAATGAGCCCAAACAGCCCTTCACGCTCCTCTCCACCCCCTGCTCAAATGGATCCATATGATCATTTTCTGCACGGACCTCACTCCGTGTTTGGATGTGTGAGGCATTCGCACGTGCGCAGATACGCCTCTGCACTAGGGTGGCCAATCCCGGGATCGGGATCGGCGGGATCCCGGGATTTGGCCCCCAAAACGCCGGGATTTCAATCCCGGGATTGGAATTTCCAATCCCGGGATTTCGGGATTAAACTGCGCATGCGCAGTTTAATGCCGGGCAGCGTCTGAGCACTCAGACGCTGCCCGGCTTCTCCCAATCCCCGCAGTGCGCAGCGTGACGAGGTCGCAGTGCGCAGCGTGACGAGGTCACGCTGCGAGGTCACGCTGCGCAGGGCACAGCCGCACGTCCACGGCTGCCCGCCCGCCCGTCCAGCGCTCCCAGCCACCTGCCCGCCCACCCACCCAGCGCTGACGGCCGGCAGCACTCACGGCCGGCCACCCGCCCGCTCACCCACCCAGCGCTCACGGGGACCCAGCGGCATCGGTCCCTGCCACCCACCCGCCCACCCAGCGGTACCTGCCAAAGGTACCTGCCACCCACCCACCCACCCACCCACCCAGCGGTACCTGCCAAAGGTACCTGCCACCCACCCGCCCACCTAGCGGTCCCTGCCACACACCCGCCCTCCCACCCAGCGCTCCCTGCCACCCACCCGCCCTCCCACCCAGCGGTCCCTGCCACCCAGCGGTCCCTGCCACCCACCCGCCCAGCGCTTGGGCGGCCAGGGTGTTTTTTATTAATTTAGGGAAGCCAATCCCGGGATCCCGGGAATCCCGGGATTGAGCATTTTTCAATCCCGAATCCCGGGATTGAAAAAATGCCCCGGGATTGGCATCCCTACTCTGCACATGCGCAAATACCAAACATCGGCCGTCCGACCGCACACGGAGCCGTCCGACTCAATCAGAATAAGGGCCACTGGTAAGTAGACCATCGCCGGGATCTTGACATCACTCACAATGCCGGCGCTGGGATCTCAGCTATGGGCATCCCGATAGATAGTAGGCCGGGAGAGGTTAGGGTTAGGCTCTGGGGGCCAGTACCATCCCAAGCCCATAGTCCCTTGCGTGACTTCCTAGTGAAAACCACCAGCGGGTTTAGACTCTGCGCCTCTGCCATAGTATTCGCCAATTCTCTGTTCGCCTGTGCCCTCCGTATTCCTGTACTCATCTATTGCATATGCACCACTATATGAAGTCTCCTCAGTTCCATTATCCATCAGTGTCTACAGACCCACTTAGGTCACAGCCGGGAACACAGCGCCCCCAAGGCCTGACATGGCAATTCGACCTACAGTAGGCTGTGAGAAGGATTAAACCTGGGTTGCCCTCTGTACAATGGGCGACCTGGGTTTAATGGTAAAGCTCTTGACCTAGGTGGGAGTCATGCCAATCCCGTTTCCGATCCGATATTGCGATCCGGATCTGACCCAACTTTGCAATGTACAGATGGAGCCGCTGCCGTTCTAGCAAGGGACGCATGCGCACGAGTCTCTCTCGCGCACCGTGGCAACGGAACCTGCCTGGGGTCCCCGCAATCTTCCCCACCGTCACCGCCGGTCCCCCTCGCCACCCCGACACCCCCCCCCTCCCCGATCTGGGCAGCGTCTCCCTGAAGTAGAGACGGGCAGGGAGATGCTGCCCAGCCGCCGTGATACTGGCGATGCGTGTGCGTGTGAGACGCACGCACGTCCCAGTCCCCAGGGGTGCCGAGGGGGGGGTGAGCAGGTACAATTTACCCGGGCCCGAGCCTGTCAGGGGGGGCCCTGGTTTGGGATTACCGTGATCGGCGACAGGAGGATACTTAGAGTAGGTAGTCCCTGGGTGCCAGGAGGAACTGGGTCAGAGAGAGGCCACCTCCTGTGGGAGTACTACCCACTCCGCAGAATCCAGCCTGCCCTGCTCCCCACATTCCCATCCCAACCGCCACCAGCAGCAGCCGGTGCCATATCTCCAGTCTAGCAGTCCCAATCCTGGTTCCCCTCTAATGTCCAGGTCACTGTGTTCAAGGTCACTGTGTCCAAGGTGGAAGGTGGGTTGCTGGTTGTTCTGTGTCTGCTGCCTCCCTCCATGCTGCTGGGGCTGAGATCCAACTCTGGAAGTCAGCATGTAACCCCTGGCAGAGAATGTTAACCCCTGGCAAAGAATGTAACCCATGACAGAGCATGTAACTCCATGGCAACGAGCATGTTAACCCCTGGCAGAGCAGGTTAATCCCATGGCAATGAGCATGTTGACCCCCCTAATATTACAATATTGCATTTAATTATATAAAATTTATACTTTTTTAAAGCAGTGTGTCCGCATGACCCCCTTAATATGCAATGAGCATTACGGTGTGTGGAATAACATGTAATAGGCATTATGGAATATGGTAAAATATGTAATAGGTATTACGGTGTATGGCATAATGTGTACTGCCCACTACGGTGTGTGGCATAATGTGTAATGCCCACTACAGTGTGTGGCATAATGTGTAATGAGCATTATGGCATGTGGTATAATATGTAATGGATGTGTGACGTGTAATAGACATTACGGTGTAAATTTTTGTCCCTGTATCCACCTTGGAAGCAGTGGCGTTACAATGGGCAGAGTGTGCAGGGAGCTCCGCCCGTGGGGGCCCCAGGAAGTTGTTGTACCGGGGCCCAGGATTTCTCTTGGCGGCCCTGCCAGTCCCTATTGCCGGTGCTCACCAGTGAAAGAAATCTGGTGGGCGCCGGGCAAAGATGTAGCATGGTACATCTGTAAAAGGGGTAATAGTGATAGCATTGGGTAGTTCGAAACCTACAGTATACCGCTTTCACACTGCAAAGATCTTGATGCCCGATCCCACCCGACTCCATCTCTGTTCCAATCCTTTCACACTAAACTCAGGTCGCCCCTATTACACATTGTGACCCAGGCTTAAACCCTACTATAATCAGGTCGAATTGCTGGGTTGCTCGACCTGGGATATTAGGTTTGATGATTTCACACCGAACCTTGACTCGGGTTTAACCAGGCAACAACCCGGCAATAACCCAGGATTAAGTTGCGATGAGAAAGGGGTATCAATGGATGTGTCCTCTTTTGTACAGAAGCTGCGGATGTCCCTGACAATGGGAGACGGCTCGATTAGGCTCAATGTTTCTCATTGTCTCTCAGAGATGCTGACAGGAAATATTTGCATTTCTACCTGATAATCCATCCTGGTATTCTCAGTGCGGATGAACGTCGCTCTGTGGAAATCATGCCTCAGTAACTATAAGCACAGCACAGGATATAAGGGATGACGCCTCTCTATCCGGATGAGTCTGGCAGGGTACAGCTATTGCCTCATACATGTGCATTGGAGATAACTGACATTCATGTGAAGTGAACGGTCATTTAGCCTTAGAGCGATGCAAATTAAAAAGAACAATCTTAATCCTCACACTTTTGGGTCAGTATGCGATCATTGAAGACACTAATTGAAGACACAGCTTCGCGCATGGAGACCGAAAAGGTCATTTAGGAATCTTTAGGCCTGCAGCACAAATGCCACTTCATGACGTCATGGGCCAATTTGTGCTCTGCTGAACTTTATAGCGGGAAACACAGGAATTCATGAATGGCATGTGCGGACTGAGAACCAGAAGGGTTCTAGAGGTGCTTGTGGAATGCCAAATAGGTGCACACATATTGGGGCTGTTGAACACAAGTTGGCCACACTTGGGGCCTGTTTCAGACCTGCAATTTTGGCAGGTGAACAAAACCATGCTGCACTGCAGGTGGGGCAGATGTAACATGTGCAGAGAGAGTTAGATTTGGGGGAGTTATTTTGTTTCTGTGCAGCGTAAATACTGGCTGCTTTATTCTTACACTGCAATTCAGTTTGAACGCACTCCACTCAAATCTAACACTCTCTGCACATGTTACATCTCCCCACCTGCAGTGCAGCGTGGTTTTGTCCATCTGCAAAAAATTCAGACTTGCTGAGAGGTCTGGTCCAGTTCCCCGCTGCGGAATTGTGTGCATGGTGCTTATTGCAGGCGCTAAGAGCCTGATTCAGACCTGTTCGCTAGGCTGCGTATACTCGCAGCCTAGCATACAGGTAAACCCTGCACGCTGACCCACCAATCAGTCCCCATTCACACCCACAGCCATTGATGAGTTAATATTTGATGGTCATAATCGATGGTAACCTTGATGGTTAACCTTGGTGGTATAAAACCATCTGCAAGTAAACTACCAATGTCTCGCACCAATGGTCTTGCCTACATTACTTTTAACTGGACTGTGGGCCAATGAGAGCCTGGGGATAGTGCTTCAAGGGTGTCAGGGGGCGGAGCTATGCTTTATGTCCCGACATCTTGCAGAAAAAAACCATTGGGAGGTTCTGGACTATCGATGGTAGAAAACCATCTGGTTCTCCCCCAATCGATGGTAAAAGTATTTTACATCAGGAGCAGATAACAATTGATGATTTTAAATCATCGATGGTTAGTGGCCATCCCAACACAGCCTGCTTGCAGCCACGCAGCGCAATTAGTTTGTGAGGTAGGTCCAAGGTATATCCTGGCACAATGGTAATTAGTTTTCATATAACCCAGCAAATACCTCACATTTCATTGCATGTTCTGTGGCAGCTGTGAGAGAGATTACAGTGGACGCAACCCCCTCAGGGACACTGCAGGTTTCATGTCGCAGGAAAGCTGGAGGCTGTATAAGTGTGAGATGGCAATTGACCATTTATTAATGAGGCACGAGGGATTGTAGTGTTATTTGCGTTGTAATTCTTTCCGCCTCTGCACTGTCTCTGTCTGATTTAGGTCCCTCTCTATCTGCAATAGACACAGGAAGCTGGACAGTTTGCTTTTCTAGGACTTCTGTTGTAGTGTTGTAGAAAAACAGATGATTTGGCAAAATCTAAATGACGCACAGATGCTGCATATATTCTGATAACTGAAATGAGGATAGGTTGGATTAGGGTCATTACCAGGGTTGCCTACCCTCCTGGAATGGCCAGGAGGGTCCCGGAAATCGGTTCCCCCTCCTAGAACCCCGAAAAGGGGGCAACCCTCCTGTATAACCCCCCATCTCCCGCAAATTGCCCCTCGACGGGGGTGTCCACGGGTAAAATTACGTAATGGCAGCATTTTAGCTGTGCCCCCCACAGTGCAATGTCTGAAATACCGGCATTACACGGCGGGGTGTGTGGTCAAAAGGACGAGATTACCATAGGCACACCCCCCCAACAGGATAACCCGTCTGTGGCGCTGCCCCCAAGCCGGCTCTTTTTCCTCTCGGCGATGGCCCCGCCCCCTGCCTAACAGAGCTGGCTGCCCTCTACCGGAGAGGGCAGCTCCAAAGTCGGCAAGTATGGTCATTACTGGTGTGGACCATGGCAGCGTTACCATCCCTGCCCCAGGGCATCTACAGTAGAGCTGCATCAAAATTGTCACTGGAAGATTTAGGACATGCACCTTGCAGTCTTTGGGGTAGGGATGGACATCGCATTGCAATGTTTCTTAACCATCGATGATTTTGTTTTGATGGTACTACTTTTAATGGTGGCATTCCGGTGCTTGCCACCATTGAATGGTAAACATTTAATGGTGATTCCATGGTCCCGCTTCCCAAGTCAGCCAAGATATTTGCACATGTGCAAAAAAAGGGCTTTCTTTGCACATGCACAAATCATATTGATTTTTATTATCAATCGAATTCTTGTGATGCAATGGTGAGTTACCATCACATCGAAAGATACGATGGGGGAAGCCCAGCCATCATTTGATGGTGGGCTTCCGATGTCCATCCCTAATTTGGAGCCCCTGTTTCCCCATCTGTGAAATAAATCGTCCCCTCTGCATTTGCCAGAAGTGCCAGGTGGCCAATCCAGCCCTGTACTGAACGATCTGTGCATTCCGTTGTTATTCCTATGCTTGCTAGGCAATCTTACTAGATAAGACAATGCATGCACTGTCTATCTGAGCAGGCGATGGTGACATACAGGACCACACATCACCATCGCCCCCCACAGTGCAATGTCTGAAATACCGGCATTACACGGCGGGGTGTGTGGTCAAAAGGACGAGATTACCATAGGCACACCCCCCCAACAGGATAACCCGTCTGTGGCGCTGCCCCCAAGCCGGCTCTTTTTCCTCTCGGCGATGGCCCCGCCCCCTGCCTAACAGAGCTGGCTGCCCTCTACCGGAGAGGGCAGCTCCAAAGTCGGCAAGTATGGTCATTACTGGTGTGGACCATGGCAGCGTTACCATCCCTGCCCCAGGGCATCTACAGTAGAGCTGCATCAAAATTGTCACTGGAAGATTTAGGACATGCACCTTGCAGTCTTTGGGGTAGGGATGGACATCGCATTGCAATGTTTCTTAACCATCGATGATTTTGTTTTGATGGTACTACTTTTAATGGTGGCATTCCGGTGCTTGCCACCATTGAATGGTAAACATTTAATGGTGATTCCATGGTCCCGCTTCCCAAGTCAGCCAAGATATTTGCACATGTGCAAAAAAAGGGCTTTCTTTGCACATGCACAAATCATATTGATTTTTATTATCAATCGAATTCTTGTGATGCAATGGTGAGTTACCATCACATCGAAAGATACGATGGGGGAAGCCCAGCCATCATTTGATGGTGGGCTTCCGATGTCCATCCCTAATTTGGAGCCCCTGTTTCCCCATCTGTGAAATAAATCGTCCCCTCTGCATTTGCCAGAAGTGCCAGGTGGCCAATCCAGCCCTGTACTGAACGATCTGTGCATTCCGTTGTTATTCCTATGCTTGCTAGGCAATCTTACTAGATAAGACAATGCATGCACTGTCTATCTGAGCAGGCGATGGTGACATACAGGACCACACATCACCATCGCTATAGGTTGCACTCACAGGCCTTTATTCAGATCTGATCGCAGTACAAATTTGTTTGGAAAATGGGCAAAACCATGTGCACTGCAGGTGGGCCAGATGTAACGTGCAGAGAGAGTTAGATTTGTGGGAGTTATTTTGTATCTGTGCAGGGTAAATACTGGCTGTATTATTTTTACACTGAAATTTTCAGTTTCAACACACCCCACCCAAATTTAACTCTCTCTGCACATGTTACATCTGCCCCACCTGCAGTGCACATGGTTTTGCCCATTTTCCAAACAAATTTGCACTGCAATCAGATCTGAATAAGGGCCACAGAGTGATCAGTGTTTACTTTCTGAACGATCTAGACAGCCCAAAACCGCTAGGCGTGTATGGGCCTTTAGAAGCAAGCTATGCCAAATAGTCACGTTGTAGTTGTTGGGATCAGTAACCATTAGATAATGACAATCATCTCATGAGTACCTGCATACTGTATGTATAACAAATCTATTTAAAATAATAATTATTTATAAATGAAAGTAAGTGACTTAATAATAAGACATAGGAATCCAGAGTATGGGATGGTGCACCATATTTACCGATGGGTGCTATGTCACAGCAATGATCATTGGAGGCTTTAAACGATGTTTGAAGATGGCAACACAAGATGCCCATTAGTAATTCTCCCCTTTGGGTTCACATACTGGGTAGGGATGCCCATCAGAAGGGCGGGTTCAGCTCCTAACTGTCATTTAGCAAACACAGGCTTTAACATGGCAGGTAGAAGCTGATTGGGTGGCACTTTAAAACTCTCTAAAGCTCCGTACACACAGGGAGATTTCAGTCAATATCACTGGGGATATAGTCGTTGAGCAACCATATCCCTGTGTGTACAGGGCGGCGGTTGCTAGGAGCGGGCACCCGCAAACAACCCAGTACTGGTCACTGGCCATAGGAGCTCCTGCGAGCATTGCTGGTCTCTGATGAAAACAGGACACTCATCGCTTTTGGTCGCTGTGCGATATTAAGTCAAAATTGCTCAATGACCAAATAGCTCCGTGTGTACAAAGCTTAAGGTTTGATACATCTACAGCCTAATATCTTCATCATGATCATTGGGGAAATAGCATGTGGAATGTGTACATTATACAACAACATAGAACCTGGTTTTGCTTTGGCGATGAAGCTTGCCGTAAATCCCCAGGTGAGCGCCAACAAGGGGTTACTGTAATATGATGTATGTTTCGGGAGCCCGCTTCATGTCACCTGCCTTGTGCTGTTCATTTCAAGGTGCCTGGTTTCATGGCTGGGCAGTCAACCATTTTTTGTTTGCCCGTGTAAAAGATTGACTGCAATTTCTTTGGCTTGAAAGCACCATATTGAGGTCACTCCAAGTTCAGTGTTCAATCTTTATAGGGGAATACAATGTATCATACTGTAGGCATACTTCCCATAGCTGACGCTTCAGATAACGTCTATACTGTACTAACACTACAATGTTACAATCTCATTTCTTAGCTACAGACTCATTCATTGAAAGTCCTACAGTGCTCAGTCTCACTGATTGATAGTCCCTTTGCCTTACAGTGAATGCAGCATCCTATACAGCTGTAGCGGCAGAGAATCCTGTGCAGGCTGTAAGCTTAACCCTTAACTTATACCGTAGACCAGGCATGTCCAAACTATGGCCCTCCAGCTGTTGTGAAACTACAAGTCCCATCATGCCTTGCCACAGTTTTGCTATTAGGGAATGCTAAAACTATGGCAAGGCATGCTGGGATGTGTAGGGGCACAGTTTGGACATGCCTGGCGTAGACTGATGCTGGATGATTCACAGCATGCCGATATTGTTAATGATATCTACCATACACAGTGAACGATATCCTTAATAATATCGTTTAGTGACGTCACCCATCCCTCGCTCCATGCATGCACCCTTGCTGATATAGTCAACATTGAGCTGCAAGTACAGGCAGTGGCGTTGAGGGGGTCCTGCTCCTCTCTCGCCCATTGCAGGGAGCCTCGCAGTGGGGAGAGAGTGCCGTGTGCTGAGCCGGGGAGAGAGGCAGCTGCTGCGGCAGCCTGTCCTCTCTCTCATTCTCATTTATTTTTATTCACAAGGGTGTGGAAATACCCCTCCCAAACGGGGACTGATCATAGACTGACTCATGATAGACAGTCATATGGCCGACCACTAATGGTCGACAGTCAAAAGGTTGACATGGATTAAAGGTTGACACACAATAGGTCGACAGGGTCTAAAGGTCAACATGGTCAAAAGGTCGACATGAAAAAAGGTCAACATGCAATTTTTTACTAATTTTTCAGCCGACATATGCCGACAGGCGGTATTTCATGCCCTACCATCCACTAGGACGTGGAGAGAGAATAAAATAGTGTGCCGAATGCAGCGAGGCACCGTGCCCGAAGAATGGTGAGGGGACGCGGTACACATAGACAGTGTCCATGTCGACCTATGTCGACATTTTGACCCTGTCGACCATATGACTGTCTATGTTTTATACCATAACCTAAAATTAGCATTATCGATTATGTTATCACACCATATGTATAGACCTTCAGATATAAGAACAGAACAGCACAGTACATACCAGCATATCAGTACAGGGTTTGAATAATGGCTCGTTATTTGTGTAATGAAGTAATTGTTTTCTTCTTGCAGCCATTTCCGCATCATCCATCAAATAAGACGGTAATTTGCCTTTGGCTGTTGTCAGTTGTTCTAAGATACTAGATGAGAACGATGTCAATGAGTTCCTGCCAGAGTGGTGTTAATGTAAGATCTCCGGCAGCACTGGAGGCATCAGGTAAGTTATGTGAAAGGTAGTTCTCTAAAGCTGGCTACACACACAAAGATTTATCTGCCAATCTGTCTAGAGGGAACGAAAATCTGGCAATGTACAGTATGGAAGAGAAGGAGGATCAATCATGTGCTTCCAACACTGGAAAATGGCTAAAAACGATTGTTCGGATTAGTTTGATAAATCAAACGGCTTTAACCAATTTATCTGAATTACTATTGTTTGTCTTCCTGCATTTGGGAGCAAATGGTTGATTCTCATATGTCCCTATACATTACTAGACAGACGTTCGCACCAAATAGATTGGACAGATAAATCTAGGTGTGTACCCAGCTTAAGGGTTAATATTCTGAAGCTCTGCGGTATACCAGGAGAGGTTTACAGTATTTAAAGGACAATACTCACTGGGTTTCCATTTTGCATGGATAGATCCTTATAATCACAATATATTAAACATACAATATTAAACATGTAATGTGATTATATAATAAGGCACTTGTGTACTAGCACGGCGCCCATCGCTACGCAGACCATATCGCATGCGATGCGATGCGATATTGCCCGATGTTCTACAATGTCATACAATTTAAAAATTGTATGGCATTGTATATGGCATACAATGCGATGGGATGTGATTATAAATTGTATAAGCACCCTAATGGGTGCTTACAATGCTTAAATGCACCCCCACGCCACCCCCCAAGTATAAACGTGAACCTGAAGCGTGGCGAGCGCAGCGAGCCCGCGAGGGGTGGCGGTACGCGTCCTACGACCTTTTCATACCCCCACTATCCACGTCGGTGTGGAGTTGATTTTATAAAGTGTGGCGAGCGCAGCGAGCCACCGTGCCCGAAGTGTGGCGAGCGTTGGCAGCCTGTACTTGGCTGGATGGGTCGTGGGCCAATCAAAATATGGGAGGGTGGGCTTCATGGGTGTCAGGGTTGAGCTATGCTCCGTGTCCTAGTCCCTTGGGAAAAAAAACTATTTGTTTATGCTTGATATCGATGGTTCTCCATCGATGGCAAAACTAATTTATACCAGCCATAAACCATTGATAATTTAGAATCATCAATGGTCGATGGCCATCCCTACTAGTGTGTAGTTAGATTTCCTTCCTGGATGACCAGTTGTAGCAGAATACTTTAAATATAGATGTGTTCATGTTCAACTTTGCTGCTGCATATGTACGTATTGTGACTATGGGCGAGATGCTCCACAGGAGGGGCTTCGCTGCGGGGGGTTACGCCAATTCTAGATGGCGTAACTCAATAGAAACCTGTGGGCTTCCCTTTGCGTCCCCCGCCGATCCACCCCCCCCCCCCCACCCCCCTTACCTGTGTTAGGGCAGCCTCCTGCTGTGCTGCCTGGACAAGTGACGTCCTCCTCCTTGCACCGCTTCCACTGCTCCGCTTCCGGGTGCATGGAGGAGGAAGCAGAGACCTGGCAGCTGGGTAATGGTCAAGGGAGGGAGGAGGAACCCACAGCACAATGCAAAGGACAGCTCTTAACGCAAGAGCTGTCCTATTAATTGCATATGTTAGTGCATATGCAATTATTAACAATGCGAATGCCGGCGATGCGTGGCGGAGGATGTTAGAGAATCCTGCCCAAACTGTGCCCACGTTCAATCCATTCCTGGAAGTGTTTGCACCATGAATGACATGGGTCGAGGGAAAGAATGCCGCACATGTGCACGTTTGTGGGCACTCTTTGCCCTGAATATTTATAGTCACGGCAAAGGTGAGTGTGGCCACATCTGTAGATTCAGATATTTATTGTATGTTAGGGAAAAGGAGATCTGAAATCGATCACTCAATCATCTAATGTAGACTCAGGGACTTGGCACACCACACCGTAATCAGTATGCCATACATGACTAATGAAAAACTAAAGAAGGGATAATGATGACATGAAGGCTGAACTGGGACTCAAACACTAAAATAGGGAAGCGGGAAGAGGTTAAACGAAAAGGGCTACAAAAAGTAAAACTGGCATTTGAGATTAAATTTGTTAAAAAAAGACAAAAAGGAGATTAAGGTAAAATAAGGAAAGAAGCGGAGGAAAAGAGAAATGTGTTAGTGTTCTGTCAACGTCTCTAACAGTGATAGATGTTTCAATAAAAGAGAAAAGTTTAACGGAGCCCAAAACAAAATCTGGCACAGTCTGATCCAAGTTATTAAATATCAGGACATCAAGATATAATAATACAATGTAAGAGAGAGGCAACTTCTAGAAAAGAACGTTAAGGCTAATAGAAGTAAAGATGTGTCCTTCCTTTTCTTGCGTTTTTAAGTCAGTTGTGCCTAACCATCATACTTAGCATCGGTTGTGTTTCTCTTCATTTAGGACACATATTTTTATGCACTGGGTTTGCCTATCACATGGACTACAAGTAAGACAACCAACTCGTGGCACCCATGCAAGTGTCTTCTGACACCTTAAGAAACCCATTGTAGGAACAACTGCCATTTTATAAAGATAACCGTATGTAACAATTTTTAGTTGTTTGACCTTGTGTTTGTGTTATTTCGTAATTGCCTATACCCGAGACTATTGACAATGACAATTATTCCCCCAAAAATATGCTTTTGTGACCCAAACAGAGACATTTTTTGATACCTCAGTATAGCTGCAATGCTGTGGCTACAGAGCAGTCCAACTCTGCCAAATGGAAGCCCAATAACATGGACTGTACCTCTGGATGGGATCCATTGGTGGACTCCAGGAAGGTGCTGATGCCTTCACTAAACATCAGGTTGGACCTTATAAAACAATTTGTTAGTGCTCTAGATAAGAATTTGTCAGCCTTCAAGACTTCGTTGCTAAATGGTCTTGTGGGACCACAGATTACAAAGATCCTGCAGAACAAGGAATTCCCAAAGATGCTCGCATAAGGCCCATACACACTGGGCGACTTTCGTGTGAAAGCCGCTCAGTTTTCTCATCACCCAGTGTGTATGGCCCGGCGATAAGTGGTGAGCACTGTTGCACGCCACCGCATCATTGTTGCCGGCCACAGCTCATCTGCTGGTATTACCAGCAGATGAGAGGCTTTGTCGACAGCTTTCCATAGCGCTGCGTATGGAAAGCCGCCCGTAGCCCGCTTACAGCGTCGGGCGGGGGAAAGCTGCTCAGTGTGCATGTACTGACCGGCTTCCCCCCCCAGCGATGACAACGATCATCGCTGTGCATACACCCTGGCAAAATCACCCAGTGTGTATGGACTTTTAGAAGAAGGAAACTGCTTGGACCAGTATTAAAGCAGTGACTAATGGCTTCCTGGGCAACCACAAGGCCAAATCTATGTGCTGTTGGTTGAGACTTTGGTGAAGAAAATCGGTTCAATGGGGTACTCAATGTTTTTCAAAGTCTATATTCTTGATGCTTATCTTAAGAAATTTGAGGAGGTTTCATGAAAGTTTCCTCGAAGGAGCAAGGAAAACACTTATATACTGAAGCTCTTCTAATTCTTTGCGGTCAAATTTGTTCAACTTTATACAGTATGTTCATTTTCATAGATACGTCGATTTTTTTTTCTCACATTGTGTAAAAGAAAATGATAATTTGCCCTTTTCTCATCTGAAAAAGGTAAATTTCAAAGTATAAAATGTCGGTCGCAAAAGCAAAATTTTAATGTAATGAATACCAATTTGTCATACTTCTTATATATAAGTAATTAAGAAACAACACTTACCACAAGGCCAAATCTACCATTAGGAAGCTTAAACAGCTAGTGACTGTGAAGGGGGGGGGGTATGCCTATCACAAAATAATGATGTCTATGAGGAAGACACCTTTTGTTGCATTTAATACATGTGGCACCTGGGGAACTTCTACACTTTCACTGCCATGAAATAATTGTTGGCAGTGTGTGTGTGTGTGTGTGTGTGTGTGTGTGTGTGTTGGGGGGGGGGGGGGGGGATAGTAGATGCCCTTAACAACCGAAAAATAACAAGTTTGTGCACAAGAAAAGTGTACATCTGCAATTAACTGAATACAGCTAATAGCTGTCACAAATGTAGAGCTAACCGCTTTGTATTAAGTAGCTTATTAGAAACCAGTGATTCAGAGAGTTGCACAGTAAAGGGATTGTGGCCATACGTTTCTTAGTAACAGTACAAAGCGAGCAGACAGGAGAGGAATAGCGAGGTGGGGAAGAGCGTGAGAGTCTGGGAGGGATTTGTTGGCATAATAAAAAGATAAGCTAGAGATAATAAATAGGACATAATAAAGAGATAGGTGTATAAGGAGTTGAAAGAAGTACAGATATGAGAAAGTATGAATGAGTAGGAGTGAAAAGGAAGGAATGAATAGAGAAGGCAAGCGGAAAGTATATGAGCTACTGTAGAACCCATGGCTGGAAGGGAAATCGCTAGTCTGTATGTGAACAAAACAGTAACCATGATGCATTACTCTTCATATTTAATCAACAGCAAGTTGGAACAGACTGTCGGAAATGCAGTTATGTAATAGGTATCGGTAATATATCCACGAGAACAAGAATGCTTAGAATTCCCAATGATTATCACAAGGTAATGCAGTGTCGTAACAATAGTGCCGTAAACCCCGGACGGTGGGGAGGGGCTGGCCAGGTGTGGGCGCCTGGCATTGGGGGTCTGCAGGAGCTAATGCTACACTGCCGCCTGCCTCTGCATCTGCTGCACCGGGAGTGGACACCCTGGTCCGGCACTCCTCCTGGCTGGCACCTTATGAAAAATATCCTGTACAAAATGGCCGCCCCCTCAAAGCAGACAGTTTTTGAGGATGCTAAAGGAGGCTGCAGCCTCCTCTAGCATTCCTAAAAATGGTCTGCTGTTAGGGGCAGGCATTTTGTGAGGGACATATTCACCGGGACCAGGCAGGCTAGAAATCTGCGGGTCCCGACTGTGCAGGATGCGGCGGCAGGCCAACGCGGTTAGGTATGGCAGGGAAGGGTTTCTTTACTAAGAGGAGGGGTGAAATTTCCCCAGGGGGAGGGGTGCTGAACTGGCCTCTAATTGGAATATGGCGGGAAGACCGATCAATGGGCAGATGTAAGCATTTAAGTTTGGGGGACTTTTCAAGGGGCAATCATTTACAAGGCATGCAGTAGTTTCTTTAATGGACAAAACCATGTGCAATACAGGTGGGGCAGATGTAACGTGCAGAGGGAGTTCAAACTGAAATCTAAATTGCAGTGTTAAAATCAAGCAGACAGTATTTACCCTGCACAGAAACAAAATAACTCACCCAAGTGTAACTCTCTCTGCACATGTTACATCTGCCCCACCTGCAGTGCAGCAAGGTTTTACAATATTAGTTCACATTGGTGGAGACAATACAAAGAGATGGTGGCAATTTCCAATGCGCTGTCCCTTGTTAGATGTTCAATTCTCTTCCTCTTGCTTCACCGTTCTCAATATGGAAAATAAAGAGGAAGGCCATCAGGCACACTTCACCATAAATATCGATATGGAATTCAACTTTACCCAATAACTGACCTTTTGTCAAGGCCCTATAGGCACATAAAGGTTTCTTTCAATTAAGACTCTTCATATACACATCCACTAATTTATGATCTCATCTGTATAAGGTGCTGCATGTTCCCTGAAAGGTTTCTTTCAAAGCCACCTGGTTGTCAGATTCATCCACCGGAGTAATCCAAACTTCCAAAAATTGCAAATCAGGTCCAAAAAGGTTTTATTCCCAGTTCAAACAACACTTAAAAATTTACTTTAAAATGAATGTAAAAGCAGTCCTCCTATCCAAAGAGACACCAGATGTCCAAACAACAGCTCACCCGGGATAAGTTGCAGTTGTTCTCCTGAGATGGGAATACAAGTACCTGAATCTCAATGGTAGGATGGCAAACCTCCAACTCCCCAACGCGTTTCGGGCACTTATGGCGGTAAGTGGTATCGGGCAGATATTTATACCCAAACTGATCACATGATGAGGACAGTGATTCACAAATTCAGCACTGGACCTCACCATCTGACTCCTTAAGAAATCTTAAAAATACACATCCAGTGTAATAAAAACATACTCAGGGTCCTAACCTAACATAAAAACATCTATCTACATAAAAAAATAATCACATGGAAACCGAAAGAAACCTTTACGTGCCTATAGGGCCTTGACAAAAGTTCAGTTATTGGGTAAAGTTGAATCCCATATAGATATTTATGAAGAAGTGTGCCTGATAGCCTTCCTCTTTAATATTTTCCATATTGAGAACGGTGAAGCGTCACTCAGTGAAGAGGAAGAGAATTGAACATCTAACAAGGGAAATTGCCACCATCTCTTTGTATTGTGTCTTGTTTTGGGAAGTGGTGTTCCCAGGTGGTAATTGGTGCAGCAGTTCTAGGAGCGTGGAACTTACCTCTATTCTTTTGTCTACATTGGACATTAGTGGAGATGCAAACCCGGGCTTGCTGGCAATGAGGGGAATTTGATCATTGTGAGGCTTTAATTTCAGAAATATTATAACATCAAAGGCTATTTGAGGACAATATCCACTTGCACTGGTACTTTTACGTAAAAATGAATATAATATACAGATGGAGCCGTCTTCATTCAGCATGCCAGCGCACCAGGGATACATTCCTGGCGACTGATGAGCCAGCAAACGTGGACATTAGCACCTCACATGCTTTGTTTGTCCATTGTTACGAATGGGCCAAGCGCCACATTCGCTGGCGGGCCTCTGTGAATAGCGCAGCAAAGCCAGGCTAGATGAACGAGCCTTCAACTGTACAGCATACCTCTAAATTTTGTCTCTTCCCAAATCGGGACCTGCCGAGCCAAAGGCGCATCTGTTCCAAAAAATGGGTGGAGTGTGGCCTCGGCTAAAGGGGCATGGTGTAGCATTGTGACTCCCGTTTAAAGCATTATCTGGGGTATGCCCAGTACTCCCCTAGTGATTGGGAAGCCTCCATCCCCCTCCTTGCACTCCCTCCTTTCACAGGCACCTCATATCTTCTGTGATCACCTCTGCAGTGATCTCCGGCAATGCCACCAGCGGAAGGGACAGCAGGGCAATCTACAAATAGCAGGGCTGTACCACTGTAAACAGGACAGTTGGGAGCTATGCATACAATATATACAATCTTAATGCCTGATTCTAATCTGATGGGTCCCCCGCGTGTTTGCATGGGGTAGCAATGTTGAAGCACTGTGCATGTGCGTATTCTCTTAAAGGCATTTGCAGGGCTTCTGTGCTGGCGCTTGCATAGGGGAAGGGTGATGGAGGCGGTCAGGGGGCATTCGCATGCGGATGCCGTGAGTTTCCTGTGTGTACCCACAAAAACGCTGGGTGTGGGCGGCTGACATCACAGGACGTTAGCTGCCCGCCCAGTTCTCGTACCCGGATGCCACAAGTCTAATGCTGCCCATACACGCTGCAATGCCGGGCTGTCCGTTCTGTGCTTTGAGGTGCGCGCTCCCGCGGCACCTCATCGCACAGTACAAAAAGTATGTGCTTGCACATACTTTTTGTACTTAGGTTTCATCAAATTGCATCGCATTGCATGCACAACGGATGCACATGCAATGCAATGCGATCCGTGCTATTGAAGCCCACAACGCACGCCCGCATCGGGACGTGTATGGGCTGCTTAAGTCAGCAGGGACTGAATTAGATGCGGTGGGACACCTGACGGGTGGCAAACTACCGCTGCTTAGTGAGCCAACCAGAATGACCACCTTAGTCCAAAATTTATGTGCCACTTGAATTAGTTTTACACTGAAAATATTATAATGAATCCTGGTTTGAAACCTCCTTCTCCATCTTAGAGGTACATTTACTAAAGCTTCTAAAAATTAAAATAGGGGATCTTGCCCATAGCAACCAATCAGTTTCTGTCTGTCATTTCCCAGGATGCAATAGAGAAACGAAAGACAGAATCTGATTGGTTGCTAAAGGGCAACGTTGTCTCTTTTCTTTCTTAGAAGCTTTATGGCCAGATGCACCAAGCTTCAGGAGAGTGATAAACCAGGAGGCATTCATCTCCTAACTGTCATTTTTAACCCAGTCTGTAAAATGACCGAGTCAATGCCAGGTGGTACCTGGACAATCTGTATCTGTGGGCTGGCATGGGGCTGTTCCTTCAGATATGCTGAATTGGCACAATGGCAGCTGTAAATATTTAGGTCCCTCTCTCAGTAATATTTCATCAGTCACAAGGAAAAGAAAGGCTGTACATTCTCCGGTATACTTCAGTCACTGATTGGTAATTGGCGAGGGCATATGCTTAAGGCAGTTCAACTGTAATAAAATGCACTCAGGTTCCAGGGCCGGCTTTAAACTCTGCCTATAATTTTTAATTGCCATATTAGTTCAGAGGTGTCAGATGGCTGTGGAATTAATATTTGACTGCTACTGTTCACTTTCCTTAGTTGAAGATAGAGTGTCACAAAACACAGCGGTGTTATATAATTAGATCAGATGAGTCTGGCAGTGTAGGTATTAGGGAATTCCTCTGACAGGTAAGCACATATCATTGGGCCTTATTCTGGTTCGGTCGGCCAAACGTGCGTACGTTCCATTTTACCGTACGTTTCCCGTACGCGGACGGTGAGCGAAAGTCCACCCACAAAACATCCGCATACGGACGGTCACAAAGACCGACAAAGGAGAGTGGCGTACACTTGAGCGTACGCTACCGCACACGGACGGATCTCCTCTTAGACACCGATAACTGGCGTACAACAGAGCGTACGCCACCGTATACGGACGGGTCTCGTCCCCTATCACACCGACATGTTACGGCTATCTCAGCGTAAAGCCACCTTGCACAGACGGGTCTCGCCTGTTTTCAATGGAAAACTCAGCGTATGTCACCGATCGTGAGAGTGAGCGTACGTCCGTGCACAGTGGCATACCCTTCACATATATGGCCCTGCTAATCTAGCCTTTCAGCTATGATTAGGACAATTAAATTATATATTCTAATTGTTAATCAATTATTGTTTTCTATTACCTCAATTGTCTACCTTATTGAACACCCTAATAAAAATACATTTTACCCCTCCCCTATGCCGCCCACAATGACCGTACTCTTGCGGACAGGTTTTTTTTGCACGGAAAGACCCGTCCGTGAGCGGTGTGAAGTAGCCGCGCCTGCGCATTACGAAAGATACGCATGCGCAAATAAAAAAAAAAACCCGATACGTGCGCGTACTCGCAGCCAGGTGTGGGAGAAAATGAAGGAGGAGCTGGGGCCGTGTCACGGTCCCCTTCAGATGACAATCTCCTGACCAGCAGGTCTTTGCACCTTTTTAGACTTGTGTCCGCCAGAAACAGAGACACAACATACGCTTTAAACCGAGGATCAAACATGGTGGGCAGAATGTATTCCTCTGACTTTAACAGACTGACCACCCTCGTATCCTGGCAAAGTGTATGGAGGGCTTCATCCACAAGAGCAACATGTTTTGCGGAATCACAATGCTTTAGCTCCTCCTTCACTTTCTCCAGCTGCTTCTGCAACAGCCTGATCAGGGGAATCACCTGACTAATACTGGCAGTGTCGGAACTGACTTCATGTGTGGCTAGTTCAAATGGCTGGAGAACCTTGCACAACACAGAAATCAGCCTCCACTGCGCTTGAGTCAGGTGCAGCCCCGCTCCTTTGCCTATGTCGTAGGTGGCCATGTAGGCTTGAATGGCCTTTTGCTGCTCCTCCATCCTCTGCAGCATATAGAGGGTGGAGTTCCAGCGCGTCACCACCTCTTGTTTAAGCTGATGGCAGAGCAAGTTGAGATGTTTTTGCTGCCGCTCCAGCCTTTGGCAGGCAGTGGCAGAATGCCGAATGTGTCCAGAAATTTTGCGGGCCACCGCAAGCATCTCCTGCATGCTCCTGTCACTTCTGATGAAATGCTTCACCACCAAATTTATTGTGTGGGCAAAACATGGCACGTGCTGGATATTGCCCATGTGTAATGCCCGTACAATGTTGCTGGCGTTGTCTGACACCACAAATCTCCAGGAGAGTCTAAGGGGGGTAAGCCACTGGGAGATGGGTTCCCTCAGTTTCTCTAAGAGGTTGTTGGCGTTGTGCCTCTTCCTGAAACCATTGATACACAGCATAGCCTGCCTTGGAAGGAGCTGGCATGCAGGAGATCCTGCTGCTGCTGCAGAAGGCGATGCATCTACCCAGCGGGCTGTCACAGTCATATAGTCCTTAGTTTGCCCTGATCCACTTGTCCACATGTCCTTAGTTAAGTGGACAGTGTGTACAGCCGCATTTTTCAGGGCACTGAGGACACTTTTTCTGAAGTCCCTGTACATCCCGGGTATCGTCTGCCTAGTGAAGTAGAATCCAGATGGGATTTGGTACCGGGGACACAATACCTCCATCAACCGTCTAAATCCCACTCCACTGATGGCAGACACCGGTCGCACGTCTAACAACAACATAGCTGTCAAGGCCGCAGTTATCCGCTTTGCCATAGGATGACTGCTGTCGTATTTTGTCCTCATGGCAAACGACTTTTGGAAGGTCAATTGCTTAGTGAAAGATGTAGTGGCCTTATGACTTCCCCTCTGGGATGATGACCGACTCCCAGCAGCAGCAACAGCAGCAGCGGCAGTAGTAGGCGTAGCGCTGCATTATCCTCCGGAGGAATCTCGGATAGAAGAGGAGTCAGTCATGCTGGTGACATGGCCTGCAGGACTCCCCCCAATCCGGATCAAGGAGGAAATTGACGAGGAGGGAGTTGGTGGTGTGCTTTTTAGGCGCTTGGCTCCAACAGGAGGACCAAGGGATTTAGATGTCCATGGACTGCTAGCCACAGTTCCTGAACTAAACACTGATTTATGATTTGAGCTCTACATAAGCTACATATGGCAATACATTTGTTGTCCGGATTCGGATAAAAAAAATTCCAGACCGTAGAGGTGGATTTATTGGTCCTCTGCACAGGCATTATGATGGCCTTTTTAATCCCATGAACAACAACTGTTCCCCCCCCCCCCCTGATGCCTCATTTAAGCAAACCACCTCATCCTCCTCGTCAACTTCCTCCTCAGTACCAGCTACATCAATATACTCCTCTCGGTCAACAACATTGACAACTTCATTATCTAAATCAGGAACTGCATTGTGGGTGATCCTTCCAGCATATGCAGAAGGAGTGCTGAAAATGGTGGAATGAACCACCTCTTCCCGTACAGCGATGGAAACATCAGGCATCACAACCACCAACACCCTTGGACTCTACTTGATGGTTTGTGATAACATGTCTTCTTTAGTCGGCAGAGATGTTTGCTGTGTTTTTGATGACAGCTGAAATCTTTTCAAATTTCTAAAGGAGGGAGTAGGAGGGCTTGCATGGTCATGTGTAGTTGAACCACCAGTCATGAATACAGGCCAGGGCTTTAACCGTTCCTTGCCACTCCGTGTCATACATGGCACATTAGCAAATTTATGTTTCTCCTTCAATGATTTGAATTTATTTTTTTTGGTCCTCCTTTTTCTCAAGTTTGGCTTTTTGGATTTTACATGCCCCGTACTTTGACACTGGACTTCGGCCTTGGGAGACGACGTTGATGGCATATCATTGTCTATGTCATCATTACTACTTGCATTAGCAGCAGATTCAGAAGTAAGAGGAAGCGGCCCTTCATCTTTCTCTATTTAATTCTCCATATTTTGGATCTCCTTTATTTTTGTGGAGTTTTGCAATATATTACACCACAGGACAGCACCACTGGAGTGCAAGTATATACGGCAGTAGATGCACCAATAGAGAGGTATTATATATATACGGCACTAAATTAATTATTCCCCACCAGAAAGATATTATATATATATAGTAGTAAATGAATTAGGCACCAAAAGAAAGATATTATATATATGGTAGTAAATTAATTATGCAACAACAGAAATATATTATATATACGGTAGTAAATTAATTAGGCACCACCAGAAAGATATTATATATACGGTAGTAAATTAATTATGCACCACCAGAAAGATATACTGTAGTAAATAAATTAGGCCCCACCAGAAAGATATACGGTAGTAAATTAATTAGGCAACACCAGAAAGATATACGGTAGTAAATTAATTATGCACCACCAGAAAGATATACGGTAGTAAATTAATTATGCACCACCAGAAAGATATACGGTAGTAAATTAATTATGCACCACCAGAAAGATATACGTAGTCAATTAATTATGCACCACCAGAAAGATATTATATATATGGTAGTAAATTAATTAGGCCCCACCAGAAAGATATATATACGGTAATAAATGAATTAGGCCCCACCAGAAAGATATAATATATACGGCAGTAAATTAATTAGGCACCACCAAAGAGAAATTATATATACGGCAGTATAATTAATATGCACCAGCAGAGATATTATTTTATTTAGTAGATGCACCAGTACACTGTTAATTTATTAATATTTATTTATGTCAGTTATATATTAATTATACAGCACTTACAAGGCAAAACCATGCCTTATAAGTGATTGCCCTTTACAAAACGTCCGAATTCAGCCGGCATCCGGCACTGCCGCCAAACTCGGCTGCATTACATTCCGCACCATTTTGTTTACAGACCTATGATTATACCCATTTTCCTGCATTTGATCAACTCTCCTCCTGGCCTTACCTCCCTCTTATACAAAACTTCTATTCTCATCAAAATGTGTCCTCTTTGTTCTTCAAATTCTCATTTAAAAGGAGTTTTTGTGCTATTTTTGGTTCTCTTTGATAAAAGAACCTCAAGGGTTGTGTTAGTTAGCTGTTTTTGCAGATGCGGTAATTATCCCATAAAGACGCTATTTCTCCTGTAATTCAGTTCACATACTGTATATATAATGCTTATAGTGTACAAGCATTTGTAGTCAAAAATGTGTTAGATCAACAGCTAAGCAGGAGTCAATTCACCTGTGAAGTCATCGCACGTACTGTACATTGGTGATAAATCTTACTCATCATCTTACTTCCATATTCATTGTACGGCAAAACGTTTTACACAACATGAATTTTCAGAAAACACCTTAAAATTTAAAACATGAGAAATGCACAAACTGCGCTACAGTATAACTTATTTCCTATTTTAATAAGGTGCCTACTGAATTATTATGATTGACCTTAAACACTAGCTTAACTCTATATTCCCCCTGGAAATAAATCACACAGACACATCTTATCACTAAACAATAAACAAACAGACAACAACTGCATAAGTTAAAAGGTCATGAATATTTATTAAATGGCATGACCCTATTTGTAAAAGGGATGGCAAGGAACACGCCTGGAGACACCTAAATTGCCCCCAACTTATAACATGGGTGATGACCGCCCCATGTAGCTAAAGGTATAAACCACGCTATGACGATCTCACTGCCCCTTTTATGACATGTTGTTGACACTTCCAGGAAGTGTCCAACATCCCCACGCGGAGGCTGGACTCACCAGTTGTCCTGGTAAAGAGGGGTAATGCTGCACAGCGACCACCTATACTCAACATGATCGATGGTCAAAAGCGCCTTCCCGTCACTGCCAGGTTCTAAAACTACCCCTCGGGGTAAACATTGCAGAACCACAGCCTGCCAACCCAAACCAATATCGACCTGTGGTACTCTAACCAAACTACCCTAAACAAGAAAACAAATCCTGTAGAAAAACTGCCATGCCGGCATCAGACAAATGGACTCTGTCCTCCCTGTAATAGCAGGGAGCATCATGGACTAGGGACGAGTGCCGCACAGCAGTGCCATCCAAAGATGCCACCACCTTGGAAACGACAAAATTAACTTTCCGTCTGGCCCTCTCCATAGCTGACAACTCATAAAATCCTCTCCATGGGAAACGAGGCACAATGTCGGACCACATGACATGCATTGCTGGCCAGAGCGAAATTATCCTCTCCAAGTTGGCTGCCACTTGGGAAATGAGATCTACTCCGGTCAACCAGCCCAAATCATTCCCACTGAGGTGGATGAACAACACTACTGACGCTCATGTTGTGTCACTGCTTATCAGATGGATGAAGTGACAGGTGTGAATGCCGTCCTAAAACACCCCATCAACCTGAAGCGTGGCATCCACATCAGCCCGAAGTGAGCCCCACGAGGAGACGCAGTACACGTCCTCCCATCCTCTCGATGAAGTACGCGTCAGGAGGACACAGTGCACGTCCTCCCAACCTGTTCATACCCCCACTATCCACGTTGGCGTGGAGTTGATTTTATAAAGTGTGGCGAGCGCAGCGAGCCACCAAGCCCGAAGCATGGCAAGTGCAGTGAGCCCCGAGCGGGGACGCAGAAAACGAGCCCGAAGCATGGCAAGTGCAGTGAGCCTCGAGCGGGGACACAGAAAACGAGCCCAAAGCATGGCAAGTGCAGTGAGCCCCGAGCGGGGATGCAGAAAACGAGCCTGAAGCATGGCAAGTGCAGTGAGCCCCGAGCGGGGACGCAGAAAACGAGCCCGAAGCATGGCAAGTGCAGCGAGCCCCGCGTGGAGATGCGGATTACTTGACATGTATTCTGCGTGCGCTCACAACGCTTCGGGCTCGGTGGCTCGCTGCCCTCACCACACTGTATAAAATCAACTCCACACCGACGTGGATAGTGGGGGTATGAACAGGTCGGGAGGACACTTACCCCGTCCGCTCACCATGCTTCGGCCTGACGTGGATAGTGGGGGTTTGAAATGGAGGCATTTGCCAGTACCTGTATGTAACATGGAGCACTGGCAAATGTGACACACTTGCGCCGGCACCCCCCCCCCCCCCCCCATGTGCACGAGATGCACTCGCGACGAACCCCTTACCCTGACCGTCTCAAGCGGACAAGGGCAGGGTTGCTGTACCCTGCCGCATAAATTACTGAGACGCACCTGCGTATGAGACACTCGTGCATCCCAGGCAGATGATCGCCTCTCCGCTGGCGTCCGCCAGCACTGGGGATCTGGTTGTTACCGGTGCCAGGGAAGACGGGGAAAGAGCTGCAGCTCGTGGGGACAGAACGGTGACTACGCTGCCTGACGGGGACACTACGCTGGACACTACACTGACTATGCAGGGCTGCCCCGGGGACACTACGCTGACAACGTAGCATAGTGTGCCATTATGAAACTACACAAGTACCCAGAGCAAACTCCACAAACCGTCCCAGCACAGGCCCCTGACACTGAGCCAACACACGGTCTGTGGGCCTAATGCAACAGCCACCCAGGCAGCTAAGGGGTGAAGACCAGAAAATAAAAGACTGCCCAATGAACCAAACCTGAGTACTTGATGATGAGGACGGGGGGTCCTGAAAAAAGGAACCCTAATTGGTTAACATCAGCAAAAAATTAAACTGTAATGTTAGGATACACAACCCAAAGATAGTAACAGAAAAAAGCACCCAAGTGACGGTGAAATCCTTAAAAAACTTCTGGCGGAGTTGAGTGGGAAGCCCAGCCCAAAGCAGCTAAACAACTCTTAAATACGGCAGCAAACTGAAAGCGCGTTAAAGGCAGAGCATCAGCATGTACTAAAAACGGATGCCACTGGTCTACAGTGCAAATAAGCCCTTGCCAGTAGCACTGGACAAATGTCACTGGATTCCTGAGCCAGCGACCCTTGCCTAACTGATCGGTCTTGGAACAGTGGATCTTGCAATTCACAACCCGTCCTGGAAGACCATGTGTTTGAACAAAAGACCCATCTCAGCAGACCTCTTATTAGCCTACTAGCTCGCTGATGCAAATGGTGCCAAAAAATGCAAAAGCATCCTGAAACCGCTCACTTTCAGAACCCCAGGCAAGCTCGCAAATAAACTACGCAACAGCTGCAAGTTGATAGTCTTGCAAGAGCCTGCAGAGCCTTTGTATGAAAAATCTGGTTGGATCATGTTCTGCACGCAGTCGGACATGGAAGGAGATGCCGGCCAAGGTAGCCGCCATGGTCGACTGGGACCTACCACATTTATAGTAAGCCCACACGAAAGCCAGCAAACAAAACAATCATCAACTGACAGGCAGCAGCTCAGATGGAAAAGGGCCGGCCATCCTGCCCAATGCCACCTCGGCCTGCACCTTCTGCCGTACCACCTGAGGCAAATCCATAGCAGACTTTAAATTCCCTCAAGAAACTACGCAAACTGACAGGGGAATGGGTAAACAAAAAACGGAACTAAAACCTTGTAACAAAAACCCTGCATCAGTCTAGTTCAGGTAACGACTCAACCAACGGGACAACTCCGACACTACTATGGGGGAGGGGGCTTTACTTGCCACCAGTGCCGGTGTCGCCCTAGTCTGTAAGCCGACTGGAGGCGGTGGACTTGCAGTCTTTTGCAGGGTGAACCGCGCCACATAGCCAACATTCATGACAAAAACGACACTTGGCGCCCCTATCGCACTTTGAGTCGGTGAATGCAAAGCACTTGCCCTTGGACCCTGACTTGGCACCACATTTTCCCTCTTGATACACCTTTTTTGCCGGGAGCCTCGGTAGAGGGACAGGTTTGGCCTATAACTTCCAACCATATTTCCACATCCTTAAACCCCATGGGCATGACCCATGTGCCTTCGTGGTTCAGACTAAATTTCTTGTCGTAATCCCTCCAGGTACAACCCTTGTAGGATAAAAAGGTTTTGTTTACGAGAAACATATACCTTAACATGTTTTTGTGCTCATCAGGCCTGGTGACCAGAAAACATGAGGCAAATATCAAGAAACCCTTAAGTCCTTCTTTATGTCCGTAGTTAACGTGAAGATATCCACAAATTTGCCTTTCTCAATTTTATATTTAATCCCCTTCTTCAAGCCTCTAGTGACAGCTGTGTTGGCGAATACACCGTATCTGAAGCGGGCAGAGGTTCCTTGTCACCGCCCACCTGTTTCACCGCTTCACATGCAACTTGTGTGGACATGCAGCCATGATAAACAGCGGGCAAGCGGCATCGGCCAGGCAAGTGCTGAGCACTTGGGAAGGGGCATCACTAAGTGAACTGGGAAGCAAAGAAGGGGAAAAGGTAAAAGAAAAAATTATGAATGAGAGGCAAGCAGGAGTCTAGAGAGACAGAGATACAGGCCCACTTGTCTGCTCTGCAGAGGAGGACTCAAAGAGGAAGTAGCATCAGAGCCGGCCTTAGGCATAGGCCAACTAGGCAATTGCCTAGGGCATTTGGAATGTCTAGGGGCATCAGCAGCTTCTGCTGATTAAAATGATATGCAGCATGCCTATTTTGTGTGTGTGAGTGAGGCTGTTAGCGGTTGTGCGAGTCCTGTCTGTGGGTGGATGGGTTGTACAATAGTGTTTGGCATATGTGTAAGGGGCATTATGTGTGTCATGTATAAATGCATTAATAATGTGTGACATGTGTAAGGGCATAATGTGTGTCATGTGTATAAGGGCATTAATAATGTGTGACATATGTGTAAGGGCCATTATTTGTGTCATTATGTGTATGAAGGGCATTAATAAAGGTTGGCATAATGTGTAAGGGGCATTATGGGTATAAGGACATTAATAATGTGTGTCATGTGTAAGGGGCATTACTGTGTGGTATTATCAGGGGTGCCTAGAAAATGGGGTAGGGGGTACAAATTACTCAGGCCAAAGTCTGATGAAAGGGCCCAGTGGGGGCCCCGGGCCCCGTCCCCTTAAGTGACAGCAGCAGCTGCAGCTCTTCTCCTCTATCCAGCACACACTGCTTTGTGCTGGGTTTCAGTGTGGCCATGGAGGTGCTTAAAATACAATATTTTCTCAGGATTTTTTTCGAAGGGTATAATGTGAATAATATGAGGAGTAATGTACATAAGGTAAAGTGGTACTACTGTGTGATGTAACGTGAATAAGGGACACCATCGCATGATATAATGTGAATAAAGTTGCACTACTGTGTGGCATAATTTGAATTGGGGGTACTATTGTGTGGCCATGCCCCTTCCCAGCAAGTAAAAAGAAAAAAGTTTGGTACCGTGTTAGCCAGTTGATAAGAAAAGTTTTATTGTTCCTCAGTGAGAAAAACAAAATAGCAATCTAGCAAATATGATACCTTTTATTGGCTAACAAAAATAAATGTAGTTAAAATGCAAGCTTTCGAGACTGCTTAGGTCTCTTCCTCAGGCATGGTATAACAAGGTGTGTGAAGAAACACATATATATATATATACACAGCAGAGTGGGAACAAGATGTGATAGATGGACATTCTTAAGATCAAAACAAAACAAAATAACAGAATGAGCTTGTAAATTGAGTCCTTAATTAGTTTGTAGATAAGTAGTGTGAAAGTTTTATTGTCTCTAAGTTGATGACAGACCAGAGTTAGAGCTCCGATGCCCTCACTCTCTCCGGGCCAGATTCCTCAGATGTTGTAGTGGGCCATAAATCCCTCGGATAGATTCAGTCCTGTGTTAAGGGTGTCAAACGTTGTCATTAATTTGTATTCCCAGACCCTCCTGTCCCTTTGTGATTTGAAATTTCCTTTTAGTATAATCACTTTCATATGATCCTGATTGTGTCCTGGGCTGCAGAAATGTTTGGCCACAGGAAAGTGTGTCTTTTTTTCCTTTATAGTGTGGCGATGGGACCTCATCCTTGCCTTAAGTTTTTGTCCTGTTTCTCCAACATACAGACCCCCAATAGGACATTTGGTGCACAGAATCAGGTACACTACATTGGTAGTAGAACATGTGAATGTCCCTGGGATCTTATAGTCCTGTTGTGTGTTGGGGATCCGTACACTGTCTGTAGTGAGGATATGGGCACAGGTTTTGCAGCTCCTTACATTGCAGGGATAGGTTCCTCTTTGTGTAATGGATGGCAGTGAACTTCGGATTATAATATTTTTCAGGTTTGCAGGTTGTCGGTAACATAGTAGTGGAGGGTCTGGGAATATTGTTTTCAGGCGGTCATCTTTGTGTATGATGTGATGTAGTAATCTCAGGATGGGTAGAGGGTGTCCTGAAACCACTGGTGAGACATACAACCAGCTTTCTCCAAGATACCACGGACCTACTGAATAAATTATCAACCCTAGGTCCCCTCCCCAATGGAGCCATCCTGGCCACCATGGATGTGGAATCCCTATATTCCAATATCCCCCATGAAGATGGTCTGACAGCATGCCAGATATATCTTGAGTCCAATGGGATTGCTCCTGGTCCTGCAATACAGCTTACAAAATTCATCCTTACACACAATTATTTTTCCTTTGGCAAAGAAATATTTCTACAGCGCACCGGGACCGCCATGGGCAGTAAAATGGCACCGCAATACGCCAATCTGTTCATGGCAAAACTCGAGAGTGACTTCCTGGCATCCTGCCCAATCAAACCCTTGGCTTACTTCCGTTACATCGATGATATCCTGATCATCTGGACTGATTCTGAGCAAGAACTCATACATTTCCATGAAAAATTTAACAGATTTCATCCAACAATAAACCTGACAATGAATTACTCATATACCGAGATAAACTTCCTTGACACCACTATAACAATTCAAAACAACGCAATACAGACAACCCTATACCGAAAACCCGTGGATCGGCCTTCATACCTCAGATGGGACAGCTTCCACCCGAAACACATCAAAAAATCCATTGTCTACAGCCAGGCCATCAGATATCATCGCATCTGCTCCAGCCCAGCAGATAGAGATGTCCACTTAAAACAACTTAAAGGGACTTTTTTAAATCAGGGATATCATCCCACATCAGTCAACGATCAGATTATCAGAGCCATCAGGATACCCAGAAATCAACTTCTCCAATATAAAGAAAGAGAAAGAAACAACTGTGTACCTCTGGTAGTCACCTACAACCCACAGCTTGAGATGCTAAGAAAAACTGCAAAAAAACTACATCACATCATACACAAAGATGACCGCCTGAAAACAATATTCCCAGACCCTCCACTACTATGTTACCGACAACCTGCAAACCTGAAAAATATTATAATCCGAAGTTCACTGCCATCCATTACACAAAGAGGAACCTATCCCTGCAATGTAAGGAGCTGCAAAACCTGTGCCCATATCCTCACTACAGACAGTGTACGGATCCCCAACACACAACAGGACTATAAGATCCCAGGGACATTCACATGTTCTACTACCAATGTAGTGTACCTGATTCTGTGCACCAAATGTCCTATTGGGGGTCTGTATGTTGGAGAAACAGGACAAAAACTTAAGGCAAGGATGAGGTCCCATCGCCACACTATAAAGGAAAAAAAGACACACTTTCCTGTGGCCAAACATTTCTGCAGCCCAGGACACAATCAGGATCATATGAAAGTGATTATACTAAAAGGAAATTTCAAATCACAAAGGGACAGGAGGGTCTGGGAATACAAATTAATGACAACGTTTGACACCCTTAACACAGGACTGAATCTATCCGAGGGATTTATGGCCCACTACAACATCTGAGGAATCTGGCCCGGAGAGAGTGAGGGCATCGGAGCTCTAACTCTGGTCTGTCATCAACTTAGAGACAATAAAACTTTCACACTACTTATCTACAAACTAATTAAGGACTCAATTTACAAGCTCATTCTGTTATTTTGTTTTGTTTTGATCTTAAGAATGTCCATCTATCACATCTTGTTCCCACTCTGCTGTGTATATATATATATGTGTTTCTTCACACACCTTGTTATACCATGCCTGAGGAAGAGACCTAAGCAGTCTCGAAAGCTTGCATTTTAACTACATTTATTTTTGTTAGCAAATAAAAGGTATCATATTTGCTAGATTGCTATTTTGTTTTTCTCACTGAGGAACAATAAAACTTTTCTTATCAACTGGCTAACACGGTACCAAACTTTTTTCTTTTTACTAAATGGAGGATACCGGAATGTACCGCACACACATGGAACTAAAAGGTTTATTGAAGAAACTGGCTCAACTGGACAGCGACTTATTTTTTCTAACCAGATGCAAGAAGGAACACTTAATCCCCAAAGGACTTTGCCTTAAGAACCCCATTCTGCACACCTACAAAACTCAATATGCACATCATCTCTGCTACAGGACTTCTGAGAGACTGCGAAACCACCTTATTCATGTCTTCTACAGCACCAAGAGAAATGTCCAAATGGAAATACTAATTTTAAAGCGCTCCCTCACAAAGGACTCAATACAGATACTACAACAATATTATAAAACACTACAGCTATGTCTAATCAATAACAAGAAAAAGAAACTTCACAGACTTCGCATAAAAGCAGGACTGCATTCAAGCACACAGAAAGTCCACCCCAAGTCTGGAGGGATAGAACAGAACTCCCAACAAGACACAGGTAAATTTAACTGTGTGATTAATTTGTCATCTCACAAACCCACTAAAGTAGAAGTCAGTGTGCTATCTAGAGGACTTACATTCTGTCCGACCAAGCCTCTCGACAAAACAGTACTATGTAGTGACATGGAGGAATATTTTAGGAAACTAAGACTGAAGGAGTTCTTCCATGACAGAGAGGAGACAGAACCTACAAATAGCCAAACACAAATTAGACCAGTCCACAAGAAGAGTTCTGTCTGGACACCACCACCTGGCCGCAGTACCATTTTGGACCTATATATTGACTCTTTTAGAAATGTGGTCCAGTCAACAATATTGGAAAAACATAAAAAGGAATACTTTAACATCAGTGTGCAAGAAAGAAGAGCTATTCACACCCTAAGAAACAACAAGAAAATCACCATCAAGCCTGCAGACAAAGGTGGGGCCATAGTCATCATGGACACATCGGCCTATACTAAGGAAGCAAATAGACAGCTGATTGATATCCAATACTATACCAAACTAGACAAAGATCCAACTCAAAAATATCTAAGGGAGTTGAGAAGGCTTGTCAGGGGACTGTCAGCAGAGTCTACAGAACTTTTGGACTTGATACCCGACAGTCCCAGAATTGGAATATTCTACATGCTTCCCAAAATACATAAGCCCGGCAACCCAGGGAGGCCAATCATCTCATGCGTGGGAACCCTCACTGAAAAAATCTCAGGATGGGTAGAGGGTGTCCTGAAACCACTGGTGAGACATACAACCAGCTTTCTCCAAGATACCACGGACCTACTGAATAAATTATCAACCCTAGGTCCCCTCCCCAATGGAGCCATCCTGGCCACCATGGATGTGGAATCCCTATATTCCAATATCCCCCATGAAGATGGTCTGACAGCATGCCAGATATATCTTGAGTCCAATGGGATTGCTCCTGGTCCTGCAATACAGCTTACAAAATTCATCCTTACACACAATTATTTTTCCTTTGGCAAAGAAATATTTCTACAGCGCACCGGGACCGCCATGGGCAGTAAAATGGCACCGCAATACGCCAATCTGTTCATGGCAAAACTCGAGAGTGACTTCCTGGCATCCTGCCCAATCAAACCCTTGGCTTACTTCCGTTACATCGATGATATCCTGATCATCTGGACTGATTCTGAGCAAGAACTCATACATTTCCATGAAAAATTTAACAGATTTAATCCAACAATAAACCTGACAATGAATTACTCATATACCGAGATAAACTTCCTTGACACCACTATAACAATTCAAAACAACGCAATACAGACAACCCTATACCGAAAACCCGTGGATCGGCCTTCATACCTCAGATGGGACAGCTTCCACCCGAAACACATCAAAAAATCCATTGTCTACAGCCAGGCCATCAGATATCATCGCATCTGCTCCAGCCCAGCAGATAGAGATGTCCACTTAAAACAACTTAAAGGGACTTTTTTAAATCAGGGATATCATCCCACATCAGTCAACGATCAGATTATCAGAGCCATCAGGATACCCAGAAATCAACTTCTCCAATATAAAGAAAGAGAAAGAAACAACCGTGTACCTCTGGTAGTCACCTACAACCCACAGCTTGAGATGCTAAGAAAAACTGCAAAAAAACTACATCACATCATACACAAAGATGACCGCCTGAAAACAATATTCCCAGACCCTCCACTACTATGTTACCGACAACCTGCAAACCTGAAAAATATTATAATCCGAAGTTCACTGCCATCCATTACACAAAGAGGAACCTATCCCTGCAATGTAAGGAGCTGCAAAACCTGTGCCCATATCCTCACTACAGACAGTGTACGGATCCCCAACACACAACAGGACTATAAGATCCCAGGGACATTCACATGTTCTACTACCAATGTAGTGTACCTGAATCTGTGCACCAAATGTCCTATTGGGGGTCTGTATGTTGGAGAAACAGGACAAAAACTTAAGGCAAGGATGAGGTCCCATCGCCACACTATAAAGGAAAAAAAGACACACTTTCCTGTGGCCAAACATTTCTGCAGCCCAGGACACAATCAGGATCATATGAAAGTGATTATACTAAAAGGAAATTTCAAATCACAAAGGGACAGGAGGGTCTGGGAATACAAATTAATGACAACGTTTGACACCCTTAACACAGGACTGAATCTATCCGAGGGATTTATGGCCCACTACAACATCTGAGGAATCTGGCCCGGAGAGAGTGAGGGCATCGGAGCTCTAACTCTGGTCTGTCATCAACTTAGAGACAATAAAACTTTCACACTACTTATCTACAAACTAATTAAGGACTCAATTTACAAGCTCATTCTGTTATTTTGTTTTGTTTTGATCTTAAGAATGTCCATCTATCACATCTTGTTCCCACTCTGCTGTGTATATATATATATGTGTTTCTTCACACACCTTGTTATACCATGCCTGAGGAAGAGACCTAAGCAGTCTCGAAAGCTTGCATTTTAACTACATTTATTTTTGTTAGCCAATAAAAGGTATCATATTTGCTAGATTGCTATTTTGTTTTTCTCACTGAGGAACAATAAAACTTTCCTTCCCAGCAAGAACACACCCCTGTTTGGGCTCCGCACCGAATGGGTGCGCTGTTTCTATTTAAAATATTGCGGGTAGGAGCACCAAAATGATGACTGCAATGATGAGGGTTGATGATGCTAAGAAAGGGGAGCAGGGTTAGAGACGGAACTAGTGGCGGTGCTAGGGGGCAACAGTCAAAATCTTGCCTAGGGCATAATTTAGGCTAGGGCCGGCTCTGAGTAGCATCATCCAAATCCTCCTAATATACCCCTGACACAACTACTGTCCCTTAGCTACCTAATTGGCTAATCTACATAACAATAAATACCCAAAGGTTCCTGGGTAATCTACCTAGCAACAAACTTTATCAATCAAATATGGTTTGAGGTAACATGTTTAAAAAAAGGGGCAGACTAGATGGGCCAAGTGGTTCTTATCTGCCGTCAAATTCTATGTTTCTATGTTTCTATGTAACCAATCACAAAATTCACAGGCTCTTATATGGACTCATGCCTATGCAGCCCTCGCTACATCTTAATAAAGTACTTAAAATTATCATTTGGTTCATTTAGCACATCACATCACAATTTTATTATCATAATGGTTATCCCAGAAAAAAATATTTTTTAGCAATTTTATTTAAAAAAATTATTGCCACAAACATTCTGGGTACTTGTGTAATATCTGGGCACCCGATTTTTTGCTTGCATCGCATTGCATCGCATCGCATGAAATATAGTGGCATACAATTCATGCAATGCGATTATTCATTGTAAAGACCCAATATTTAATTGTATAGTCACCCATGGGTGATTTCATACCCCCACTATCCAACTACGCATGGAGGTGATTTTATATAGTGTGGCGAGCGCAGCGAGCCACCGAGCCCGAAGCGTGGCGAGCGCAGTGAGCCCTGCGGGGGGCCGCAGAATACATGTAAAGTAATCTGCGTCCCCTTGCGGGGCTCGCTGCGCTCGTCACACTATATAATATCAACTCCATGCGTAGTTGGATAGTGGGGGTATGAAATCACCCATGGGTGACTATACTATATCGGGAAAGTGTACACCAAGGTTACTCTCTCACCCTTCTAATACTGATGTATTGAATCCTTTCATGATTAGAGTCTACTACAGTGGACAGCTGTTTTTAAGTAATTCCTGTATCTCCTAAAAAAACTTTATTTTGTATAATTTTCTTAGGAGCATTACCAAATTTACAAGATATGCCACCTAATGACAGAAGAGCAGGTGCACAAAATAAATTCAAGGAAAGTAACACTTAAGTCACAATAGGGAAGATGTTTTGATTAAATACTCTTTTTATTTACGGTTGATGTAAAGTTTTCCATGAGATGTAATGCAGTCTGAGGAATGGGATGCTTTCCATCATTTACAAGGCATGTATTTTTTGCGAAGACCAACAGCTGCATTCCAGTAAGAATTCCAACAAAAGCTGGGTAAGTATACTTACCGTCTCCCCCCCTACCGCCGAACCTGCCCTATCTGCAGCCTAACCCTCATCTTTTAGGGCCAGATGTATCAAGCTTCAAAAGTGATAAATTGGAGAGTGATAACAACTGGCCGTTAGTGCTTAAATCCTCCCTAACCATAAACATACCCTGTGGTCTAAGGCTAAGAGTACTCAGCATACTTCTGATTGTTGTGCTGGCTGTTGGGATACCAGCGTCGATACAGTGGCACAGCAACATATTTGTCAGACCCCGCAGCGGCTTGGGGGAGCGGCGCCAGTGGGGTCTGTGGTGGGCGCTGCTGGCTAAACTGACAGGCGACCCAGGCAGGACTGAGCGCTGAGCTGGTCACGCCCTGTACATATCTCTTGAGCGGAGACCCAGTGCAGGTCCCTGCGCTGTGCATGTGTAATAAGCGGGTCCCGCTCATTAAATATGCACTGCGCAGGGTCCTCGCTCATTAGTTATGCACTGAGTGGGACCAGCTCAGCACTCACTGCTGCCTGGGTCGCCTGCCAGCTCAGCCAGCGGCGCCCGTAGTCCATCGCCTCGTTCCTTATTGAAAGGGGGCACCGTAATTTTGTTTTGGCAGGGGGGAGAAAAATTTCTAGCTACTCCACTGCGTCGGCATACTGATGACTGGATTCTGACGCCAGTGTTGTGGCTGCCGGTGTGGACTCTTAAGGTCAAAAGAAGATTAGTAATAAGTGGCCCATGGCAACCAATCAGCTGCTCTGTATAGTTTTATATTGCAAATTATAGATGTTACTTCGGTGCTGATTGGTTGCCATGGGCCACTTCTCCTCTGGCTCACTTTTCCTCCATCATCACTGCTTCATACTTCTGCCCCACTGTAAGCAGGTAGCAATAATCATAATTACATCCAGGAAAGGCAAGAGATTGATTAGCGGAAAGGATTCTGAAATAGTGCAGCAGGATTCTAACATTTCTGCTTGGATGATTTGATTCCTTCAACAGATAATGACGTATAGTTGCTGTACTTCTAGGGAGCATTGCTCAATATCATTATGAGGCATATCCAATTATTGCGCTGACAATCTGCTGTCAAGTGCAAAACTGAGTAATGGATTTATGTAACAATTTCTAATGTCTTAAATATAAGGCAGCATAAGCAAATTCTCCCAAAGTGTTTTGCTGAATGAACCCTTGGTGTTTGTATCCTTGGGTACTTTTTAAAACTCCAGGATGCTGTCAGCATTATACTCCCCACCAGTGACGTAACAATGGCAACACGGCTTCAAGCGGTGGTGGGGTGGAGCCATCGCTGCAGGGGTGGAGCCAGCGCTGCAGGGGACAGGACCTGTTTGCAGATTCCATGCTGTCTGACTGTGCACATGGAATCTTGGCCCAGCAAAAATGGCCGCTGCCTTGTAGGAAACAGATTCTAGAGGTTCTACTGGACACACAGACCCTGGAAAAAGTATGATAAAAGGGTCCTCCTCAGAAATCCACCCACTGGCCAGGAGAGGTCTTATTTTAGATCTGCTGGCACACACAGGGCACCTTTCCTGCTTGAGTCGTGCATTTTTATACTATCCTGCTCTCTATCTAGGCCAGGTCCAATCTTCCTGCCGGAATCCTAGCTGTCATGGCAACCTCAGTCCCTCACTGTTGCTGTGGTTTGTGTGACTTGGAATCCCTTGCAGCCACAGCTCACCTGCAACTGTGGCTCAAAGACCATTTTGGCGGCCTGGCTAAGTGATACCTCACAATTGTGGGATATGATAGTAGAGGACACAAAGGACATTGGAAGCAATGATCTCCAAGAGATCAAGAACGTTTAATAAACTCAAAGTATTCCAAAAGTGGACATGTTCCTGGGTGCAGCGAAGGCTGAAGAAGGCACCTGCTGGAATAACTTTGCCTGTTGGCCATTGGAAATGGCTGGCAATGCTTATAGAGTATAGTCATCAAGAATATTCCATGGGGTCTATTAATGAGTGGAGAATCGGGCCAGCGGCGATGTTGCCCATGTCAATCAATCAGCTTGCAAGAAACATTCATCAAGTGCATTCTATAAGATGATACAAAGCCTCTGATAGGTTAACATGGACAACTTCTCCACTGTCTCCCTGCTCTGCTTCATGGACAAGCCTTGTGGATGTTCGTATCAGCAAATGATTGTACTTTATTTTCTCCGCTCCTACAGACGTCTTTATGGAGCCTCCTCCACACATAATCCTTCCTCTGTACATTTTGCCACCTTGCACAGCTTTCGGAGTTACTGAACAGTGCACAGGTTGGATGTTCCATGCTTGGTCCATTAGCTTGACTGATCTGCCATTAGTCACTTCAAGGAGGGATTGCTCATTTCATTATCAGCTCCACTGGAGGAGAATATGTTAGCAGATGTCTCTTTAGAACCAGCATTGTATTTCATTATGTTAAAAGGTCGTTTCCTGTATCTGCGCTGATATACAGCCCCTCCAGTGATTTGGACGCCCCGCTCCTCCCAGGGAGTTATCAGTCCACTGGGACTTTTAATGCATTTTAACTGCTCATTTGAACCTACTTTATCTTTGGAAGTTTCCCCGCTCTACAATTACTCCTTATCTCAGCACATGTGGGCCACTTAATAACATGCGTACAAGTGACACTACTCCAGCGGCAGCTGCACACACCCTGTAATATAGAGGACCTGTCAAGCTGTGGCTTTGATTGTTATTTCAACAGCAGTCAGGCTCCCTGCGCCTCTAATTACCTCCTATAGAGTCAGCATTATAAATAAAATATCTCTGAAAATAATCAAAGGGCCAAACAGTGAAAAACTGAAAGGTTAACGTATTAATAATTTAAAAACAAGTCTAATATTAGAAGTAGATTCTATAGAGGGATGTGGGAATACAATTAGTGGCCGGGGGCACTTCCCGTAAACTCTAAAATTATTCAGTGCTTTTCAGTCTTCCCTGTTATTAATATTCTTCCATAGCTTGTATATCGCCATACTATTAATACTATTATTTGTTAATGTCTTTTTGGTATCTTTTTTGGTAAGATCCAAAATTATCCTCATTTTCATGATGCCATAAATGAGGCTAAACTTAGGGCCCCAACGATGACGCAGTGCAGTTCAAAATTTAAATCGGGGAGGCAAAACAACTGCCACTAACTGCCATTTCAAACAGACTCAGTGGCAGTTGATGTGGGGCTCCCCTATTTGAATTTTGGACTGTGCCACAGCTCCACCTCTGGAGCCACCACTGGTAGGCATGCATCTTAATGTGCACTAGGGGTGCATCTACAGGTGGAGCCATCCTTATCTAGCCCTTTAATAGGATTAAGTGAGTAATAGGATTACTCTGCTAATCCCCTACTGTATTGTTCTATGTATTGCATTGCAGCTGAGAACAATAGGCCCTGGTGAGCCTTGGCTCACCATGGCTATCCAGAGATGGCAAGATGAGGATGGCTCCATCTGTAATTGTGTCAGAAATAAGACCCAAATATGAAATACCTCCCAAAAGTCAATAAGCTTGTCCATATGTTGCCCTAGTACAGGTCCCGAGGTATGCAGGAATACATATTATTAATGCTGGGAAAAAAAAACATAATCTGTGGATCTATTAACCGCCATCCACCTTGTCTTCATGCAGCGGCAGGCTATTGTGCCCGCCTCTAACCCTAAGGGCCCATCATTTTTCATCTCAATAATATATCAAAGCTTGGAGGGAAATGATTAATGCATACAAGCAAGGCCATTAATTCAGAGTGTGCAATCTGTACTTGAGGCCGTTCTCTGACCCTGATATTATAATCAGGTCAGTCCATCACACCTTGTGCCGTGTGCTGCTCTGCGCCGCCCTGCAAGCTCCTGTCCTTCAAGGTGCTAATTAGCAATGTTACTACAGCGGAATCTGCCATGTTATGATGAGTGTCAGCGAGTGCTCCATAACTTGTGATTGGAGACGGCTCTAACCTCGAAAATATACTTGTCTGACAGTTTTCATTATAGAATACACACAGTGAGCAGCCAGTGAGCTCGGAGAAGAGAGGCTTATTTCTCATCCCATACACTTCCCGTCGCTCGGCCATGCTTCCAGTGAGTGACAGATTAATGGCGCTGTTAGGCGGCCGGAGATTCTGAAATAGCAAGGAGATGCAGCGAAGGACTGTGCAAAGCCGCAGTTTTACACAAAATAATATAATATGTACTGTATATTATAGCACGTCTTTACAATCGCAGACATCTGGGTGTTCACTATTTCTCCAGAACAGAAATTGCCAACACAATGTACTGTAGCACAGTAAGTTCCATTATTCAGCTGGAACACTTCTCAGCTGTTACTGTGCTATTAATATAACCCGGCAGATGACTGTATCTTCAGTTGTACACAGCTCCGTTAGCAGAGCTCGGAGGATTAGAAAGCTCATTCTAGTACTTGGGAGAAATGCACTTCAATTTCTCAACAGTGTGTTTTGCTGAGTAGGGTATAAGCGCACAGGGAAGGACGATCTAAACACTAAAGTATGTAAATAATAATAATACACACAGCAGCATGGGAAACCACTGGGGCAGATGTACAGATGTAGCCGGCTGCATCTTTGCAGAGGCTGGAGATTCTATCGTGGGTGGTTACCACCAGGGGGCGGTTACCACCAGGGGGGCGCGCGCACGAGACACTTGCGCGCCCTGTGGCAACGGAGCCTGCTGCGGGTCCCCGCCGCCTCCCCCGCTGTCACCGCTGGTCCCCCTCACTGCCCCGACAACCCCCCCCCCCCCCGAATTTGGCAGGGAGATGCTGCCCAACCGCCGTGATACTGGGACGCACGTGCGCATGAGATGCACGCGCGTCCCAGTCCCTATCGCCGACGCTCGCCAGAGAAGGGGATCTGGCGGGCGCCGGCAATGGATGACCAAAGCTCCATCTGTATTAAGCCTGGAGAAGTGATAAAGTGGAAGGTGATAATGCAGCAGCTAATAAGGCCCTAACAGTTATTTTTTATAAGTAGTCTGTAACTTGTCAGTTGGAGGTAAATTGGCTGGTGCATTGTTATCGACCCCTTTTTCACTTCACCAGGCTTAGTAAATCTGCCTCTCAATATCCAAACCTCATCCACTGCATACATATCTACCTTCCAGGAATGCCCGAGAGGGTTCCAAAAATCGTGTCCCCCTCTCGGCCCCCCCGAAGGGGGGGCAAGCCTCCGACATTTAGCGGAGCCTTCGCACCCCTCCCTCTGCTGGGCAAATACCGACATTTTCCCCTTGAGGAGGAGGAGGGGCTAAAATGACGCAAATTGTGCCATTTAGTACCACCCCCTCACCGAAGAGCAAATCGCTAATTTACCGGAATGGGGCATGGTTTAATGATGGCAAGCCCCACCCCCCGGAAAACCTGCAGAAAGTCTCCTCCCGGAGAGGAGACAATTAAGGTAAGCAAGTATGATACACTGTGGGGCAATGAAATAATGATCCTGACACACTTGTTGAGCAGTAAGAACGGACCTTGAGTCTAATTTAGAATGGATTGCAAAACACATTTTTTCTCTAATGGGCGAAAGTATTTTGCACTGCAGGTGGGGCAGATGTAACATGGCCAGAGAGAATTACATTTGGGTGAGTTATTTTGTTTCTGTGCAGGGTAAATACTGGCTGCTCTATTTTTACACTGCAGTTTAGATTTCAGTTTGAACAACCCAATTCCACCCCTCACCCCCCCCCCCCCCCCCCCAAAATCTAACTCTCTCTGCACATTACAACTGCCCCACCTGCAGTGCGACATGGCTTTGCCCCTTAGAGAAAAAATGTGTTTTGCGATCCAGTCTAAATTAGGCCCCCTGTAAGGTTTTTTAGCCTACTGTATGTACCTGCTAAACCAGATGCCATCACAACGAGGCAGAGGAAGAGTCTGAGCACTAGAGGACTCTGGGGAAGATTATTAAGCCTGGTGAAGTGATAAAGTGGAATGGGATAACACACCAGGCAGTTAGCCCCTAACTGTCATTTTTTGAACCACAAGGCAGTTATATTAAGCCTGGTGAAGTGATAAAGTAGCAGCAGCCAATCATCTCCAAACTGTCCTTTGTCAAACCCAGCCTATAACTTGGCAGTTAGGAGCTGATTGGCTGGGGCATTATCACCTTCCACTTTATCACTTCTCCAGGATAAATAAATCTGTCCCCCAGCCTGCAACTTGACAGTTAGGAGCTGATTGGCTGGTGCATTTTCCCCTTCCACTTTATCACTTCACCAGGCTTAATAAATCTCCCCGGACCTATTTTTGTAGTTTACAGTAAACACTTACAAAAGCCAAATGAAATACCTGCCAATATTCCACTATAATAAAAGGAATATCTTGCGTGGGTGGCTGTCACACGTTTTAATCAGACGAGTGCCTCACTTTTGAGTGGCATTGAAGCAGTTAACATTTAATCCTCTGTATTAGGTTCAGATCTGAAGAACACTGGGTAATTTGACAGTCTGACACCACAACTAACGCGGGCGGCAATTACAGATGCTGCACTTATCTGCCCGACCTCCCACTTAATCACTTTCCCACAAATTTTAAGCAGCTAAAATAATTAGTGAGGGTGGTGAGAAATTACATGGGAGCACCTTAATCATCGCACCAAGGACAAGGTTATTTAAATGTATAGGATATCATTTCACTTCTATGGGTGAATTCAGAAAGGACGCGGCCTGCGCCATGTTCCTGGTGATTTCTGTGCGCAGGCTTAGTGACTTTCTAGATGCCCCAGCCGGCTCGGTATAAGATAGGGCGTGATCTTGTCGCAGGTGGGCTGTACAGGGGCATGGATGTGTAATCGCATCATCGTGGCCCCGCCCCCCACTATTCACTGCCCAGGAATTGAATTGCATGATGTGGTTCAGCGCTGATCATGTCATCCTCATCCCCGGACCACCTACTCTGAAGCAGGGCACCCTAGACGAAACTTCAACCTACTGCCCACCCCATACTACCACCAATACCCACTTTCCGGAATGTCCCGGAGGCTCCAAAAATTGGGTGGTCCACCCAGCCTCCCTTTGCCATCCACAATAGAGTACAAGGAGAAGGGGCAGCAATGTAGGGAATTACAGATGTAGCGGCTCTCTTCTTTGCCCGGCGCCCGCCAGATCCGTCTCACTGGCGAGCGCCAGCGATAGGGACTGGGACTCACGTGCGTCTCATGCGTCCCAGTATCACGGCGGCTGGGCAGCATCTCCCTGCCGGTCTCCACTTCAGGGAGACGCTGCCCAGTTGGCGGTGGGGGGGGGGAAGGGGGTGTGTTGGGGCGGCCTCAGGGGAAAGTATGGAGGTGAGGTCTTAGAAGTTCCACAGCAGCCATTTAGGTACAACAAAGATCCTCATAAACATCCTTAATTTTTTTGATAGGCAGATCCTCGCACCCTACGAGTACGACTGCGTAGGTTGATGCTGGCCCTGGGAGTCATGAATAACTCTACAGGGGAGCGGGGAGGGCCACACTATTTTTGAGAGCCTCCCTACTTATCCAAGGGTATAGACAATCATGTTTCTCCGGTATGTATGTAGGGATCTTCAGGAAAATGGGACAGCACCATTTTTCTGGTGATTTTTGAACACTGATGGCAGAGAGGTAAGAATAATGTATGGGTGTTGGGTCTGCAATATGGGCAACCACTGGAACTAGGTTCCCATGTGCACCGTACACCCTGTACCCGTGATAGATAGGCCCATGCTCAGTTTCAATCCTTGGAGACAGCTAAAGGATCAACCAATAAGTTGTTTTTTTTTTTTTTGAGGGGGGTGAAAAACTTAAAAAACTTTAAGAAACAATTCACCCCTTCACCATATACTGGACACAGTGAGGTTAATCCGGCTTCATAATTATGTTGAACTCACTCTCCCTGTTAGTAGATTTGTAATAAATTAGTTATTATTTAATAGACCATTTAGCAATCATCCAGGACTCCGCAGGACATCTTACACATTGCTGTTCAAAGGATAAAGTCCCTTTTACAAATGTACTGTACCACTTGCTGATATCGTGCTTAGTAACATGCTGTACTGTATAACTACTGTACCCGCTAATTATGTATGTGTAATGAGGCACAAGTATGCGGTATATAATGTTTGTACAGGGACCAACAAATATTTTAAAAAATACTGTAGCCGCCTTGTATGCAGGGCAGCAAAAGGTCAGTTCAAATGTAATCTAATCTGAAGTTACTGCAGTGGCTGGTCACATTGTTCTATAACACAAGTGCTACTCAATAGCACTTCACTGTGCCATAATAACATAGCTGGGATATTTCCAATCTATTTATTTATTTACAGTTTCTTATATAGTGCAGCAGATTCCGTTACAGTGTCTTATATAGCGCAGCAGATTCCGTTACAGTTTCTTATATAGCGCAGCAGATTCCGTTACAGTGTCTTATATAGCGCAGCAGATTCCGTTACAGTTTCTTATATAGTGCAGCAGATTCTGTTGCGCTTTACAATAGTAGACAGTGATAAAACAAACTGGGTAACAACAGACAGACTTGTAGGAAAGAGGGCCCTGCTGCAAGCTTACAATCTATAGGGACATAGGAGGGAAACACAAGGCATTCCATAGGATGGGAGCAGCACGATGAAAGACCTGTAATAGTGAATGGGAGCTGGTGATCCGTGCAGAAGAGAGACGCATCTTGTGCAGAGGGGAGTGGTCAAGATGGGAGATAGATATTTTATGATAAGTAAAGAGATATATGCTCTTGCTAGGAAGATCAGCCTAGCAGCAGCAGCTTTTTACAACAAAAAAGAAGAAAAGAAACTCGGGTGGGGTGCACTCTAGATCCCCCAAAATTGAAACTATTCTGTTAGTACATTTATTATTTAATTTTTCAAAAATAAAATAACAATATTTTCATTTTTTGATTTTTTTCTGATTTTTATCTGCTGTGCCCAATTGGTTTGTATTTATAGTGTTTTTTATAATAAGTGTGTAACTTTTTATATTTTTTATTTTAATTTGTTATTTATTTATATTTTTATGGAAATTTTAATCTTTTTTATAAAAATTAATTAAATTAATTTTTAAATTTTTCTGGGATTTGTTTGGTTTTTAGGGGTTTTTTTAGGAGTAAATGTGTGTCCAATAGATCAGTAGATCGAACAGGCTGTGTGAAAAGAATTTTCTACAAAGGACCCTGCGAATTCTTAAATTAAATTAATTTGAGCGGATACTGGTTTAATAGTTTGGAGAAATATTATTTGAAATAATGCAATGTTTTGTTTTGCCGGTAATTAATAATTTATAAATAGTTGACCATCATATACCCCAACAAACACATCACCATCGATGTTCTGGGTGTTGTCACTTAATATCAAGTGATCAGGGTCTAATCATTGGTCAAAATAATATATATAAAGGTTTGCAAAACATATCAAACAAAGTATTTACACCATTTCTATATACATATGTACAAGTGAACGGCTCTCATCCACACTTGCATATTTCCCTCTTGGACTTGCTGCAAATAACAAGCAGGTGCTTGTGCCCTATAAAGTGAGAACTGAGGTGGAGATGTCTAGTGTGTTATATGTTAGATTGTCAGCATACTGTAAATAGTGCACTCCGTGTTGGTTTGCAATTTATTGTTTTTTCACACCTAGGCAAATCACGTTGCCCATCTTGGTCACTTTTATTATTTTATTTTTATTTATTAATTATTCATTCTAATCCTATTTTCCTTATATAAGTATGAGGATCACTCAGTCTGTTAAGCAACAGTTATAATACAACCCTTACACCATTTCACTACAAGAGTACTCATTCCTGCTGTGTTACAGCAGGCATATTTAAATGCACGAATCCATTACCTAGCCACATAATCTTTATAGCACAAGATTCACTATGAATATCAGGGGGAGCAACCAAACTAAAAAGTTCAGGTGAGGAGTAAGAAAAACACTTTAGAGGGTTAGCTAATATTCAGACCCAACAAAGATAATAATGAAAATAAGAATTTATAACAAAAAAGAACAAAAAAACATGAAAAAATAATAAAAAAATAAAAAAGTAGTTAAAAATATGAAATCCAATACATGGAGCAACACTAATAAATAGCAGCAATAATAAACGAGCAGGAGACATTAAGAATACCCAACATAATAACAATAATAAAAATATCTATAAGGTACATGGGGCAATTTAGCAGTGTACATATAATCTCAATATTTGACAGCTCCTAATTTCTCACAAAATGATTTATTTGCAGAAATCAAATGGTTTATATTCCCCCCCCCCCCCTTCTATTTTGATTCTAGATCTTATTGTTTTTCATGGTATTGTTATAAATGCATGTCCCTTTAAGGGCAGCTTGTAAAATAGGAGCGAATTATAATCATAAATTAAAACCAATAAGAAAAGCTTTGAATTATGTTAAAATGATATGATTTATTTATGTTAAAGAATGTAATAAATAATTAAATCTGCATTTAGCAAAGTATAGCGCAAATAACCTTCACCATGATGTGTCTAATGTCAGTCTATTGGATCAGGCATGTGCCAGTCAAATAACAAGACCAGATGATTGGTTAGCAGCACTCATATAGAGTTAGAACAAGCAGCCGAGCAATGCTGCTGCGTGAACAAGCCCAAAGCGAAACGTACGTCCTCTTCTCCCTGCCGATCACGTGGGCGCTCACGTGACCGGCTGCCGGTCTCCGCTCCGTCCAGAGATTACACCAGCGGCGTCTTGGAGACACGTGTATCGGCTTCGGATCTGGTAATCGGACCCCCCCCTGGTGCCTGCGGTCATTCTTACTTGGATGCCGCGGGTCACAGGAGGATACAGTCCGTCTCTTTTTCCCTCTACAAAGTTGCTGGTGTGTCTGACTGCTTTCTCCCCACAAGGCTTCATGTATATAGCATGAGCAGGTTAATCATTGTGGAGAACATAGCAACATTGTAGCCAGACACCACTTGTAAGGTTTAATTCTGCCCTGTTGATTACTTGTATGGCAGTGTAGGGCCAAGTATTGTGGAGATTATTGGCAGTATTGTAGCCAGATACATTTTGCAACATTTAATCTTGCCCTGCTACTGTACATAAAGTGTAAAGAGTATGATGAGAATGGATACATGTCTTATATGAATGTTAAAGTTACCTCAAAACCTCCACATAAAAAGTGGTAATGTATGGTGGGGTCATGGTTTACAGCAGTGCACTATTTACAGTATGCTGACAATCTAACATATAACACACTAGACATCTCCACCTCAGTTCTCACTTTATAGGGCACAAGCACCTGCTTGTTATTTGCAGCAAGTCCAAGAGGGAAATATGCAAGTGTGGATGAGAGCCGTTCACTTGTACATATGTATATAGAAATGGTGTAAATACTTTGTTTGATATGTTTTGCAAACCTTTATATATATTATTTTGACCAATGATTAGACCCTGATCACTTGATATTAAGTGACAACACCCAGAACATCGATGGTGATGTGTTTGTTGGGGTATATGATGGTCAACTATTTATAAATTATTAATTACCGGCAAAACAAAACATTGCATTATTTCAAATAATATTTCTCCAAACTATTAAACCAGTATCCGCTCAAATTAATTTAATTTAAGAATTCGCAGGGTCCTTTGTAGAAAATTCTTTTCACACAGCCTGTTCGATCTACTGATCTATTGGACACACATTTACTCCTAAAAAAACCCCTAAAAACCAAACAAATCCCAGAAAAATTTAAAAATTAATTTAATTAATTTTTATAAAAAAGATTAAAATTTCCATAAAAATATAAATAAATAACAAATTAAAATAAAAAATATAAAAAGTTACACACTTATTATAAAAAACACTATAAATACAAACCAATTGGGCACAGCAGATAAAAATCAGAAAAAAATCAAAAAATGAAAATATTGTTATTTTATTTTTGAAAAATTAAATAATAAATGTACTAACAGAATAGTTTCAATTTTGGGGGATCTAGAGTGCACCCCACCCGAGTTTCTTTTCTTCTTTTTTGTTGTAAATGTGACTTGTTATAACTCGGGGGTGCACCACTGAACATCAATCGCACGTCAAATACACTAATTTAAGATAGGTCGAAGTTTGATGTTTAATAGTGAACTTTCCATTAATTATAATCAGTTATATCCCCCAATGTAATATTTATCATTAAATATTCCTTAACATTAGTGCAGTTCCCCTAATCTATTTTGTTTTTAGCAGCAGCAGCTAACAGGGATTGTAGAGGCGAGAGTCAGGGCCGCCAAGAAAAAACCTGGGCCCCGGTACAACAATTTCCTGGAGCCCCCACAGACGGACCTCCTCTGCGGACCTGTTGTTACGGCACTCCGTCCAAGGTGGATACAGGGACAAAAATTTACACCGTAATGCCTATTACACGTCACACACCCGTTGCATATTATACCACATGCCATAATGCTCATTACACGTTATGCCACACATCGTAGTGGGAAGTACACATTATGCCATACACCGTAATACCTATTACATATTTTACCACATGCCATAATGCCCATTACACATTATTCCACATACCGTAATGCTTATCGCATATTAGGGGGTTAAAATTCTCGTTTCCATGGGATTAACCTGCTCTGCCAGGTGTTACATTCTCTGCCAGGGGTTAACATGCTAGTTGCCATGGATTTACATGCTCTGCCATGGGTTACATGCTTTGCCAGGGGTTAACATGCTCGTTGTCATGGAGTTACAGTACATAATCTGCCAGGGGTTACATGCTGACTTCCAGAGTCGGATCTCAGCCCCAGCAGCATGCAGGGAGGCAGCAGACACAGAGCAACCAGCCACCCACCTTCCACCTTGGAACACAGTGACGTGGACATGGGTGGGGAACCAGGTCTGGGACTGCTAGACTGGAGACATGGCAACGGCACCTGCTGCTGCTGCTGGTGGCGGCTGGGATGATAATGTGGGGAGGGGGGTGGGCTGGATTCTGCGGAGTGGGTGGTACTCCGGCGGGAGGTGGCCTCTCTCTGACCCAGTTCCTCCCAGCACCCAGGGACTACCTACTCTAAGTATCCTCCTTTTGCTGAGCCACGGTAAACTCCCAAGTCATGTGGCAGGCCCTGGAGTCGGAGAGCGGAACAACGCTCAGAAGGACCTCTGTGATGCTGCTGCCCCTATGTCCGCCCACATCCGCACTCCCAATGCCGCTGCTGAACAGCTGACTCCGGCGCACTCAGATCCGGCATACTCGCCACCAAATTTTTTCTTAAAACTGTGTGTCCAGACCAGGGCCCCCTGAAAGGCCTGGGTAAACTGTACCTGCTCCCCCCCCTCTCTCGGCACCCCTGACGAGAGTCTGTTCTTGGGAAGACCAGTTAGGAGACTATTGCAATAGTCAATGCTGGATATAATGAGTGCATGGATAAGAGATTTAGGGGGAAATTTACTAAATAAAATTTTTAAAAAATAGGTGTAAAAATAGGTGTATTTGTATCTAGAAATACACTTATTTTTGACATTTACTATCCCAAAAATACGGCACATCAATACGAATACGAATTGCGGTATTTTCGGGATAGTAAATGTCAAAAATAAGTGTATTTCTGGATACAAATACACCTATTTTTTACAAATTTCCCCCTTAGTGTGAGATAGGGTTGTATTTTGGATATAATTTTTAGATGCATGTACTGTAACATGATTTGGAGATGTGGGGAGCAAGGGACAGTTTGGAGACTCCTTGGCAACGAGCTTGTGGGGTAGGGTAGATTGTTGAGTTGTCAACCGTTATGGAGATATCAGGATGGTAACTGTTCTTGGCTGGTGGGAAATGAATATACTGTAAGTAATTCCATTATGGAAATATTGAGTTTGAGGTGGCGAGAAGACATTAAGAGACATGGCCCAAAACCACTGGTGACAACTCTGGGGTTGATAGATAAATTTGAGTATCATCCGCATACAAGTAATACTGAAATCCGAAACAGCAGAGTCAGAGAAGCGAACACTGAAAGAGCGATTGGATAGGTAAGATGAGAACCAGGAAAGAGCTGTATCTTTAAGACCTAGGGAGTGCAGTGTTTGTATGAGAAGAGTGTGGTCATCAGTGTCAAACGCAATTGGACACCACTTAATGAAGTTCCACTGATTACTGTATGGGACCCCCCTCCTCAACCCCATCTCAACAAATAAAAATGCAGCAGGGAATTAGAGACTGGTTTAGTACCACTCGCTAAGCAGCGGTAGTTCACTGCTTAACAAGCAGCTTAAAGCCACCCGGCTGAACGAAATAGATTGGATAATGTAGAGTAGGTTCACTGTTACTTCCTTAAGAAGCTTCTGTCAGTCTCTATTGTACTTCATGGATTTCTCAACATACAGTACTAGTAAGCCCGCTTGTAGCAATTGCTTCGAAAGTAGTAAGGTAGCTCATGTGAGATAAAGATATGTAGTATCACTTGTTGCCAACAGATGGGACTGTTTACACTAGACATATATATATAGATGACGTATAAAATATTGGTTCACATATAGAGAGAAAAGCATAAATATCATGTAGTATAATATGTAAGAAAAACAATCTCTTATAATGGGATGTAGTTACTATCCCAGTGCTTAGGATATCACTCTGAATCCCGATTCTGGTTCCCAAACTTAGCAGAGTTAGGCTTTGGGGAGGGAGGGTTAGGGTTAGACAGCAGGGAGGGAAGGTTAGGTTTTGGCTGTGGGAGAGAAAGTTAGGTGTTGAATGCCTGAGGGTAAGGGGTAGGCTGCATGGCGCGGGCGAGGGTAAGGATTAGGCTGTAGGAGGGAAGTTAGACTTTGGCTGCTGGAAGGTTAGGCTGCAAGGGGTGGGGAAGGGGCTAGGGTCAGGCTACGGGATTGGAGGGCTAGGGTTAGGCTGCAGGGAGGGAGGATTAGGGAGAGAGTAAAGATTAGGCTTACCTTTCTCCGAGCTGTCGGAATGCCACTGTCTGTATTCTGGCCGCCGTCATCCTCAACTCCGAGATCCTGTATCACACCTTCTTTAAAATAGTGAAACAAGAAAGTAAGTAAAAACAAGGCAGGTTGGGGGTTTACCAGATGTAAAGTGGGCTAAACAGATGTAATAGAGATGCAGGCTTCGGAACCGGTTTCTGGGCCATCTCTTTCACTGAATCTGAATCCACTCCAACTGATATACACAACAACATTACTATCACCTGCTGCCAAAATGTTTAGGGAACCACTTCCCTTCCTCAAGGCAGGGCCTTTTACATATTTCACCATTTTTAAGATAATACATTTTCTGTTGAAATCAGTGGAACCCTTTCTGGATGTGGTTGGAAGATGATCATCACTATCAGTCTAGAACCTGGGTGCGCCATCATGTTGCGATTGTAGTAACTGGATGTCATTAAGCCAGAAGTCTGAACAGCAAGGATCCCATTTCAACAGCTTACACTATTGGCCAAACTGAATGATGACTCTTATGGGTCTATTGATAAAGCAATGAAACGGGTGAAGAAGCGAGCCAGTGGAGAAGTTGCGTATGGCAACCAATCAGCTTTGAGGCAACATTTATCGAGTGCCTTCAATAAAATTATACAGAGCAGCTGATTGGCTGCCACGGGCTCACTTCTCCAACGTTTTCACTGCTTGTATCCAACTTGTATTACATATCGCATCACAAGTATATTTATTATCTATTTCCCAGGAATTAGGCACTGTTTGACCAATATAGTAATATACACAAGACATCGGTTACGTCCTTCTAAAACGGCGGCCTCTGCTCTGTGACGGATGCACTTGATGCAACACGATCCCAGTCGGTTCCTTTAAGGGCATGTATAATTGAAAAACTGGGTAATGAGCTCTGAAAAGCAGGGACCGCTCCACATTCTGATAGGTTCCACTGTTGTTATTATTATCTCGTTTACTGTACGCCGCGCTGCTCAAAATAATTGTGTGTCGTATTAAATATTAATAATAAGGCATTTGCTCAGTAGTCAGGGTAAAGCTGGGAACATGTGCTTCACTTTCTTAGTGTCTATCTATAATTCATAGGCTAGCTACAGGGGCACTAAACACCTTCTACACCGCCGTTTTGTACTGACCGTTACGCTTTTATGTTAGCGTATGTCAATAGGGCACCTGGGATACACAGCAATTAACCAATGAAACAATATTTAAAAGTCATCATGTTATCAAATGGAGCAAGTAATCTTTCCTGGTAGAACACGCTATTACTGCACATGGAAAAACTAGTTCAGTGGTAGCATAAGATGCATGAAGGTACCCGAATTTAACCAATTCCTTCCAATGGCTTCATACCCAATTGTAGTGTTGGGTATGATACGTCGGCAATCACAATATGCTGACAGTTCAGCATGTCGACTTGGGGTGAGATGGAGCAAGCATCGCAGTTTGCTTGTGATGCATCCCACCACTCTCCGCATTCCGGCATTCCGCCCCCAAATGCCCGTTGCCTGTCAATCACCTTGCGAGGAGCCAGGTGTTTTGCTTAATCAAACATAGCTGCATCTTTTGATTATGTTGCGCATACTTTTAGTTTTACCTACTTTCATGCTGCTGGGTGACCTGGGAGTGGTCTCCGCCTCCCTCTAGTTCCCATGATGCCTTGCTTATAGACTCCTCCCCTAGGCATTATCAGAGTTGCTCCTCTACTCTATATCTGACTTAGTGAGCGTGCGTGAAACATGCACACTTCTCATCCACAATAGAATTCCTTGGGACAACTCATTTTCTCTTTGACTATCCCGGAGCCAGGTTTGAATTATATATGGTGGAACACATATTGCAACAAAACAGCGATTACAGTTTTTACTAAATAGACCCCATAGTCGCTGTTATCATAGTGACAGTGGAAATAATGTACATTATGCATTCTGTCTGGCTGCTCCAGTTATCATACTTGCCATGAGAACCCTGGAGAGGAGACTGTCAGCAGCACTTCTGGGGGCGGGACCTGATGTTGACATTATCAAGCCTCGCCCCCAGTAATGCAATCCCGCTATTTGCGGGTCTTCGTGGAGGAGGCAGGGCTAAAAGGAGGCCTTTTGCATATTTAGCCCCATTGGGCCTTGGTGCCCTATGCCACAGCCGAATAAGCCTAGTGAAAGGCACGGAATAGAACACAGTCTAGTTTTTAAAAGCAGCCGTAATGATTGAATTGATTAAAACTGAGTACTGAAAACTATGCTCTAGATCAAGGTGCTTATCTGAATGACTATGTAGGTCAGGCTCCCAACGTTGGTTTCACGCTCTGCTGCTTTTGCCTACAGGTTATAGATATTGTTAACCATTTATTTGTTTGCTGCTAGTTAGGGCACGTATCAGCCCAGCGCACACACAGTACATTATGTTGTTGGATTGTTAGAGGACACTGTTCACTTGGGGGAGGGAGGGGGGGTTACACGAACAGACAATACTGCATCTGCTTATCTCCCTAGTTGCCAGTAAGAACAATTGTTTGCAGATCACCTTATTAGGAACTGCAGGAGTTTTTTGGTTTCTTTTTAAATTGTCCCCATTTAAATTCACCGCCCGGCTTTATTATGTTGTCTTGTTCAATCTCAGCGATCTGTATAATATAATAGTGTCTAATAAGCATCAGGGTAAAGAGCTAAATAGCAGCACCGCTGTCAGTACCTACACTGTAATAATTTAATAAAGAGGCACCCCTGGATAACGTGGGAGACGAGCGGTGTTAATTGGGGAGTAGTGTCACCACTTAGTGAATCTCCTCCATTAACTTGTCACGCAGTAATGTGGAGGCCGATGTCTGTATATAATTACACCCTCCGCGTGAGAGCTAAGACTTCGTACATTGCTATCATGCGCCAGTGATTAAGTTATGCACAGTAGATCAAGGCTGCCATCAGAAATTGTATGGCCCAGGACTGGTGAGAGCTCCGGTGTCCTCATCGCTGGCCTCACTACTGTCCTCTGACTCTACATTGCTTCAAGGGAACTGTGAACTTTGTTTATGACAAATTATACTTGATAGACCAAGATCAGTATACACGTTATCTGAACTCATCCGTGCTGCTGAGCCATACCAAGATTTTCATTGGCTGCAGGGCCTTCTGATCCCTCATCGAAATGGGAAAATGAGATTGATAGAAAGGTGCACTGAATATCTAACGTGCCTTAATAACACATACACTATCCAATGCAGTGGCGTACCTCCCAGAGACATTGAAGGCATTGGCTGCTGGGCTCCAAGCATTAGAGGGGCTCCAAGAAAGACAGCCAGAGTAGGCTGCTGAACTAGGACAGAACTCTCCCCATTCATTTCATAGTGATTTGATACAATAACTGCTGACTGCTGTCGAAGTTCACAGACCCCTTTGCAGTCCCTTTCAGCTGGAGTCTTGGAATTTGAGATAGATAACAGATCTTAGTATGTGTATACAGCTCTGCTGTTGTGTCTTATATGATGAAAGAAAGGGGAGCAGAAGTTGTTTTTAGAGAATTAACTATTATAATATATTTTTAGTGGGTTATTAAAACTGGGAGAAAGATAAAATTGTGCATGATAAAGTACCAACCAACAGGCATCAAACACATACTGCAAATGTAAGGCAGAAGCTGATTGGCTGGTACTTTATCTCTCACTATTTTAGCTATAACTTTGCTAACAACCCCACCACTCACCTCATATTTCTAAATGCCACAATTAGCTGCAATGAGGAGGAGGACCTTTTTCTATTTAGCCACCGGGCACCTGATTTGAGCTTACGCCACTGCTCCAACCCACATTAGAACAATATACATACAAAGGAAAAAAGAGGGTCATGACTAGGGTTGCCATCTCTCCAGGATTTCCTGGATTCTCCCTGAATTGGTGGCAACCCTCCAGGACGTTTTTGCAGTCTCCCAGATTCAGGGATTCTCCCGGAATCCGAGTGACTTTGAAAGCCTCCACAGCCTCCCAACTGAGTGTGCACACTGTCAGTGGCATAGGGAGGGTGGTTCCAGCGGAGCGTGAGCTCCGGGTGCCAAAAAGGCCACAGAGCATGCACAGTGTGTCTCTAGCACTTGCGAGTTGCTGCCCGCCCCACAGCTCCCTCTACCTCCAGAAATATTTTAATTGGGCCGCGGGAGGGTAGAGGATGGAGGAGCACTGTGCAGCGAACAGCTTAGGATGCTGCAGCAGCGCTCCCTCCCAAACTGAGCCTCAGAGGAGAGATAAGCCGGCTGCTACTGTGTATCAATCCCAGGGGACCTCTGCTGTCTGTGCTGTCAGCTTAGGGAATGGTGAGGCCAGTGATGAGGGGGGGGATTTGTGTGTGTGTGGACGGTCAGTGTTTGGGGCAGATATGCATGTTAGAGCAGTGAGGGGGTGGGGGAGGTTGCTGTGAAGTTGTTGTCACTGGTGTCAGGGTGAGGGGAGGTTGTATGAGGTATCTCTGTGTAGGAGTTGTCATTAGGGGAAATGTGCTATTAAATGTAACAATAAGGACTCACTGGCGTAACTATAGCAACGCAGCCCCCGCCACAGCGGGGGGGCGCTGTGCATATGGGGGCGCCGGGGGCTACGGTGTTATAGTTACACCTCCCCCCAATCCCCCGCAGGCTTACCTATTTCGCTGGTCCCGGCGGCTCTGTTCTTCTGCTGAGGACCACCACAAAATGGCCGCCCCCATATAGCACACTGTTCTCTGAAACTGTCTGCTGTATGGGGGCGGCCATTTTGTGGTGGTCCTCAGCAGAAGAACGGAGCCGCCGGGACCAGCGCGAAAGGTAAGGCTGCGGGGGATTGGGGGGATTTGAATGGGCGGCGGGGGGCGCCCCCCCCTAACGGCGGGGGGGCGCCCAAAACTTAGCTACGCCGCTGTAGGGACTTCAATACATGTCTGTATTAGAGGCCATGCCCACTTTTCTGAAGAGGTCATGCCTGTTTTAAAAAACCACGCCCACTTTTCCGGGAGCACACGTGCACAAGAAGGTGTGTGTGGGGGGAATCTCCAGGAATCGAAGATGCCTGAGGTGGCAACACGAGTCACGACTTAGCCGGTAATGGTGTCAGATGTGTTTTTAGCTCAGATCCCCTCCACATATGGCAGTATTGAAGGATATTGGGGCAGATCTTCCACTAAACCAGACCAGCTACGTCAAAGAGGATTCTGGAGAGTGCCTGGCCGTTGTACGTATTCAGCTTGTGGGTGGCTTAACCTGCCCTTCTTTCATTCAGCTAAGCCCTATCCTGGCTTATTCCATATGGAAATATCATTTTATAGGCTTAAAATAGCATACTGTACATTTCTTTTACTAAGGTGCTTTTATGGGGCCGTCACACTGTGCAATTTCAGGAAATTTTCTAAGCGATCTGACTAGATGCCCCATACAGTACGTCGCTCCATGTGTAGGGGCCATAGCGACAGCCCATGTGATTAACATCCATGCTGGATAAATCTAGTTAGATCGCTGTTCAGGGCCAGTGAACAATGTCCCTGACAGATCGCTTAGCACGCAGCACTGGCACATTGCAGCGCAGTGCCGTGTGCTGAGCGATCTAGCATCGCTCCAATCTCCCCATGTTGGCCCCATGGCCCTTGCTGTCTTCCTTTCCTTTTCATGCCACGTCCTCCCCGCACGCCGACAAGGAAAGTCTCCAAACTGCATATCTCTGTTTACAGACGACGTCCTTGTACAATACCTCATAAAGCCTATGAAGACTGATTTAGCTATAAGACAATTATATTAGTCTTTGTTAACACAAGTAGCTGAACTCCCCTCGTAAGCTATCATTACTGCATGCTACTGCAAACATACTGAATGCCGGCAAAAAAAACAGGATAATTAATGTCAACGGAAACTCATTTCCATTTTTATTAACTCAGTACATTTTGCTTCATTATTCTTTTGGGGATGGTACAGTAGGATATCTACACACTAGCAATTGTATATCCTCATGGATAACAGGACAATCAGGATTTTACATAGATTTTACATTAGATGACCACAAGTCTTAGTTTCACCTGAAATGTTCTTTTGTCAGCATGGTATAGTCTCTCATTCTGTAGGTATATACAGTATGGTTTTCAATTTGCCTCATTGGAATCTTATAGCGCTTGAGGCAGTGGCGAAACATGTGGGTTGTGAGCCCATATGCCAACATTTAATTTGGGCTCCCCTGCTCCACCACAACCCAAGTTCACAATATGCAAAACAGGAGTGGGTGAGTGGGAGAGGCAGAGGGTGACAGGGAGAGGCAGGGGGAGATAGCGTGTGACAGGGAAAAACAGTAGGCATACCTCCCAACTGTCTCATTTATCGCGGGAACGTGCCTTTTTTTTGAGGTTCCCTTGTCCCTCAGCAGGAGGTGGGGTTGGGGGGCAGTTGGGAGTCCCCCCGTCACACATGAATAGACACTGTGCGTATGCGCACAGAGTCTATTCCTGCAGACGGGGGGCTGGGGGCATAGTCAGCAGCTCACAGAGATGCTGGGCATGCCCCCACAGCGGTGAAAACGGGGCATGGTACAGGCTACGCCCCTTTTCCCGCTAGGTCACCCCAAATTTTTTTGGGATGCGCATATATGGCATGCGCACTGTCCTCTTTGGGGAATTCAGAAGTTGGGAAGTATGCAGTAGGTGACAGGAAGAGGGTGACAGGGGCAGGAGTGGGCTCCTTTGTCCCCAGGGGCCCGGTGCACTATACCTGCTGCACCAATCAGGGCAGGCAAAAGGGTGGTCAAAGGGGACACTTGTACTGGGCCCGACCAGTTGAGGGGCCCCAAGTCTTTGAGGGATTCAGAGGCAGTAACCATGGCTACCTAGTTACCTGTCTGGCTACCCGTACAATATACACTTTATATCTCTCCGATTTGATACATCTCCCCCACTGCACTCCCACATACTCTTTAGATATAGTAAAAAGTTGCAGCCATAGCCAAATTAAGGGAGGGGACGCAGGTCATCAGGTAACCTGGGCACCTCTTTGCCAGGGGGCCCCTCGGCTGCAGCCTGTTACAATTGCTAGCTGTCCCTCTTATGCAGCAGCTGAACCAGGCAGCCAGAATGTGAGCAGGACAATATGGAGTGCAGGCAGAGTGTCATGAGTTGTTGAGCCAAAACTGGAATGTGGTATGTTGTGCATACTGCAATAATATCAACTACAACCACCTTCCACCTAGCCTCCATGTCAGGGGCTGGCTGTCTTCTTTTAGCCTGGGGCAAACACTAGCAAGTGGCCAGGATTTTCTTCTAGCGCACATATCCTTCTGTTCAGGGCCAGTGTTAGGGTGTTTGGCGTAACCCTAACTATAAATCTGTGCCCTCCCATGCATTACAAAGAGAGTGTGCTTGCCAACGTGTATGCTGGAAAAAAAAGGGTGTATAATGCCCGTAGTAGTACTGCCTCTTATACACATAATGAGCCCAGTAGCAATAGTCCCATAACTAGGCATCTCGGTGGAGCTGCACAGTGTGTGAACCAAAAAATTAGGACGTGGCTTCATAGGGAAAGGGGCATGGTCACGCAATAGTACCATTCAGTTTACACAACACAGTAGTGTCCGTTATTCATATTACACCACATAGTAGTGCCACTTATACGGATTGTGCCAACTAGAACCCCTTAGACAGACTGCACCAGGTTGATTCAGTTGGAAACACTGCACCAGAAATATGCAGACCATAATGCCCATTACACATTGTCACACACTGTAATGCCCATTACACTATACGCCACACACCGTAATGCACCTAATGCTATACGCCACACAACATAATGCCCCTTACACTATATGCCACACACCATAATGCCCATTACACATTATGCTACACAACGTAATGCCCATTACACATTGGGCCACACATTGAACTGCCCAATACACATGCCACACACCATAACGCCAATTACACATTATGGCCATAACACATTATGCCACACACAATTATGCTGCTGACTCCAACAATCAAATGATGCCCAACAGTAAGGCATCTAATTACTCTTTGAAAGGGGTTTCATGGAAAAAGATGACTAGTGCCACTTACACATAATGCCCCCTGAAGTGCCGCCTTCACACATAATGCCCCCACTAGTGCCCCTTATATAAAAAATGCCCCTGAAGTGGCGCTTACCTACATGCCACTTAACAAGAGTTACAAGCTCGTTGCCAGGGGTTTCTTGCTCATTGCTAGGGTGAATTACATGACCAGTGCCAGGGGGGATTTCATGCTCATTTCCATGGTGGGTTACATGGTCATTTCCTTTGGGGGAGGATTTACATGCTCATAGTCATGGGGGGTTACATGCTCATTGCCATGGGGAGGCGGGGGGAGTTGCAGGCTTGTTGCCAGGGGCTACATGCCAATTGCTATGGGGATTTCATGGTCATTGCCATTGAGGATTATATGCTTGTTGTCAAGAGGGGTTTACATGCATGATGCCACACCACTAAAGCACCTCCCTCCCTACAGCACTAAAGGAGAACGGAGGACCAGGCATTTGAAATACAAGTGGTGCTATTTGTGCCAGCGGCTTCCCAGTTCTCTCCTGCCTGTGGCAGCATAATAGTCACTCACCCCTTGAGCAGCGAGTGAGGGCTAGACGTCGCTCGATATCTCCAGACGGGCGGCTTGTACATGCGCGGTCGATCGCTATTTGCTAGGGCTGTGAAATTACCGTTCAGCGAGCGGATCTGAATCAGGCGCATAAGTTCTGCTTACTTTATAATATGTGACACATTTAAATTTTCTGGAAAACAAAGTGGACAAGTAAACCACCAATCTGCTTCTAGCTGCCATTTATAAAGTACATTCATTACAACTGGTTGGTTTATATGGACAACGTCTCCATGTGTCCACTTCTTCATTAGCAGGCTTGATGTATTTCTCCCACAATCACATACTAATGTAAGCTCTGAATCACAGCTGGAGGCAGGCAAGAGTTGTCAAGAAGACCATTGGCTGTTGGAGGCAGGTAAGAGTCGTCAGTAAGAACCTTGGCTGTTGGAGGCAGGTAAGAGTTGTCATTAAGACCATTGGCTGTTGGAGGCAGGTAAGAGTTGTCATTAAGACCGTTGGATGTTGGAGGCAGGTATGAGTCATCAGTTAGACCATTGGCTGTTGGAGGCAGGTAAGAGTCGTCAGTAAGACCGTTGGCTGTATCCGACTCATACACAGACTTGCACAGCTCCATTAAAGAAAGAAAAAATAATCACAATTGAAAAAATTATAGGCAGCTTTCTACACAGGAGGAGGCTTAATGTATTGTTAGGTGAATAAACTCGAAGAAGCCTACGGTGCCTTAATTAGAATTTTTATGGTATATGTAAGAAAACAGATTCATAATAAACTAACAAACTGAAAGCGAAGAAAGAATCACAAGCCATCACATAAAAAAGGTAATCTCCCTTATGTTCCCGGAGTAATCAGCAAAACAATTTGGGATATTTATGAAGCACAGTTTTATATTCCCAATCATAAGATGATACAACTACAGATGCTCCTGATAGACATGAATTGTGGGCTTCATGAAGATGAAGTGAAGGGTGGGCCTGAATTCCAAGGACCTTCCAGGGCCCCAGGTTCTAATAGCGTTCCTACAGTACATATGCCTTACTATACAGCTTTTCATCATATTATAGTGACCCACCTAGGACACGTTGTCAATGACATGGTGCATGGGGGTGGTGCATACCATTCTGATATAATACACAAAGTTGCAGCCATTAGACATAACACTCTCAGGTTAAGGTTTTGTACCAAGCGGCCTTTGCAGCCAAGGCCAGGAGAACCAAACAGTACATGCGACTTCAATGCCAGGATTAAGGCTTGTGGGGGCCCCGGGGCAACTAGGTTGTGGGGGAGCCCCCACCAACTAATTTGATTCCAAGCCTTCCCCTCCCCCTTTGTCCAATGCTGGACAAGGAAAGAAAAGACACTGCTGCAGTGGCTGTGGGCATCATGATCAGCAGCCACCAATGGGAACTGACTATACTTTTGGTAGCAGTGCCTTCAGTTACAGCTATTGATTGATGGCTGCAGTAGGTAATTCAAAGAAACACTGCCATAGTAGGCAGATATCAGGACCCGGGGTGGCTGTGAGACAGACAAAGATCAGTATGGGGGCCCTTTATGTGTGGGGGCCCCCAGGTCACAGCATCCCTTATACTGACCCTGGTGATTTTTTTACCTAATGAACCAACAGTCTGTTGGATTAGGTTGGCATAAGATGTACTTTTATTAACTTATTATTTTTGCCATCCATACAGGTTTTATGCAGCCTATCACTCTGACCTTGGGTGCCAAGAGATTGAACTCAGATGTGCTAGGTTAGGGATGGCCAAACCTGTCCTCAATATCTATCAACAGTTCATCTGTCTCAGGCCACCTGTGGTTCTATAGTAGTAATGATGCAGCAGGTTTGAAAATATGACAGTTAGTAATGACTACAGCTGCGCACCAGATAGGTGGTCTGGGGAATGTGACAGTTAGTAATGACTGCACCTGTGCACCAGCTAGGGAGTCTTGGAAATGGGACAGTTAGTAATGAATACAGCTGTGCACCAGCTAGGTGGTCTGGGGAAAGTGACAGTTAGTAATGACTGCACCTGTGCACCAGCTAGGGAGTCTTGGAAATGGGACAGTTTGTTAGTAATGACTACAGCTGTGCACCAGCTAGGGAGTCTGGGAAAGGTGACAGTTAGTAATGACTACAGCTGTGCACCAGCTAGGTGATCTGGGAATCATGACAGTAATGACTACAGCTGTGCACCAGATAGGTGGTCTGGGGAATGTGACACTTACTAATGACTACAGCTGTGCACCAGATAGGTGGTCTGGGAAATGTGACAGTTAGTAATGACTACAGATGTGCACCAGCTATGTGATCTGGGAAACGTGACCCTTACTAATGACTACAGCTGTGCACCAGATAGGTGGTCTGGGGAATGTTACATTTACTAATGACTACAGCTGCACACCAGCTAGGTGGTCTGGGAAACGTGACAGTTAGTAATGACTACAGCTGTGCACCAGCTAGGTTATCTGAGAGATGTGACAGTTAGTAATGACAACAGCTGTGCACCAGCTAGGTGATCTGAGAGATGTGACAGTTAGTAATGACTACAGCTGTGCACCAGCTAGGGAGTATGGGAAATGTGACAGTTTGTAATGACTACAGCTGTGCACCAGCTAGGGAGTCTGGAAAATGTGACAGTTAGTAATGACAACAGCTGTGCACCAGCTAGGGAGTCTGGGAAATGTGACAGTAATGACTACAGCTGTGCACCAGTTAGGTGATCTGGGTAATGTGACAATTAGTAATGATGACAGCTGTGTACCAGCTAGGTGATCTGGGAAATGTGACAGTTAGTAATGACTACAACTGTGCACCAAGCTAGGTGATCTGGGATATGTGACAGTTCGTATTGAATACAGCTGTGCACCAGCTAGGTGATCTGGAAAACATGGACCGTTGGTAGATCTCGAGGACCGGTTTGGCCACCCCTGTTCTAAGGCCTTGACAAAACCAAAAATTGTGCTCCCAACCTTGTTTTCCAGCCATTTTCCTCAAAAAAAAAAACCTTGGAGCACAGCATTCAGTTTCCCTGACCTACATTTTCTGGGTGTGGATCAAAGGATGGACAGGAACTAGATCAACAGTGAATAGGTCAAACATACTCATATCGATCTTTTCATGTTTCCACCATGTCAAATTTTTGCTTTTGTGGACCTATTCGGAATTGGCGTACTTGTGACTCAGGACACCCACGCCATGTCAGAACGTACATATGCGATTAGTATACGGTATACCACATCTCAGAAGCAATGCTTAGTACACCACGTCCATAAAGTTAATGTTTGATTATAATTTATGCTGTTCCCATATAATGTATCTGCTAACAAATGTAAGGGTTGCAGTTACCAGTTGGGGGCTGGAAATAAATAAGACTGATGTCATCAATTAAAGGGCATTATCCTTAGTCTGCCCAGCGAATCTGTTCCTGTGCTTACTGCAGCATGTGGGCACCTGTAACTGGAATACCTGAGACCGGAGGATACCTGTATGGCCGGACTAGCCATATGGCAATTCTGGCAAACACCAGAAAGGGTGATGGCCTGATTTGCTAGTCTCTTCATCTGAAGGTCTGCCCGAGCAGGTCCACTTCCCAGCGCTCTGCTCAGTTGGCATGATTAGACAGGGTGAGTCTTTAGGCCAAGGCTGTGACACACCCTTATGATTCATGGCCACACCCTCATTTTCCATGCAAAAGAATGCCAGGTCCAATTTTTTATCCCCTGTCTGTTCCTGGATATATGGGTACAATTCTCAAGGTTGATCCACACATACCAAAGGGACTTTTACTGTCAGATGTCTGTGCTCGGGCACATACAGCAATTTGTTGTATACAGATTTGGACTGATCTGTATTTCCATAATTGTAGACATTTCTGATTGTTAACTGTTAAGAGTGGAGTGATTCCATGTTGCTAATCCTCCCTTTATCAAGATGGCCACTGAGGTTATTATTACTGAGCATGAGTGGAGACATCTTGAGTGCCACAGCCGTACACACGAGTCTTCCAACTAGCTCTAGTGAGACCTCCGATTATCAGTGATATAACTGCTGTCCCAGCATCCTCCACCTCTAACCAGTACCTACATACATTTACCAGCTGGGCAGACCCTGCTCTGCTCCCTCTACCAGTGTGTATGACTGTACCTACTTTATCTTCAATAGAACCACTCCACTGGTGAAGTACCTGGGCTGTTGTAAGGCATCAGATGGTGTGTACAGAAACTGTTACACCCTCAAGGCTCTTCACACATTTTCCAGCAATAACTGGAGGGTCCCAATGTGAGTACATTTAAATACCCTGTCTTATTAGTGTTTTAGATGTGTATAATGCTCTGGGTGAGTCTAATTCATGTGTAGGAGCAGTACCTAAAGTGGTGCTGGACAGGTAGCGGAACTCACTTCTATGGATGAACACGTTTGGCTCCTAGAGATCCGAATGCACCCAAACTTACCGATCCGAGGCATTTCCAAGCGGCTCGTTTCTGTCCCGCCAATAACCCAAGTCGAAAACGAGGCCGAACGTCATCTTCCCGCTGTCGGAATTTCGCAAGACCGGGACTCTATACTTCTGGCTCCATCTTCATTCTGCATGTGAAATTCAGACAGGACAGATGTGGGGAAAGCTTTGGGGCAGCAGGGAGAAAATCTAACTAATAGGGACAAACTAATTGGGGAACTAACAGGCAGCCTAACTTTATGGTACTGACAGGAAACTAAAGGGTATAACTAATAAGGGGGTGGAGGAACTGTGTACAACTACGGGGCATTACTAAGGATACTATTATGGGGGCACTACTAAGGAGGGTTGTTATATGGGACTGCTGTGGGGGACAACTAAGGTGCTCTCTTAAATAAGATTTTTTTTACTACAGCATTGCCCCATATCAGTCCAGCTGTGCGGCCCAGTGTCCCGTATCAGCTCAGAGGAGCTTCCCCCCATTTTTATTAATTAAAAGGGAAAAAAAATGTATATTTTTTCTTGCAAGGGCTGTTAAGTGTGCCATATAATTCGAGGGGTGCTGTATCAGTCCAGGGGTGAGCCAAGTGTGCTGTATAATTTATGGGGTTCTGCTAAGTCTGCAGTATCAGTCCTGGGGAGCTGCCAATTTTTTATTAAAATTAATTTTCTTACTGCAAGAGCTGTTAAGTGTGCCATATCAGTCCAAGGGTGCAGTATCAGTCCAGGGGGGCCGTATCAGTCCAGGGGTGTCGTATCAGTCTAGGGGTGCGGTATCAGTCCAGGGGTGAGCCAAGTGTGTCATATAATTCCTGGGGTGAGCCAAGTGTGTCATATAATTTCTGAGGTGCTGCTAAATCAGCTGTATAGTTCCTGGGGAGTTGCCCCTTTTTAATTAAAAAAAAAAAAATATTTAACGGCAGGATTGCTGTCAAGTGCGCCGTATAATTCCATGTGTGCCGAAGATACAAAACACGAAAAATCAAAAGTGGCCGGTGCACACCTCTACTTGTCCCCCCCCCCCCCCCCCCACACACACACACATGGGGGAGTCCAGCATAACCAGATTAAGGGGGCCACCTGGCCAGAGCACACTGACATCAATACTGTACCTGATATGCATAAGTATAACCAGGAAGTCAGAATGCAAGCAGGACTGCTGCCGCCTCCTCTAGCATCCTCAATAACTGTCTGCTGTAAGGGGGTGGCCATTTTGTGAAGGGCATTTTTTTTCATTGACAGCAGGAGGAGCCTGCTCCTAGCTGTCATTTTTCAAACACAGATGGTAACATTTAGTCATTTATTTATTTATTAAGAGTTTCTTATATAGCGCAGCAAATTCCATTGCTCTTTGCTGTTAGGAGCTGATTGGCTGGGACCTTGGTACCTTTTTCCCATAGAAGGATAAGCAAATAGACCTCAATCAACCATCTCCTAGCTGTCACTTTTCAAACAGAGGGCCAGATGCACTAAGCTTCAAAAGTGATAAGATGGAGAGTGATAAACAGCCAGCCAATCAGCTCCTGCCTGCCATGTCACAGACTGTGTTTGAAAGATGTCAGGTAGGAGCTGATTGGTTGGTTGTTTATCACAATCCATTTTATCACTTTTGAAGCTTTGTGCATCTGGCCCAAAGCCTGAAACTTGAAAGATTCTCTCTCCAGACCTTTGTACATGGGCTTTGTACATAGACCAATAATGTCTCTGTAAAATAACTTATTTATTATTATTATTATTATTATTATTATTATTATTATTATTATTATCACTGAGTTTATAAAAATGCTAAATATGCTGCCGTACCAAAAAGAAAAAATGCTTTATTTATGATTTATGGCTAATAGTTTCCTTCCACTCAGACAACACATACAGTATGGCGGATTGGCTTTCAGCTCCGCATAACACCTGCCATACACACGGACAAAGAAAGCCATTTGTAATTCATGAACAGAGTGATCCTCTCACAGCCTTGCGCTCAATGCAAACAGTAACCTTTCTGTGTACGGTATCTTCACACAGAGCATTCACTGTATTTACATTTCTTCAATACACTTGCCTGTAACCTTTAAATACCAATGGAGATTGTGCAATGTTGGCTTTTAAGCACAATTGGCCTCCCTGATATGGAGTATTCTAATGTAATCAGTATTATCCTGCGTTTGTTCCATAACACGCCGTGCTATGATCCCAGTTATTCCAATCATCTCAACTTAAATATCTGAAAACAACTTTCACATCATTTTTTTTTTAAAGAACATGACGTGTCTGTATATAGATAGGACCATATTCTGTTATAGCTACAATACAGTGCCAATGCGATATATGCTGCTCACACTGTACCTCTATGAGTATATGACACCTAAAAGGGCATCCTACAGACCACAGTGGCACTCATTCTATTACTGGGCAGCCATAGCATCAAACTTAAGCCCCGCCCCCATGCTAGTGAAATGCTGCAATTCGCAGGTCCGCAGATTAAAATAACGCTATTCGTGTCATTTTAGCCCTGCCCTTCCGCCACGGACCTGCAAAATCTGGTATTTATTTCAGCGGGGGAGGAGGGTTCGGGGGCTGCAGGAGACTTGCTGGGAGGGGGACCCAATTTCCAGGAGCCTCCCGGCAATGCAGGGAGGGTAGGCAGGTACAGTTGTGTCCTCATACATCATGGCTCACAGCGCGCTTTTTAGGCCTCCGAGTCGCGAGTTGTAGATAGCGTCATGGCTTGCGGTATGTCCAACTATGTAATACATAGTTTAACCACTGGGTGATGAATGTTCCACGTTAAGACTACGGTGCTGGATTCAATGAAGTTGGAGTTGACATTGATCTGTGAGAAGCTGGCCAATCAACGTTCTTCCCTTTATGAAAGAAATAAAAAAATCTGTATTCTACAAAATGCAATGTCAGGCTGCCACGCAACTTCCATCTATAGTTATTGTCGTTACATACAGTAAGTATGTTTTTTTTTTTTTCACACAAGAGTACCCAATACAGGTACACAGTCGTTACGCTAGTTAAAAAGTACTTGAATTTGCAGGAGCAGATGTGTGCGGCCGTACATGTAATTGGTACAGATTGCTACTGTATCAACATGGAATCCATGCTAACCTTTACAAATGCTGGATAACTTTCACATGGTACAGTGTTTAAGGAGCTGTCTATGATTACGCTGTACTGTGCCATGAAAACTCTACAGGGCAAGACTGACACCTCAGGCAAAGATGTTGATTGCAGTCTGCCTTCCTGTTGTTGCCCTGCTATTGGTCGACCATAATTCAAATGCACCTATCAGCATTTGGGCGGGAAGGTTTTCCTTTGTCTGTGCCAGCACAAATTCAGCTAGAGACGCCAATATTGTAAAACTATCCATTTTGTAACTCTGCATCTAAACCGTGTAGAATTGCTACAGATCGTCTCTTCATCTCTTGGCTGTATCATCATATGAACCCTGGAGATATTGTACACTCTGCAGCTTCTGCAGAATCCAAAGTCAAGTTGTGGCTGCGTTACTGTTTCTAGCACACTGTACCAGCATACTGCTTTACTCAAGTACAGTATCATCTCGCTGGTGCAGTAAGTACAGTCATTTGTACGTTGTGACTGATTGCTGCACTTTAGTACTGTATTTTAATCTGATTTGGCCAGGCTCCTACAAGGACAAAATGGTCACTGAGCAGAAGCGCTCGGTGCCCACCTTGTCCCTGAATGAACCTGTTTCCCTCCTTTCCCTACTGTTCAAATACAACCAGTGCAAAATATACAGCTACGTAGGCTGTCGCTATGGGTATTGTCCGTATTATGTGTAATAAATACTGGATTGTTTCGCAGAATCGGAAAGAATCAGATGTGATTTCCTGTGTTTTCAGGCATGTTAAGGGACAGCATGGCCGCCAAGCGGAAACCTCTGTTTCTTCACAGGCAGCGCCATTTTACTATACTGTAGTTTTTAAGTTTTGCTGGGGCAGGATAAACCTACCAGGGCAGGTTTGTCCTACCTCAGCAAAACCCACCACAGAACATCGCTCCCACCCCTTCATCTCCACTCCGGCTATCATACGCCAGAGCTCCTTGAGCCAGGTGATTCCCCTGATCAGGCTGTTGCAGAAGCAGCTGGAGAAAGTGAAGGAGGAGCTAAAGCGTTGCAATTCCACAAAAGCATGTAGCTCTTGTGAATGAAGCCGTCCATATGCTTTGCCAGGATAGGATGGTGGTCAGTCTGTTAAAGTCAGAGGAATACATTCTGGCCATTGTGCTCGATCCTTGGTTTAAAGCGTATGTTGTGTCTCTGTTTCCGGCGGACACAAGTCTACAAAGTTGCAAATACCGGCTGGTCAGGAGATTGTCATCGAAAGGGGGCCATAACACGGCCACAGCTCCTCTTTCTTTTCTCCCACACCTGTGGCTGCACGACCTGTGTGCGGGGATGCAGGGCAGGCAGGAGGGAGTTTGGACATCTGGTCCAGACTAAAGGACCTGCCAATGATTGCTGACGTGTCTACTGTCGCTGCATTGAATGCTGTCACCATTGAAAAAATGGTGGAGGATTACTTTGATGACAGCATCCAAGTAGACATGTCAGACAGTCCTTACCTGTACTGGCAGGAAAAAAGGTAGATTTTAAGCCCCTGTACAAACTGGTTCTATTTTACCTGAGTTGTCCCCCCTCCAGTGTGTACTCCGAAAGAGTTTTTAGTGCAACGGGGAACCTGGTCATTGAAGGAGGTTGCTTCCGCAAAATGTGGATGATGTTCATAAAAATGAATTATCAATTCTTCAATGAAGACCAGCAATTGCCTCCAGAGACTACAGAGGGACCTGTGATTGTGGAATCCAGCGGGGGCGAATTGATCATCTGTAAGGATGAGAAAGTACACACAGAGGGGGCGAGGAATCAGAGGATGAAGATGAGGAGGACATCTTGGCTTTAAAGAGCCAGTTTGTACAGTGAGAGATTAATGTTTTTTTTCGGTGTGGGGGCCCAAACAAACCAATCATTTCATCCACAGTAGTTTGGTAGGCCCTGAAATGATTGGTTTGTTAAAGTGTGCATGTCCTATTTCCTCAACATGTGGGTGGGAGGGACCAAGGACAATTCCATCTTGCACCTCTTTTTTTGCCAGCTTTTTTTTGTGGGGGTCCAAATGAACCAATTATTTCAGCCACAGTTTTGTAGGCCCTGTCGCTGAAATGATTGGTTTGTTAAAGTGTGCATGTCCAATTTCTGCAACATTAGGGTGTGTGGGAGGGCCCAAGGACAATTCCATCTTGCAACTCTTTTTTTGGCATTATGTGCTCTTTGGGGCCTAGTTCTTCAAACTACCATCCTGTCTGCCGCTGCAGTGTCACTCCTAGATGGGCCACGTGTTTGTGCCGCCTACTTGTATGGCTTAACATAGTTGTCCAGCTACCTCAGTAGCTTGATAAGCAACAACGGGGATTTTTTTACTAACATATCCATAAGGGAGACATTGGGGAACAGTGATCACAATATGAGCACATTTTATTTAAATTTTAACAAATATAATTATATTGGAGCAACTAGGTCCTTAAGTTTCAGAAAAGAAAACTTTAGTAAGTTTGAGGAGTCCTTAAAGTATATAAACAGGAAAGAATTATTTAGAGGTATGGATACTACTAAAAGGTGGCAAACTTAAAAAAAAAATACTGCTGGAAGGCACTGATAAATGTATTCCTAGGGTAAATAAAAAAACAAATGTCATGTGCCTGAAAAGCAAAGTCAAATTTGAAATAGCTAAAAAAGGGAGGGCATTCAAAGCGTTTAAACAAGATGAGACACCCAAATAATTTGCAGCATATAAAGAATGTAATAAGAAATGTAAAAATACAATCAAAATGGCTAAATTAGAGACTGAATGTAAAATAGCCACAGATAGCAAATCTAATCCCCCAAAAATTCTAGTTATATAAACGTGAAACGGTTAAGGAAGGAAAATATTGGTCCACTAAAAAATAAGCAGGGTACCCTGGTAATAAAAGGAAAAGAGAAAGCTGAATTGTTCAATTAATTTCTTTCTTTGGTATTTACAAGGGAAGAACAGAAGATCTCCCACAGATTAAATGCTCGGCTCTTGATTGCTCCCAAACTGTATGTTTGAGTGAGGAAATAGTCAAAAATAGATTACAGAACCTAACTAGTAACAAATCTCCTAACCCGTAGATATACACTCTAGGATACTAAAATAATTGAGTTCTGTCATAGCACTACAATTATATCTGATATTCAAAGAATCAATAAACTCAGGGACGGTACCAAGGGAATAGTGCATATCTAATGTAGTACCAATGTGGAATAAAGGTAGCAAAACTAACCCTGAAAATTATAGACCGGTCAACCTTGCATCCATTGTGGGGAAAACATTAGAAGGAATAATAAGAGATAGTATCCAAAATTTCTTAGAACAGGAGAAGGTGATAAGTAAGGCTCAGCATGGGTTTGTCAAAATAGATCGTATCAGACTAATTTAATTAGCTTCTATGAGGAATTCAGTAGGGGGCTAGACTTTGGGAAATCTGTTGATGTAAAACTGCTTGATTTCACTAATGCTTTTCACACGGTGCCTCATAAAAGGTTATTAATGAAACTAGGCAATTTAGGGTTAGGAGGTAAAATTTGTAATTGGGTTAAAAACTGGTTGCACAATCGGGGACAGTGAGTGGTGGTAAATTACATACTTTCCAGCTGGGGTAAGATCCAAAGTGGAGTCCTGCAAGGTTCAATATTGAGACCCACCTTGTTTAATATATTAATTAATGATATTGGAAGTGACATAGTAAGTAAAATTGCAATATTTGCGGATGACACAAAATTGAGTAAGGAAATTAACTCAGGACAGGATGTGGAAACACTACAAACTGACTTAAATAAACTGGAAAGGTGGGCGGAAAGGTGGAAAATGCAGTTTAACGTTGACAAATGTAAAGTAATTCATTATGGGAACAAAAATTAACAAGCTACTTGTAGGCTAAATGGAGTTATTATAGGGAATTCTGCTGTAGAGAAGGACTTGTATGGTGAAGCAAAAAAGTTTTATTGCACTACATTTCGACACCCGCAGTCTCGTCGGGTCAGACTGCGAAAGTAGTGCAATAAAACTTTTTTGCTTCACCATACAAAGTCCCTGGAGTGCTGTGTTGGGAGCTGTCGGCCGCTAGGAGTGTGACAGCTCCTTCCTGCAATCTATATATATCGCACATATCTCACACGCATATGCCTCCCCTGCACTCGGTGGCGGCGGAATCCCTGCGCATCTACGATTCAGGGAAACAGGCACCAGCGGTGAGCGATAGAGGGCGGCGGAGAGCTCTGTCAGAATGGGGCACGCTGTAAAACGCAGCCTGGTAACTATTAACATCTTGCTTTTTTAACATAAAAAAGTCTAATATGACTATAATGAAATAACAGTAATTCAGCATTTTTTCAGCAGCTTTTAGTAAATCTGACGGTTTTAAAACCTGAGAGTCAACACTTAAAAATCAGAGGCTTCGGTAAACGTCTCTTTAGCACATGACCCCCTTTCATCTCAGTAGGAATGTAACTAAATGGGAAGCAAGCAATGCAAAGTCTTAGTTTGGCCGCACCATTAATCCTACAAAAGCTGGCTAATAAACAGGGCAAGCTGCCTATATTTATAATTCAGTGTTTAAGCAGCTTACTGTCTGTTTTTCTGCTTACTTTCCTAATTCACCTTTGTGTGGAACAGATTCTAAAATCTACATAATAACTGTATGTTCTGGCTTATGTAGCAAATTTAAATAATTGCTTTATAAGTCCAGCTCCAGAGTCTAAACTATGCTGTACCCAGTGGCATAGCAATACCACCGCAACCCAAGCGGTGGCTTGGGGGCACCAGCACATGTTTTATGCAGATTCCATGCGGGCATGCGCAAATCATTGGAAATCGCTAAGTTGCAAATTTTGACAGATCTGTGTGGGAGCCTGAATTAGGCCAAAACCCTTACACACAACAAATCGGATACATACTGTACCACCCAACTGTCCCGGTTACCATTAGATAGTCTTGCTAATTGTAGACTGTTACGCTGTCTCTCCTGCGGTTCGCCGGTGTCTTGCAGGCAGTGAGGGCAGTTGGGGGGAGCAGGAGGTCACTGCTGGGGGGGTGGGGGTGTTGATCACTGGAGATATCTTCTTAGTACAGGGAGGGAGCCAGATGGCTGCCCAGCTGCTTGGGAAACGGTGACCAAAAAATTATGAAAACGGGGGTTACTGCAATAGGCCACGCCCCTTTGACAGATACCATACCCGTCCCACCTGCCTTGTAGCTCTGCCCAAATCTCAGACCGGGCGAGCCTTTGGCGCAGCAAGTGCCGGTTTTAAATTTTCAAAAGTTGGGATGTAGCAATTCGTAGCGGCGGAGGTATGCAGATATGACCTGAGCTACAGTACCACTGTTCAGATTATTTATCATCATATTGCCTATAGCAGTGACCTGAACCTGTTATATTGTGGAATCTTCATTTATTTAGGAACATTTATTGCACTCTTACGTAATCTATGAATAGAACTGCGGGGATTTATAGCCAATGTTATTAAGTCTGTAGGAATATTTTAGATTGTGCAGAGTAAGATAATTGATCATTCACATCATATAGTGAGTATTGAAACTTGTATTGAATGTTTGTGGGAACTACTCATTATTAATTTATTTAAATCAAATACAACGGTTCCAGTCATTATTTGGTGCAATTATTATTAAATACAAAAGTCTTTTGCATACCTTTTGTCTGCCACCTGTTGGTGCCTGTGGGAGGAATTCTCGCCTCTCTGTTAGGTTGTGGACAAAGAAGATGAATTCACCAGAGGTGACTGAAGCTTACTCCCACAGCATTTGTATTCCCTCCTTTACGGGGTACAGTATTACATTATCTCTGCCGCCAGTGCACCTGCTCCCGTCTCCCACCAGAAACTCTGATCCTGTCTGGCCTCCTATTTATTGGGTACACGTATAAGTGAGTGTTTATTACCACAAGCAACACCATTAACCTTACCTTCATCCATCCCGCCAGCCTTTAATTAAAACTATTTTTTTCATTGTAGCTTCCCACCCCTTCTTCTAAATCCATATCCTATGCCATTCTTTACTATAGGGCTCACCCAAATCCCCTATAGACTGCAAGATGTATGAGCAAAGCACTGTCCTGTTGTCTTCTTTACATAATGCCTACATTTCAACATGACCCATTCCACCAGTTATGCCAAGAGAGTCCAGAAACAGAATATTTTATACCTGATGGAATGGGTCATGTTGGTCGGTGTGCATATTTATGCTACCTGCACATTATAGTTATATATCTATGGGGTAGGTTTCCAAAGGCTTTTAAAGGGTGGATCTCTTGCCTATAGCAACCAATCAGGTTTTGCTATCATTTCTGAATAATTGTGATTTGTTACAATGCCTTGTACTCTGGTGCCCCCTAGCACCACCGCTAGTTCTGCCTATGATTTAGCACCCCTCTCCCATCACAGCACCTATTACTCAGCAGCACAGATCACAGCTGCAGCCAGCAACACACACCATTTCTCACCCATAGCAATACTTATTTTGGTGACCTGTAATAGCAAGAGCATTAGTGCACCCTTCCCCATAATTTAAGTAAGGGGTGTGTCCTTGATGGGAAGGGGTGTGGTTATGTGGTGATACAAGAGTACCCCCACATCAAATTGTGCTACACAATAGTGCAACCTTATTCACATTACATCATACAATAGTGCCCCTTATTCACATTACATCACACGATACTGTCTCTTATTCACATTACACATCACATTGTACGCCCAAAAGTTCCTGGGCCCCATTATAGTTACATCACTTAGATTAGGGTTAAGCTGCAATGCGGGCTGTATATAGGCTAGAAATTAGTGGAGAGGGTTAGGATTAGACTGTGTGTGTGTGTGTGTGTGGGGGGGGGGGGGGGGTGTTAGGTTTCAGGAGGAGGTAAGTAAACTTACTGGACGCCTGTAGGCATTTCCACCTTTGGGATGCCGCTGTCGAAATTCTGCCAGTCATCTATATGTACAGATGGAGCCATGCTCATCCAGCTGGCTCTTGTCACGACCGTGCACCAAGCGCCATGCAAAGTGCACAGAGATGCTCTCATTGCTGCGAATGGGGCACGCAAGCATCTCACATGCAGGCGCGTCCTATTCTCGGTGATCACCGACACAATGAGCGCCGCAACACACAATGAGCCACGACACATGGCTCCATCTGTATTTCCTTATCTGTATTCATTTGTAAAGTGCTGCAAAATCTGTGGTGCCTTATAAACTTTGACGATGAGTATAATACATATAGCTAAAAAAGAAACATTAAATACAAATACTGTAACTATAAAACGATAGTGGCAAAAGCTAGAAATGAAAGCAAAATAATAAAATAGAAATGTCCTACCATAAAAATAAAAATGATTCTCCACTATGCCTCAATCTACTCAGCGGTTCTCCAAATGGTTTATGGCAAGAAGACCAACAAGGTAAAAACCTTTCCTCCGACAGAAATCAACAAAAATATCAATACTACTATTAACCCATTGTGTGCTAAGTGAATTTGTCAAAATAGGTGTGAAAATTGCCAAGCAAACATTTGTATTCACCATAATGACCTGTAATGTTACCTTATATAGGGAATATAATCTTTTTCATACACAACATTTTTTATTTGAATTTATATAACAAATGTGAGCGATGCTGGCATTTTTTAGCAGATATTTTGGCACTCAAAGGGTTAATATCAATAAAATTCAGCATATATGTGCCACAGAAACACCGCCCACACCTCGTGCATCAAAATTTATTTTATCCTATTACATACTACTAATATCCTATTACATGCGGTAAATTACCGCATGGTAAAAACTGGCTTTTTACAGGTCATCTATCCATTATTTCCATTTACAAAAACCTGTCTGCTGCTCTTCTGGATCTGGAGCGGGATGCATAAAACTCAAAATTTCGTCCAAACTTTTTGAGAAGTTTGACTGGTTTACCACATACTGTATGCACCAAGTCCTGGAATGCAAATATTCCAGAGCTTGGATGTGCTGGGCATTGCCATTTTAACAAGGGATGGGCATACCAGATCCTTCTAAGCACTCTCCTGGCATGTGTGGAACTCATTGCATGCGCAGATAGAACGCCAGGGTCTTAAGCCCAGAAGCAGGGTTGCCTACTTTTGGGCATTTGAAAGCAGGGGGCGGGGCCACAATGATATGATTTGCTCAGTGGCTCTTCCCCGACGAGGGGTGATTGTGGGAGACTTGGGGGGATTCCGGGGGACTTGCCCACCTTTTCGGGACCCTCATGGCTATTTCAGGAGGGTAGGCAATTGGCCCAGAAGTGGTGGAGACACCCAATTGTCCCCCCGCCGCAGGACACTGCCGCTCCCGGGCAGGACACGGGACCGTAGGAAGAAAATGGAACGGTCCTGCGAAAAGCGAGCCAGTTGGGAGGTACTGTATCCATCATGTGGTGGACTGGATGGATGTTATTGCCTCTGATGCACTGCACACAGTTAGCTGTGCTCTCTGGCAGCAATGGCTGACTTGGATATTTTATTTATTTTTGTTTTACCTCGTGTGATGGTGAATGACTGGCAGACTGCAGCCCTAGTGGTCTCAGACTAGTATTTATCATGAATATGACAGGTGTCAGACTGGATGGATGTGATTGACTGTTGTCACTGACTGCACTGCACAGTTAGTTGTGCCCTCTTTTTACTGTACCTAATTTGGGTACTTATTTCCTAGCACGGCGCCCGTCTCATTGAATGTATGCCTTACTTAAGGCATAAAATCAATACAATTGAAACGATTTTTTAATTTTATGGATCTCATCTTATGCATCTCATGGATCTTATGCATCCATAAGATGCATGAGATCCATGAGATCCATGAGATCCATAAGATGCTATAAGAAAAAAATCGTGATCCCCCAATAACCATTGTTAACGCCACCAGCACTATCAACGCCAACCCGAAGCGTGGCGAGCGCAGCGAGCCCGCGAGGGGAGGCGGTACGTGTCCTCCGACCTTTTCATACCCCCACTATCCACATCGGCGTGGAGTTGATTTTATATAGTGTGGCGAGCGCAGCGGACTACTTCACATGTATTCCGCATCCGCTCGCTCCGCTTCGGGCTCGATGGCTCGCTGCGCTCGCCGCACTATATAAAATCAACTCCACGCCGACGTGGATAGTGGGGGTATGAAAAGGTCGGAGGACGCGTACCGACGCCCCTCGCGGGCTCACTGCGCACGCCACGCTTCGGGTTGGCGTCAATAGTGGGTGGCGTTAACAATGGGGGGCCATTTCACCCATGAGGGGGGTTAGCAATTAAAATTGGGGTTTGGGGGTCTTTTTACATTGGAATAAATGTAAAATTGGGTCTCAGGGACCATTTTACATTGATTCCAATGTAAAAATCTCGTCGATTGCATCGCATTCATCTTATGCCGCACAAACACATAAGATGCATGCAATACTTGAGATGTAAAAATCTCGTTGATCGCGTCGATTGTATCATCTCATGCATCTTATGCCGCACAAACACATAAGATGCATACAATCTAGATCGTGGGCGCCGTGCTAGGAAAAAAGTACCCTAATTTGTGACAAACACCTACACTATAACCTACTCAGCTTCCCTGCATAAGTCATCCTTTGTGTTTTTTACATATATTTTTGTAGTGGGCATTCTTTATTTGACAATGGCAGCTGTGAAACTAAGATGCCAAGTCCACACTTTCACCTGAGGGGCAGCAGCGGTGAGGGGAGTGTTGGTGGTGGCGGTGGGGGGAAGGGGGGGTGTTTGCATGCTGTTCCTGTCATATGGATAAAGCCACTCCCTTTCTGTGAAGCCACACCCACTTTCCCAGGCTTGCACGTACCTACAACATGCACAAATAACACCCCATCCGCTCATCAGGAGGTGCTTCAAAAACTCTTGCACAGATAGACCTAGAGCTTGCCCTGCATGCAAACAGAACATACAAACTCCACACAGAGAGGACCAAGGTGGGAATTTAGACAACTATGCTATCTGTGCTGCCAACCAGTCCTCTTTAGAACATTTGAAACATCCCCTAATAAAATACAGTATAGAAGAACCATTGAAAAGCATTTGATGCAATCAAAATATATTTCATTTTGCTCTATGTATTATATGGTATTTGACTTTTGTTATATTTTTTTTAGCTAATTCCAAAGCCGTAAGTAGAGTACGGACTGAGCATTCCTGTCAATGCGATTCATCATTTTATCCGTGTGCCTTTGTCATTCTCCGCGGCATGGTAAACCATTGAGATGTATCATGTGGGGAAAACAAAACAGGTACTTTTGTACCAGGCTCCCTCACCTCTTCTGAGATGTTGTGTTACTAATTCACTACTCCCACCACACGGCTACAGCCTCTCCGGCTTTTATTAATGTCCTTGGTGCAGCGGCTATTGTGGTAGGCGTCGTGATTGTGGGCTGCCAGACAAAGCTCTGCTCGGAACGTCTGATGTGACCTAGTTGTGGCGGGTGTGCAGAAATTCACAGCTCCGACCTCATCTGGAGAGATTTTATTACAAAATATTCGGGTGAGTTACAAAATATATATAAAAATCTAGAAAACATTTTTCAGGTGTAGCGGAAATTAGAAATGGATTCGGGAATTTCGCTGTCCAAGGTGCTCTGGAGTAAAGAGGTTTTTTGTGTACTGCGGAAGGGGGGGGGTGACCATGTTTATAAGAATGTGAAAAGAAGGTGGAGGGGTTGTCAGAAAACGTTATCCAGTTCATTTCCATGGAAACAAGTCTGCAACGGCGATCTGGCGGCAGGTGAGAGGTTCAGGAAGCAGTCGCGTTAAAAACTTCTCCCGATGAATCAGCTTTTTTTTTAACCCTCCGGTAGTTTCGATGGCTTCCGGCATCCCGCATCCAGCCAAACTCTTCGTCCTTATAATAGCAAACACAAACAAACACTAAATAAATCATCGTATTAATAAATAATTTATGATACGCTCATCTAAGAAGCTGGAAAACCCATCCCTTGGCAGTGTTCTCTGGTCTAGAAATCAAACTGCTCTCGTTCCCCTTCAAGTAGTCATTTTTACGAGGCTTTCGAGATTGGATTCTCTCATAGAGAAGTTACACATCTCAAGTTGAGTACGCGCCTGGGGCAGTGATGTAGGACACTAGTAAGTTAAAGGCACTTAGGTAGAGCTACTTCTGTCGCATCATACCAAGACGTGGAATGTTTCTGATGCTTTGTGGTTGTAATAAAAACCAGCACGTATCCACTTAAACATAAATCTAGCTTGCAGTAGAAACATGTCATTATGCTTTCATGGAACAGTAACTGACCTGTAAAACTGGCTGTCGTTCAACGGAAAAACACCTCTACCCAAAGAGCATGTCCACACTAAGGAGGATAGACTCAAAATGGTCTCTATGAGCATACTTGCCGTTGTCGTCTTTGAAAGGTTTGCTAAATCTTCTCCTAAATCTTTCTCTTCCTATGTTCCAATCAGAAAACTTGGTGACTAAGTATCTAGTAGCACCAATAGTTCCAAGGATCCCTCAACCCTACCAAGCTGTCCACACAGGCAGCAACAATATTCAAATTTTTCCATAACAAACTGCTACAAAGTCCACTTTCTCCAGCTTACACCCATACCAGAGGCGGAACTACCATTGGTGCTGCAGGTACATGGCATTGGGGCCACTGAGGTCTAAGGGGCCCACTGCTACCTAGACCAGTAGCTTGTAGCCCTATCACCCAATAGTGTGGGGCCCAAATGATACTTTTGCACCTGGGCCCTCGACTCACAAGTTCCACCACCGACCCATTATCATTGCTGTCTATGTGGACACATACAGTAGGGGGAAAAGCTCACCATCTACCACCTAAACTTTTCTGACACCTGTTTACATTTACAAGACCACTAAGACTAAAATGCAATCTGCCATATTTAAAAGGAGTGTTGTTTAGCCATTTGACAATGTCTGTGTCGACAATGTCTTGGATGAACCCAAAAAGTCAACATGCACAAGCTCGACACTGGATAAAGGTCAACATAAGCAACAACATTTTCAAAGTTTCTGGGTGTCAATGTCGACACCGGAGCAAGTGGACCCCCAATTAGTGGACTGCATCCCCTCACACACTCTACTGTTCCCATTCAAAGTCTACATGGATGGTGGGATATGAGAAAGTAAGAAAAAAATTATGTCGACCTTTTTACATCCATGTTGACCCATTGTAACCATGTGGACCATATGTACAGTACTATGTATGTCTACTTACTGATTGCCGACCTAGACGTTGTCTATCAGCCTTTCAGATACCACTTAAAAGAAGCAACTAACGAAATTAACATATTCTTCTGTAGATCTCATGCGTTTCCTAACAGAACTTGAGATGTTTGACATTGTATTTTCATTTGATGAGCAGTTAAATGTAAGTTATTGTTCATTGTCATCAGTCAATTTGTGCAGAAACTAGCTGCGTGCCATGACACGTTTACTGACAGGAAGTGAGCCGTGTACAGTAATAAAATCCCCGCCTCACAGCTCGTTCTCAAATATTTCGATATCGACGAAGGTCTTTGATTGTTATAGTTCCTCTACACTTATTATCAGGGCTGGTATAACCCCTTGGGATGTCTTATTCCTCTTATTTTTTAGGGGAGTCCCCCCACACCCACAGAGGAGTGGCCACATCTTCCGGATCCCATCAACTTCCCAGGATAAGGAGATTAACAGAGGAATCCCTATGCCGAATGGAAAGGGGTAGGGCTGTAGTAAACAAAACTGCTCCATTTAGCCCCACCCCTCCAACAGACACATGGCTCGCGTCAATTTATGGGAAGGGCCTTGTGGCATGACAACTGGGCCCTGGAGAGGAGATGTGAACAGTAGGTAAGTATGGGCTGAATACACACCTGACTAACACAATGACTGATTGGCTAATAGGCCAGCCAATATACTGTAACGGTTGGTAAGGTTTATACACCTATGATCTTGTGAGTACACACTAACCAATACGCCGCCTGATATGTCTGTCAACGGAACCATTTAAATATGTCCGCCTACTTGTGACATCATATTAAATGGATTATGCAGCCAACCTATCTTGTAGTTGGTGGTTCTGCATGACATATCAGCCCTGCCGTACAGACCCGTCAATGCAATATATTGTTTGTGTACCAAATCTAAACCTGGGCATACACTATGGCGACTTCTCACCACGAAGAAGTCGCCCGCATTCCCCCAGTATGCTGCCCGAGACCTCCCTGGGCAGCAGGATGGCATGCAATACCCTTTTGCATGCAATATATCACATGCATTCCCAGCTAAGCCTGCCAGACTCGTATACAATCCAATAGATTGCTTATGCAGCCAGTGTGATTCCCAGGCTCCGGTAACATACATTTGGGATGCTTTTCATGGGATTGATCACCACAATCGCAGGAAAAGAGCCTAAATTGTGAATTGCACTAGTCTATGCCTTTTTTGGGATGGTCCCATGTCCCACGGTGGGGGGATGCAGTTGGGAGTCCCACCTGCCCAGTGCTGCTCTGCGGAGCACAGAGTTGATTCCCGGAGACAGGGGGGCTAGGAGCATGGTCAGCAGCACTCAGAGCGCTGGCCATGGCCCCCACAGCAGCGAAAATGAGAACCACCAGTACAGACCATGCCCCCTTGTTGTTAGGCCACTCCCCAAAATAGAAATAAAGAATGACATAACTTGGCGTGAGATGCTGCCATCACATCAAATTGATCCACGTAACCTATCAGAATAATTTCAGTTAGGATTTGATTGGTTGGTACTTTATCGATGTCCACTTTATCTCTCTCCAAGGCTTAAGTCAGGGCCGGTGCAAGGCACCGGAGCGCCCCAGGCGAGTCGGGGTGGGGGCGCCCCGGTGCCGGGGGAGGAGGGGGTACCTGTCCTGCGGCGCTGTCCGGTGCCGGGGGAGGGGGGTACCTGTCCTGCGGCGCTGTCCGGTGCCGGGGGAGGGGGGTACCTGTCCTGCGACGCTGTGTATTTAAAGCTGGCGGCGGAGGCAGCGGGGGTCCCTGCAGTCCATTAGAAATAACGAGCGCTATCCGCCGGGCTATGCGGAAGCGCTTCTGTTGTGAAAACACTGGCAGCACGCTGATTGGCTGAGATCAGCGTGCGCCGTGCTGCCAGTGTTTTCACAACAGAAGTGCTTCCGCATAGCCCGGCGGATAGCGCTCGTTATTTCTAATGGACTGCAGGGACCTCCGCCGCCAGCTTTAAATACACAGCGCCGCAGGACAGGTACCCGGGCGGCACGGGGGGGGGGGGGCAATATGCCGCTCTCCAGTGGCCGGCGCCCTAGGCAAATGCCTAGATTTGCCTAGTGGTGGTGCCGGCCCTGGCTTAAGTTAATAGATTCCTTTGTCTCTCCTCAAGCGTTAGTACATACATAGACTCAGATACTAGAGATGTTTTCCAATTCACTGTGGACCACGACGGCTTCTTCTGTGTATATTGTAGTGCCCTGATCATGGTGCTACATTGACACTGCCTATTGTATCTGCACAGAGTGATATCATTTGTTACATTTCTGTTATAGGAAAGGCTGGTTCTTTGCTGGCTGATGGCTATGAGTCTGTCCCTCAGACACCTTCACACTACACAGCCCTAATAGTGTTAGTCAGCGCAGGAACCGGCTGTCTCATTTCATGCCCACAGTGTATATCTCAGGACACTTGATATGGGTTTATATATAGACACTGTTTATACTGAGCCACCAGTTCTGTGATTACCGCGTAATAATCATTCGCTCTCAGACACAGTTTCATCTTCACTATATTGGTGTAACTAAAGACTCATCTATGGATTCATCAGCCAATATTTACGCTTTCCTTCTATTGTTTACTTACAGCGATGAATAAATCCCTCTTTTCACCTATTGCAAGGGACGGATATACCACTAGGAACCTGCTGGGGTCCGCGAATTGTGGGAGGGGGAGTCTATCTCTTTTTCTCTCTTTCATTCTCTCTTTCCACTTTTACTTTCTCCACACACACACTCTCTCTCTCTCTCTCTCTCTCTCTCTCTCTCTCTCTCTCTCTCAGCCAATCAGATCCTACCTGCCATGTCACAGGCTGTGTTTGAAAAATGTCATGCAGGAGCTGATTGGCTGGCTGTTTATCACTCTCCATTTTATCACTTTTGAAGCTTAGTGCATCTGGCCCTCTTTCTCTGTACTCCCTCTCGCTGCTCTTCCACTCTCTATCTCTCTCTCTCTCTGCACTCCTCTCTCTCTCTCTAAGCTCCATCTCTCTGCGTCTCCCTCCCTCTCTATGCTCCTGCTCTTTGCACTCCTCTCTATTTCTGTGCTCCCTCTCTCTGCTCTTCCTCTCTCTCTCTGTACTCCTTTTCACTCTCCCTCCTTCATTCTCTTTCTCTCTCTTTTCATTATTCTATCTCCCTCCTTTTATCTCTCTCTCCCTCCCTCCTTTTCTCTTTTTCTGCACTCCCTCTCTTTCTGTCTCTGCAAAAATTGTGGTGCTTAGGGACGGCCTGACACTTATATTCAGGAATGCCTATAGCTGAATGCTACACCCCCAGTGTAACCCCCCTGTCACTGGAGATCATCAGTACGGAGCTTCATACATAAGAAGTTACTGTACTCCTCTATGTCTGTGGTCAGTGCGCTGGGTATGAGATATAAGGGCCTTCACATTGACCAGAGTCGCCCTCTTGGAGCACATAACAAGTGGCAAGCTTGAAGTTTTAAGTATTTCACCGTGACATTGTAATTGATAAACAATATTCTCTCACCAGTCTCCACTAATACAAGCCTGCCCATCACGCTTTACCTTACCTTGACAGAGGCTCCATCAGATGTTAATGTCCGTCCACTCGCAGGACTGCCTCTTCTCCATAGAATTTTTTAAACCTGTTAAGTACAAAATACTGTTAGCGGAGACCTATGTGGGAGGGCCTCCAAAACTGAGACGGGGTAGTTGCCCAGTGTAAGAGTCTCAATAAAGTAAAACCTCAATTCCTTTGCCACTACTTGTAGACTGTGGGCCAGATTCTACTGTGTGCACCACATGTGCCAGACAAGGAGACGCATGAAGCTGTTCCGTCTCATGGCTGTAGTGTCATAGGACTAGCATGAGCACATAAGATGACATTCATTAGCATACGGAAGTAGGTAGGCTTCTGCATTCATATGAGAAAACTCATGAGGCAGGATGTATTAAAGGTAAAATGAGGCCAGAAATCCAAAAACTGTCATTTTTAGAATTTGGACATATTTATTATCATATGTACCTACTGTAGCTCTGGAAAGTGATACATTCCGGGCCATGGAATTGATGGGCAACGTCATCTTTAGATGTTGTTACCTAATAGAAGCTTTGTGGGCTTCTCTCCACAATTCCCTCTGAGAGGGATCAAATCAGATCCCTCCCGGCACCCCCTGCAGCTGCCGAGTCGCACTGAGCAAAAAACAACTGAGTCCTAAACCTGGAAGTCCTTCTTTAGTAAAGGACAGCTCTTATCGGGTACGTATCGTATTTCAAGGTATATACTGGTGTTTTTAACACTGGTATGTACCCTATATGCTGTAGTATGTACCACATAGTGAATGCAATGCTTTGTACATTCCGCCCACTGTATGCACCCGGCTGAGGGTTAGGCCCCTGTGTTCTAACTTATCTCGTATCATTGAAAACCAACAGGAAACATGGTAGGTCAAAAGTCATATAGGTATACATGCATATGATCGACTTGATCAATAGCTTGACGTGGCAACTGTCGACACCCATTTTGGGGAATGTTTTGTATTATTTTCATACATTAACAGGTACTTGTGTATTTTGGCGGCGCGCATCGCATACCATAACGCATATGATGGTATGCGATGCAACGCGATATCGTACGATAGTGCACAATGGCATACAATTTTGAAATTGTATGCCATTGTACATGGCATACGATGCCATACGATGCGATGCGATTAAACATTGTATAAGCACCCTAATGGGTGCTTATACAATGTAAAGCACCCAAATGGGTGCTTACAATGTTAAATGCACCCCCACGCCACCCCCCCACTATAAACGTGAACCCGAAGCGTGGCGAGCGCAGCGAGCCCGCGAGGGGCGGCGGTACGCGTCCTACGACCTTTTCATACCCCCACTATCCACGTCGGCGTGGAGTTGAGAATAGAATAGTGTGGCGAGCGCAGCGAGCCACCGCGCCCGAAGCGTGGCGAGCGGACGCGGATACCTGTGAAGCCCGCGAAGGGACGCGTTTACCTGTGAAGGTATCCACGTCCCCTTGCGGGGCTCGCTGCGCTCGCCGCGCTTCGGGCTCGGTGGCACGCTGCGCTCGCCACACTATTCTATTCTCAACTCCACGCCGACGTGGATAGTGGGGGTATGAAAAGGTCGTAGGATGCGTACCGCCACCCCTCGCGGGCTCGTGGGGGGGTGGCATGGGGGTGCATTTAACATTGTAAGCACCCATTAGGGTGCTCAAAAGCACCCTTTAGGGTGCTTATACGATTTTTAATCGTATAGAGGGGCAAAATCGCGTCGCATCGTATGCCATCGGGTGCATGGCATGAATGCGATGCGATCCGTTCATCGTACGACGGACATCGGGGGCGCCGCCAAAATACACAAGTTCCCATTAACATCCAAATGGAATAGAAAATTGGTACGGTGGCCTGCGAGTGGGGAGCGAAGTGGAACACTGATTGGTGTATCATGCTCAGGGCGGGATGTTGTAACATCTGCAGCCCTGTATCACCGGGCATCGCATTATTGCGATAAGAGCTGTCCCTTGCGATGCGGTGCCGGCACTGGACTTCTGGGTCTGTGACCCAGGAGTCCATCTGCGCATGCGCAGAGTGACGTGCCGGCCGCAGGGCATGCTGGGAGGGATCCGTGACTATTCCCTCAAACAGCGCTGTGGTAAGAAGCCCATAGGCTTCTGCAGGGAATCGCCAGCTTGTGCTGGCGATTCCCTCCGCAGCGCTGCCACTGCGGAGGCGCCATATAGCATACAGAAATGCGGTAAAAACCCAGATAACGGGGTATTTACCGCATTTCTGTGTTAGAGAATCGCCCCCTATGACCTACAAATTTCACCCCCCCCCCCAAAAAAAATGTAAAACTTGTGTCTGCATTTCCATACCCACTTTTACAATGTATCAACCCAGGGCTGTAACTAGGGGGGCTGGGGGTCAGGCGCCCCGGGCGCTGCATGGGGGGGGGGGGGTGCTGTGAGATCCGGGCAGCTCGGGTCCAGGGACAGGCAGCGGGGTTCCGGGGACAGGCAGCGGGGTTCCGGAGACAGGCAGCGGGGTTCCGGGGACTGGTGTAGCCGCTGTAGCGGCAGCTTTCACTCCGTCTCCTATCGCTATTTGCCTGGCGGCGGGAAGCGCTGATGACTTTGAAAAGACTTGCCGGACGCTGATTGGCTGAATTCAGCCAATCAGCGTCCGGCAAGTCTTTTCAAAGTCATCACCCGCCAACAGGCAAATAGCGATAGGAGACGGAGTAAAAGCTGCCACTACAGCGGCTACACCAGTCCCCGGAACCCCGCTGCCTGTCTCCGGAACCCTGCTGCCTTTCCCCGGAACCCTGCTGCCTGTCTCCGGACCCCCGCTGCCTGTCACCGGACCCTCGCTGGCTGCACACAGGTATGTTGTCAGCGGGGGGTCGCCCAGCCTCCGGCGCCAGGGGAAAGGCAGTCATTCCCCCCCCCCCCCCCCCGTCAGGGGAAGGGGGGGGCGACCAAATGACTGCCTTGCCCCGGGCACCGGAAACCCTAGTTTCGGCCCTGATCAACCTTTTCTGCATGTCAACCTAGACTGTCGACCTTTTGAACCACATCCAGGGATTTACTAAGATGGGAGTTCTATTGAAGATTCTATATATTATCTTCTTTAAGGTGATAAATAAATAAGAAGTAGAATTTGATTGGTTGCTATGGGCAACATCCCGTGTTCAATAGCACTCTCTTATTAGTAAAAATGGAGAGACACTGGGCCTTATTCATATCTGAGCTACGTACAAATTTGTTTGGAAAATGGGCAAAACCATGTGCACTGCAGGTGGGGCAGATGTAACGAGAGAGTTACATTTGGGTGGGTTGTGCCGAAACTGAAATCTAAATTGCTGTGTAAAAATAATGCAGCCAGTATTTACCCTGCTCATAAACAAAATAACTCACACAAATCTAACTCTCTCTGCACATGTTACATCTGCCCCACCTGCAGTGCACATGGTTTTGCCCATTTTCCAAACAAATTTGTACTGAGCTCAGATCTGAATACGGCCCACTGTATGAGTAGTGTGGATGTGGTAATGTATTTTATATTTATTTTACAATTTCTCATTTAGTTTCTCCCTTTCTATGTGAATGTTCCCTGTAATATGGTCCGGTTCTCCCTTACCTTGCCGGGACACGCTGCTTCTCAGCTCACATGCGTTCTGGACTGGCTTTGTGCCTGGTGACGCCTCTCCTTCTGTGGTGAAATCTGTGCTTAATGGCAGTTCCTCTGGAGCCCCTGTCAGCTTGGCACAGGAATTGGCACAGGCCATGCCTTGTTGCCCATTGGTTTGCGAATACACATTACTAACCCTGGCTTTGCCCCCTTCCTCCTGGCCGCTGTACACTTTGTATCTGATCATTAGGATGATGATGAACACCAACACAGAAGCTACAATGATTCCTCCGATGATGATGATCATAGTGCCCCCTAGGAACTGGGTATGGAGCGGCCGGCACTGCCCACTCTCCTCCTTCGTGTTGAACTGGACACATCCCACCACACGAGTGGCAGTCAGGGAGGTCATTCCATCATCGTAGACAGCCAGGACACAGAGATCATATTCACGTCCAGGAGCCAAGTCATTGACCAAGAAGCTTCTGTTACTCGGGGGAATCATCCTGCAGGAAGAGGAAAAGAGTTAGCCGTCTTGGTATCAAGCGTACTTGGACGAGCAATGGGGAAATTACCGAGAACATTATAATGCCACCGAATAAAGTATTTCTACTCCAAATGGGTTGGGATAATTTGGTCTACAGCATGATGGTCGACAGTCATTATGTCGACATGGGAAAAGGTCGACATGGGAAAAGGTCAACATGGTTCTAGGTCGAAAGGTCATTAGTTCGACAGGTCGTTAGTTCGACAGGTCATTAGTTTGACAGGTCGTTAGTTCGACAGGTCATTAGTTCGACCATGTCTAGGTCGACATGGGGTTTTTGACGACATGTCAACATGGACACAGTTTAAAGTGCACCGCATCCTCTCACATTGCTGCGCTCACTATGCGACGGGCACACCATTTTATTCTCCCACCACGCCCTAGTGGATGTAGGGCATGGAATACCGCCTGTCGGCACATGTCGGCTCAAAAAAACAGTGAAAAACCCCATGTTGACCTTTTGAATGTTGACTTAGACATCGTCGAACTAATGACCTGTCGAACTAACGACCTTTCGAACTAATGACCTTTAGACCTAGAACCATGTCAACCTTTTCCTATGTCAACCTAGACCCATGTTGACCTAATGGCGTCGACCAAATGACTGTCTCTATCATGCTGTAGACCAAATGACCACATCCCCACCAAATACAGTACATGAGGTGTCTTAGATATCGTCATCATTAATTATATTTTGGTTACCATATCTATGATCTGTATATTTTTCTATGTTATGTTGAAACAAATTGTTGCCTTATACTAAAATGTAGGAGTGGCCTTTTGCATATTTATAATATAAGCAGCGGAAGCTCTGTCTCCTCAGTTGCGCAGTAGAGATGAGGGGAGGCCCCTTATTTCTAATTTGTGAAAGGAAGGAAGGAATTGTAAATTAATTTAATTAGTTGATCTAAAAAACTTTAATCAATGGGGCAACAGTTTTCAACATTTTACTTGTATTGCCTTTTCTCTCCTCGGTTGCTGTAATGATAGAGGTTATAAATTTGGCATCACACATGTTAATTTTAATTAATAAAGCAATCAATCATTCTGATGTTCTGTTATGACTTTTTATTCCTCAGTTGCTGCAAAATAGTCCTAAAAAGGACATGCACAGTTTAACCAACCAAGCACTTCAGCAGCTAGGGCTGCGACTTTTGTGACTGAAGTGCTTAGATTTTTTGGGCCCCACACAAAAAAAAAACCATACTAATCAGGAGGTTCATGATGAGGGTGTTAGTTTCCCCAAATTATTTTTATTTTGTAAAAATACATTTTATATTTTCATAATTTAAATGTTTTTATGCCCAGACATCTATATGGCTTTCTTTTTATCATGGGCAAGAACTGTTGCCTCTGGTGGCTGACTTACACAATCTACATCATCAACACCCTTCACTTCCACACTAGCATCTTCAATTTAATTTTTGTCATCATCTCCATCTTTATTTGTACTGTTTTCCACATGTGCCGATGGCGCAGAAATGGTGGAAGAATGTGAGGCTTCTCTACAAAGAAAATGTGAAAATTGTTAGGCTCATGCATAGCTAAACTGGACACCCCAGTACTCTCCTCAGGGATTTGTTAACGAACAGTTTGTTATTCATCTTTAGTTTTTTTTTTTCTTGGGCACTAATTTGAAATTTTTAATGTGACAGCTCTTCCCCTTTTTTAACAGTGTGAGATATTTTGATTTTAGGTGCTCTTCATAAACTTTTTTTGGTACTCTTTACCTAGAAGGGCGCCCACGATTTTGATCTTGGGCATCGCAAGGTAAAAAATCGCGTCGTTCGCGTCGCATGCGACCAAAAAATCGCATGCGATGCGACCAACGTGATTACCGCGATTTCCCATAGGGAACAATGTTAAATGTCCCAATTGACCCGATTTTCCTTAGGGAACAATGTTAAATGGCCAACAGAGGCCAAATAGGCACCCTGAAGTGTGAAATGGCCCCCCCAATTGTTAACGCCATTCCACGATCAATGTCAACCCGAAGCGTGGCGAGCGCAGCGAGCCCACGAGGGGCGGCGGTACGCGTCCTACGACCTTTTCATACCCCCACTATCCACGTCGCGTGGCGAGCGCAGCGAGCGAGGGGACGCGGACACCTGTGAAGCCCGCAAGGGGACGCGTATACCTGTGAAGGTGTCCGCGTCCTCTCGCGGGGCTCGCTGCGCTCGCCATGCTTTGGGCTCGGTGGCTCGCTGCGCTCACCACACTTTCTATTCTCAACTCCACGTACCGCCGCCCCTCGAGGGCTCGCTGCGGTGATCGTGGGGTGGCGTTAACAATTGGGGGGGCCATTTCACACTTCAGGGTGCCTATTTGGCCTCTGTGGGCCATTTAACATTGTTCCCTATGGAAAATCGGGTCAATTGGGACATTTAACATTGTTCCCTATGGGAAATCGTGGTAATCGCGTCGGTCACATCGCATGCGATTTTTTGGTACATGCGATGCCCGCGATGGGCGCCCTTCTAGGTTAAGAGTACCCTTTTTTTTTCCCTGTGATCATCATTGCTAGATGTTGTAGTACTATCATGACATGTAGAATCCACGTCACTAGTACTTGGTTGATGCTCCTGCTCTTCTATCGAATGATCTATATTGACTTGGTAATTATATTTATGTGAACGCAGTGGGGTACAGCACCTACAGCACAAAAATAACAACAAATGCTATGGACTCACAGTGCTTATGTGAACTGAATGCAGCCAGACACAGCACACACAATTTTGTACTGCCTTTAATTAATTCTGGATTTATAGAGCAGTGGACCTTATATATCCTCAAACTGGTTCACACTCTCTTTCTCTCTGGGTACTGTCGGTCTCCCTGGACAATACTTTAAAGTTATTTATTATTTCATATACTACCAAGCATGTTTTTATTTGTTAGCTAAGAATAAAAAGCTTTTATCATCTATACATATATATATATACATACATATGTCTAGTGTCCGTTTGTGTGTCTCCAAAACACTGCCATCTGTTGGCAGCGAGTGAAACTACATCTCTCTCACACATGCACAAACACAGAGGCAATCACAAGGTAGCAGACTAGCTTTCGAAGCATATGGCTTATCAGTGTCATATAAAAGGCTACATAGAGTCTGGTCTAATGGAACCACAATATGAGGGATAGAGCCACTTTTAGAGTAATGGTGCGCACCACACAACATCTATTTAAAGAAACCTTTATGGGCTTTATCACACCCATATGAAGTGAGGTGTGTTCCCTCAACAGGCAGAATCTTATTTTCTTCTACATACATCTCAGGATGCACCGTATACTGGCCATAAAAGAAAGCTTGAAGCTCTTTATTACACCTTTATGAGTGTAAGCACACACAAATTGTACACAAAAACTATAGTATTTATTTTTTTAGTTATTTTCAAAAATGAAAACTTATGCTGCGAACACAAAGTGCTTATACTGTATGTGTAGTGAAATGAACGCAGTGGGTAGAGGACACACAAGTTGTACAAAAACAACTAATTTAGTATTTATTGGAACTTTTTATAAAAATGTTTATATTTATGTGATTGCAGGGGGGAATGGCAGGGGGGCTGCGGAGTTACAGTGCTTCTATTATTTATATTATTTATGTGAGTGCAGTGGGTGTATGGCCTGCAGTCACATTGCTTTTCTGAAATAAAGTGGGGTATGGCCTGCAGAGTCACAGTGCTTGTATTTATGTGAATGCAGTGAGGCACGGCACCTACAGCACACACCAGTTGTACAACATATATATATATATATATATATTAGCTCTGGGTTGTACTGCAGGCAGTGACAAAAAAAAAAAAACACCAGTGTGCTTTGTACCAAGGGTCGATGTCATACTTGCCTACTTTTGAAAACTAGTTTCAGGGAGATTATAGTTGGTAGTAGAATTTTGCATAGTGCCCCATTGAGGGGGCGTGTCATGCTCCTCCCAAAGGGCGTGTCCATATATGGAGAGATTGTGAACGTGGCATCTAGAAGCGTGGGTGTGTACTGCTACATCTGAGAAATACAAATGTAGATGAGCCCCAGAGCAGTTAGTAAGAGCTACTATACTTGGTAAAGTGCTGGGAAATGGTGCTGATGATTCAATGTAAATGTATCTATCTCTCATTCCTTTTTCCCCAAAAATGTAACAGTGTAATGTGGGCTAGGTGAAATGAGGGAGATTGCTAGACTAATGAGGGAGAGAGGGAGATTGCTGCTATTTCAGGGAGTCTCCTGCAGAATGCAGGAGGGGAGGTAACTATGATGTAACAGTGTAATGTGGGCTAGGTGACATGAGGGAGATTGCTAGACTAATGAGGGAGAGAGGGAGATTGCTGCTATTTCAGGGAGTCTCCTGCAGAATACAGGAAGGTAGGCAACTATGGTTGATGTTACCCTGTATGGTGCACTGCAGCTGCACAAATTATATGACAACAGTGTAACAGATGTAACTTCCAAGTTTCTGCTCTATAAAGAAATAATAAACAATAACTTGCCTGTACTGTATCTAGCTTGGCCAATACTAACACAAAGGAAGATAGGTCAGCTTAGCACAAGAGTGGATGGACAGAGAGATACCCCTTTTACACCGCCGAAAAATCCGGGTCAGCGGCGGGTCAGACCCAGATCCTCGGCGGTGTAAATGGGGGGTATCCGTGTCCATTTACACGGGTCCTCTACCCAGGTCCTGACCTGGGTAGAACCCGGATGGGACCCGTGTAAATGGCGGTGTAAATGGTCCCGCTGCGGGTCCAGGCACCCACAGCGGGTCCACAGCGTGCAGCGCTGGGGAAGCTGTCCCCAGGTGCTTCGGGAGGAGGGGGGTCCCTGCGGCTACTGAGGCGAGATGGGGTACCTGTCAGCGGCCAGCCTGACACGGCACTGCCACTGCTGTATCTCCCCCCGGCGGCCGGTCCTTGCGGCGGATGGACAGTCAGTGTCGGCGGTCCCTCTGGCGCAGGGGAAATAGTACTATTTCCCCTGCGCCAGAGGGACCGCCGACACTGACTGTCCATCCGCCGCAAGGACCGGCCGCCGGGGGGAGATACAGCAGCGGCAGCGCCGGCAATCATAGTGTCAGGCTGACAGGTACCCCCTCTCCCCACAGCAGCCGCAGGGACCCCCCTCCTCCTCACAGCACCCGGGGACAGCTTCCCCCCTCTACCCCCACAGCACCCGGGGACAGCTTCCCCCCTCTACCCTCACAGCACCCGGGGACAGCTTCCCCCCTCTACCCCCACAGCACCCGGGGACAGCTTCCCCCCTCTACCCTCACAGCACCCAGGGACAGCTTCCCCCCTCTACCCTCACAGCACCCGGGGACAGCTTCCCCCCTCTACCCTCACAGCACCCGGGGTCAGCTTCCCCCCTCTACCCTCACAGCACCCGGGGACAGCTTCCCCCCTCTACCCCCTCCAAGCTATATAGATAGATCTATATAGATCTATATATATATAGATATATAGATCTATATCAACAAGGAAAGGCAGGGCTGACCCAGGTTCAGTGTAAATGGTGCAGACCCAGGTCCGACCCAGGTCAAAGTGCTGTGTAAATGCAGTATAAAGCAGGGTCAGACCCTGGAAACTCCAGCGTTCAAAGACCAGGGTCGGACCAGGGTTTTTGGTGTAAAAGAGGTAAGAGTTAGCTAGTGAGGTGTACAGATAGGGGTGTCAGCTCAGCGCTGGGGTGTGCAGCATAGTTGCATACCCTGCTGCATTCTGCAGGAGACTCCGTGAAATAGCAGCAATCTCCCTCTCTCCCTCATTGTCCAGTAATCTCCCTCATGTCACCTAGCCCACATTACACTGTTACATTTTTTTGGGGAAAAGGAATGAGAGACAGATACATTTACTGTACATTGAATCCTCAGCGCCATTTCCCAGCACTTTACCAAGTATAGTAGCTCTTACTAACTGCTTTGGGGCTCATCTACATTTGGATATAAGTCATTTTGGTACTTGTTTCCTAGCACGGCCACAACGATCATGATCGTGGGCATCGTGAGGAAAAATCGGGGGCATCGCGGCCATCGCATGCACTAAAAAAACGGGTGTGATGGTACCCATAGGGAACAATGTTAAATGCCTCAATTTAGCCGCGATGCCCCCCGATTTCCCATAGGAATCAATGTTAAATTGCTCAAATTACCCAAATCATCATAGGGAACAATGGTAAATGGGCCAGAAAACCCAAAAAACACAGCTGAACAGTGAAATGTCCCCCCAAAAGTAGTTTACGCCACCCCACGATCAACGCGAACCCGAAGCGTGGCGAGCGCAGCGAGCCCGCGAGGGACGGCGGTACGCGTCCTTCGACCTTTTCATACCCCCACTATCCACGTCGGCGTGGAGTTGAGAATAGAATAGTGTGGCGAGCGCAGCGAGCCACCGAGCCCGAAGCGTGGCGAGCGCAGCGAGTCCCGCGAGGGGATGCGGATACCTGTGAAGCCCGCGAAGGGACGCGTTTACCTGTAAAGGTATCCGCGTCCCCTCGCCACGCTTCGGGCTCGGTGGCTCGCTGCGCTCGCCACACTATTCTATTCTCGACCCCACGCCGACGTGGATAGTGGGGGTATGAAAAGGTCGGAGGACGCGTACCGCCGCCGCTCGCCACGCTTCGGGTTCGCGTTGATCGTGGGGTGGCGTCAACTACTTTTGTGGGGACATTTCACTGTTCAGGGGTGTTTTTTGGGTTTTCTGGCCCATTTACCATTGTTCCCTATGATGATTTGGGTAAATTGAGCCATTTAACATTGATTCCTATGGGAAATCGGGGGCATCGCGGGTAAATTGAGGAATTTAACATTGTTCCCTAAAGGGAAATCGGGGGCATCGCGTCTGGACCATTTAAGCCTTTTTTAGCCGCATGCGACGCGACCGACGCGATATTGACTTTTTTTCAATGCATTTCAATGGGAAAATCGCGATTGTGGCCGTGCTAGGAAGCAAGTACCGTCTTTTTAAATTACACTACCACGCTTCTAGGTGCCACGTTCACAATCTCTCCATATATGGAACTAGACACGCCCTTTGGGTAGAGCATGACACGCCCCCTCAATGTGTAGCTTTGCAAAATTCTATTACCAACTATAATCTCCCTGAAAGTAGTTTTCAAAAGTAGGCAAGTATGGTGTACAGATAGGGGTGTCAGTTCAGGGCTGGGGTGTACAGATAGTGGTGTCTGCTCAGCACTGGGGTGTACAGATAGGGGTGTCAGCTCACTGCTAGGGTGTAGAGATAGTGGTGTCTGCTCAGCACTGGGGTGTACAGATACGAGTGACAGTTCAGCCCTAGAGTGTACAGCTCAGCACTGGGATGTACAGATAGGGGTGTCAGCTCAGCACTGGAATGTACAGATAGGGGTGTCAGCTCAGCACTGGGGTGTACAGATAGTGGTGTCTGTTTAGCACTGGGGTGTACAGATAGTGGTGTCAGCTCAGCACTGGGATGTACAGATAGGGGTGTCAGCTCAGCACTGGGATGTACAGATAGTGGTGTCTGCTCAGCACCGGGGTGTACAGATAGTGGTGTCTGCTCAGCACCGGGGTGTACAGATAGTGGTGTCTGCTCAGCACTGGGGTGTACAGATAGTGGTGTCTGCTCAGCACTGGGGTGTACAGATAGTGGTGTCTGCTCAGCACTGGGGTGTACAGATAGTGGTGTCTGCTCAGCACTGGGGTGTACAGAGAGTGGTATCTGCTCAGCACTGGGGTGTACAGATAGTGGTGTCTGCTCAGCACTGGGGTGTACAGATATGGGTGTCAGTTCAGCCCTATTGTGTACAGCTCAGCACTGGATTGGAGAAATCACAAGAAGCTAATTGCTCTGAATGGCATCATTATAACCCTGCCCCCTGTTATACAGCGCCTGTCAGGATCCCGACGTTGGGTAAATGCCAGTCGGGATCCCGACATCGGGTAAATGCCTGTCGGGATCCCGACGTCGGGTAAATGCCTGTCGGGACCCCGTCTGACACCCAGCAATTAAGTGGCACATTTTTTAAGCCTGATGGCGTGATAAAGCGGCTGGTACTTTATCACCAGCTAATCAGCTCCTAACTGTCAAGCTACACCCCTGGTTGGGAAAAATGACAGTTATGAGCTGACAGCTGCTGCTTTATCACTGTACACTTTAGCACATCACCAGGCTTCATAGGTCTGCCCCTGAAAGAGAGGCTCAACTTAAAAGTCCTTCATTCATAGCTCGGTAAGCTGCGACCATCGCTGAGACACGCCCCCCCCCCCCCCCCCTTTATGCCCCCCACACCATAGAATACAATGGGCCTCCTTACAGTATAGAGTACAGGGTCTGATTCAGACCTGTTTGCTAGGCTGCATATGTTCGCAGCCTAGGGAACAGGTAAACGCCCCCCGCAGCCCTGCCAAATGAATCCCTTCTCTAACATGCGAGGGGATGTGTGCGCTATCATCCCACCCACTCGCACGCCGCCGCATGGGTGAAAAATAAATCAATGGAAGCTCACCATCCAATGATTTTCTATTCCGTTCGCTAATAAAAGTCAGCACATCCGCGACTATACGCACGCGCAAACAACAGGAGCAAACGGCTTCAGCGAGTTTCACACTTGTAGGGCCGTTCACTGCAGGGGTAGCGAACAGGGGAATGTCCAGGGTTTTATAGGCGTGCCCATAAAAATGATGGGCGTACCCCTGCAGAAGCAGGCGTGTCTATGCCTGTTATACCCCAACCATCGGACCATAATGAGCCTTCCCCTCCTTTTGGGAGAATTGGAACCCTGTATTGCCTTTGATCCCATGCATTGACCTGCTCCAGCTGCGCTTCCATCTGCATCTGAAGCTTCCGTGCCATTCCCAGCAGGTACCTCCCCACAGGCGCATGACTCACGTGCCTAGTTGGAAATCGGGCACTGGGGCCCAGTGCTGGCCTTCACCCTCCTCCTGTCACCCACTTTTTTTCCCTGTCACACTATGCCTCCCGCTGTCACCCTCTGCCTCTCCCTGTCACCCACTGCCCCATCTTGTAAACTGGGGTTGGGGTAGAGAAGGGGGGGCCCACATTTTTGCACCTGGGCTCACCAACCACAATTTCCACCGGTACTTATATGTTAGTTGGGCGCCCACTAAGCTATTTGCTTAGTTTTCCGCGGCCGCTCGCCATGCTTCGTGATCGGTGCCTCGCCGCTCACCACCCTATTTAAAATCAACTCCATGCCGACATGAATAGTGGGGGTATGAGCGTACTAACTATAGTGGGTGCCCAACTAACATATAAGTACCTTTTTAGAACCCTAAATCTGGTTATAGCACCCACTTTCATTGTATTCCTCAATCTACTTATTTTGATAAATAGACAGTGGAGGATGTAGAGAAAAGAACCAGATCCATAGATAGAAGCCAACACTGCAGATTCAACCAAAGGCGAAGGTAAGCTAACAAGCAAAGAGCAAAGTAAACCATGATGAGTTAATGGACTTGGCAGGAATTAAAATACCTGGAGATTTCTATATGTAAGATGTGGGTTCTGGCTTCCATTGTATCCAAAATCTTTCTCTGTTGTGATGGCAACATTCAGCATGTGTACGGTTATGAAGGCACAATTGCTACATGTATATAATGCACATGTAACTCAGGGATCTTGTTATAAAGATAGCAAGGTCCGGAGACAACAGAGGAATTAGGCAAGCAGCCAATAATCACGTAATAATAAAATAGAGATGATGATTATTAACTTATTGATGGACGCGAGTTAAAATACAAGTCTGGGTTCTTCTTAAAACCATAGTACGAGAGTGTTTATAATAAAGTAAAAATATAATTTACTAGATGAACAGAGAACACACCATGTCCGTCCGGCAAAACCGCTACCCGTCCATGAGGGGGAAGATCTGCAAGGCGTCACTAGCGGAAACAGAACCTACTGTCTTGGCACAGTATGATCAAATGAATAAACAACACATGCACGATGGAAAAACATACCAAGCAACATGTAGAATTTACAAGCTGATATAAGGCCCTTATTCAGATCTGATTGCAGTACAAATTTGTTTGGAAAATGGGCAAAACTATGTGCACTGCAGGTGGGGCAGATGTAACATGTGCAGAGAGAGTTAAATTTGGGTGGGGTGTGTTGAAACTGAAATCTAAATTGCTGTATAAAAATAATGCAGCCAGTATTTACCCTGCACAGAAACAAAATAACTGTCACAAATCTAACTCTCTCTGCACATGTTACATCTACCCCACCTGCAGTGCACATGGTTTTGCCCATTTTCCAAACAAATTTGTACTGTGATCAGATCTGAATAAGGGCCTATGTGTGGTATATCCCGGTCCAAGAATACAGTGGATGTTATTTATACCTAAGCATATAAATAACATATAACCAGTGGCGGATCCAGAGGGGGGCTGCAGCACAGTTCAAAATTCAAAATGGGGGAGCCACGGCCACTGCCACTAACTGCCATTCCAAACTGACCCACTGGCAGTTGGTGTGGCTCCCCTATTTACATTGTTGACTGTGCTGCAGCCCCTCCTCTGGCGCCACCACTGCATATACCATGGTTGTGGTATAGTGGGTCGACGGGGGTTTAGTTTAACCATGTTATGGTGGACCACCAATGCTATAGCCAGGGCTGGTAACCCTACAGCAGGGGAGATTGAGTGTATAGGCAAAGGGTTCTCCCTGCAGGATCAGTACCCGGCACAGTGCTTTGCCAGGTTGGGGTTGCAACTGTTGCATCACAAAAAGGCCTATAAAGCACCATGAGGCCATAAGCAAGGAACTGGAGTGGTTTGCCCCTCCTTTCTGCATCCCCTGTTAAACATGACCATGTGAAAATCAGTTGGAGTAAAGGAGTCCCCTCCACTGATCCCTGGACCCTAGGCGGCAGCCTATGCTATTCCATTGTATGATCCAGTGCCGGGTGCAAATGTCACAACTGCTGGGAGCTGTACTGAGACACTCAATTGGAGGCATCTGAAAAAGTAAAAAAAAAAAATATCCCATCGACCTTTCATGTGCATCTACCATGACCACGTTGACATATTGCTTGTGTCGACATATTGTCCATGTTTATCTAATGCATGTCGACCAATTGTGGTGCAGTGTACAGAGAGCAGTGTCTCACACTCTCGCATGGTGCACCATTTGGGATTGAAATCCTTCACAGTCAGGGCAGGGTTGGCAGGGTTGGTGACAATGTGCCGCTGCTCGGGCAGTGGCAAGTCCTTGATGTTTCCGTGTCCCGCCTCATAACACTGACACCATCAGTATATGGGGCACCACGGGAGACGCCACTCTCCGTACACCGCCTTCTTCCTGCGATACATTTCTGAAGCTCGCTCACCTTCTGCGCGGATAAATCGGATTTCTATCAGGGTGTGTGGGGGTTTGTGTACTCAGAACACCCACACCCCAGTGTGCCCTACTGTGGCGAACATTGTGCCTGCATGTGTCTTACAACATACTGCACTTTAGGGGAAATTTACTAACACCCCTTTTACATCGCAAAAATAACCTGGGTCCGGCACGGGTTATTGCCGGGTCGACCCGAGTCACTGTGCGGTGTAAAAGGGCCATTTGTAAAATGCTGTGTCCAGCAACCCGGCAATCCATCCTGGGTAAAAAGAAGGGTTCTACCCGGGTCAGACCCAGGTTGCTGGGCAGTGTGAATGGGTAACCCAGCTCAAGTGACACAAGCTGGGTCTATGGAGGAGGCAGCAGCGTCACCTCAGTGCTTCTTCCTCGCCCACCCCACCTCACGCGCCTAGGGTTACCACCTCATCCTTTTAATTCCAGACACATATTAATTACACAGGTTCTGTGGCTGGCTGACTTCAAGACTCACTTGGTTTTAAACTGCCACAGAACCTGTGTAATTAATATGTGTCCGGAATAAAAGGGATGAGGTGGTCACCCTACACGCGCCGCTGCTCCGCCCCCGGATGCAATAAGCCAAGTCGATGAGAGACGCATTTACCATAAATGCCGGGTCGCTCCCAGGACAGACCCGTGTCCTTATACCGGGTGCAACCTGGCATTTACAGTGTAAAAGCAGTATGAGATGGGAGTAATATTTCTCATGGGATATTGCTATGGACAACCAATCAAAATCCTCATTTACTTAGCACCTTCTAGATGATAATGGATAGAATCTGATTGGTTGCCCGTAGCAACATCCCATCTGAAACAGAACTCCCCTCTTAGTAAACTGACCCCTTTATTTGGGGCAGACTAAAGCTTATTATTACTTGCTAATCACGTATCCTTCATGGGCTGGCGACAATCTCTATAAAACCAAGCATTTGGCAGCCTCCCCCCATAGATCATTCCTTTGCCCCTGGTTATAGAGACAAGTGAACGATAAATTAAATATTATTGGGAAAGGCGACTGCTTCATTCATTCTCCTGGTGACTCTGCAAACACAAACTGCATTTATTCTACATGCTTTCAGATGGTTTATATCCCAATAAACATATTCAGAAAGACTCTATTTATATGGGCCTATAATACAGTAACGGTAAATGTGGAGTTTTTACCTTTTTATCTCTAGTATTTTTATATGATATTGTGTGAGTTTTATGTCCCATTAGAGGCTGCTGTGAAACAGCGTGTTCCAGGGGCCTCCCTTTCCAAAAAACTCTAGAGAAAAGAGGTGATACTTTCAATACTTAATGCAATAGAAGGTGCTGAGAAGGGTTTGGGAGAGGGTGATAGAGGAGGGGTCCCAGGCCAGTCATGTGGGACATAAATGCCCATTTAACGCGCATGCCAACATGATAGCACATACAGTACCTGCCTACTTTTGAAAACTCCTCTCCGGGAGAAGCCCGGAGAGGAGTGAAAAGGGGGCTGGACGAGGCTCCGTTTTGGGGGTGGGGCGAGGCTGTCACTAAGACCTGCCCCCAGGACCGGAAGCCACATTAATTGACAGGTCCGTGGATGGGGGGAGGGGCTAAATGACGCGAAAGTACACGATCCGCGTCATTTAGCCCCGCCCCCTTGCAGCGGACCCGCGAAATTCGGAAATTTATACTGCGGGGAAGGGGGGAGTAGGGGCTGTGGCCCCATGCAGGAGAATTGCCCACCTTCCCGGGGGGGGGGGGGGCGGGAGGGTGACCCGATTTGCGGGACCCTCCCGGCCATTCCGGGAGGGTAGGCAAGTATGTGATAGCAAGCATGATAGCATTAAGTCAAAGTTTTAACAAGAAGGGGCTTGGCCACACCCATGTTTAGCCACGTGTCCTCTAGCACCTGGGCTTGCCATATGTCTTGGAGTGTAATATGAGCATTACACCAGATTCAGGGACCCATAAATGTTGGGGGCAAAGAAAAAAAAGCATATAACTTTGCACCTTGGTAGAACCATGTTGCACTGAAGGAGAGGTGGATTTTAAATGTGCAGAGAGACATACTGTACTTGCCTACCCTCCCGGAATGGCTGGGAGGCTCCTGCAAATTGGCTTCCTCTCCCGGCCCCCCAGGAAGGTGGGCCAGTCTCCTGCATGCTCCACAAAGCCCACGCGTCCCCTGGAGCAGCTGATTTTTGCTTAACATAACATCATTTCCGGATAGAGTTGTTATCAACGGGCTCCCTCCCCCGGCAGTGGCAGATTTAGGGGGGGGGGCACCCGGGCACGTGCCCCCCTGTCATTTCATTTTGTAGCTGAGGACCAGGGCTTTCCAACGAGCCCAGCCCCGTGTCTCTAGCCCCCCGGGAACCGGAGATATAGCCTGGTAAATCTGTAACTTTTTTCCCCATAGGATAATATGGGACCCATCAATTCCGACCCCCACCCGGTTCCGACGGCTGCCAGTTCCCCCCCTGGCATCACAGAAGCTTGTGGTTGATCTTATTCAATTCAATCGCTGGGCCTTCAATATGATACCAGGCTGGTCCATATCGGTCAATCGGTTCCAGAGATATTGTGTGTAAACTGATTTTTTTATTTTTGAAATGTAATTTCATGGCTGTTCATGTTCTTTGAGGGCAGATTACTCTGGAACCAAACGTTCCAGTTTCACTGGACCAAAATCATTCAAAGCCCACTCAAAAGTTCTTCAATATGATACTTGTCTCATGTAAATGGGTCAGTTGATTCCGAAGATATAACCGGTTAAATGAGATAACTGGTTAAATGGGGGAGGGGTGGTTTTCTCTCCCCCTCACACCAGAAAATGCAGGGACTAGGCTGGTGTAAAAGGGGCCAACCTGGGAATGCATTTTCTGGTGTGAAAGGGGTATTATTTCAAATAGCCGGGACCTGCAGTGCTCTGAATACAGCCAGGCTCTGCCACTGTCAGTGGCTATCACTTCTGCCTGGCGGCGGCTGTCCCCCATTTACCGCGAGCATGTATTCCCCCTTGGCAATGAGCATGTAATCCCACATTGCAACGAGCATGTAACCTCTGGCAATGAGTATGGAACCCTTGGCAATGAGCATGTAGATAAGAAGCACTTATGTAGCATAATTTTTGGTACTTATGTATTATCTGGACTCCCATGTTAAATGCACCCCATTTTTTCATACCCCTACTATCCAACTACGCATGGAGTTGATTTTATATAGTGTGGCGAGCGCAGCGAGCCACCGTGCCCGAAGCGTGGTGAGCGCAGCGAGCCCCGCGAGGGGATGCGGTCTCATAAGAAAAACGGTAGTCCAGATATTACATAATTACCTAATTTTTAATAGGCATTATGGGGTTTGGCATAATACATAATGGACATATTGGCGTGTGACTTAACGTGTAAATGGACATTATGGTGTAAATGTTTAATGCGCGCATTTGGTGAAAAATGTCCCTGTTTATGAAGCGTATTGTGAATTTTGGCTTAATCTGTGTGGCATTATGTGAATTTTGGCTCAATTCATGTGGCATTATGTGAATTTTGTCTCAATCCGTGTGGCATTATGTGAATTTTGACATAATCCATGTGGCATTATGTGCATTTTGGCTCAATCCGTGTGGCATTATGTGAATTTTGGCTCAATCTATTTGGCATTATGTGAATTTTGGCTCAATCCATGTGTTATTATGTCAATTTTGGCACAATCCGTGTGGCATTATGTGAATTTTGACACAATCCATGTGGCATTATGTGAATTTTGGCTCATTCCATTTGGCATCATGTGTAAGGGTCTAGTATTTTGTTGCATAATGTGTAGAAGTTGTATATAGTGTTGTACACTACACTCAAGGACACGCCCCCTGTTGAGTGGCCACACACCCTTTTCCAGAGCGCGCCTTCGGCGTGCGCACAATTACATCCTTCACTTTTGTCGCCATGGTGGGCCTGCATACTTTAAATGCCAGGGCCTATTTTTAATCCCATTCCCACCCTCTCTCTGCTGGTCTCTTAGCATGTACACTGGAACCACTAACACCGCCCCTCCCCCACCTAAACCCTCTTTTATCATGGTGCCCCCCCCTGTTATTTTATCCTGGATCTGCCCCTGTCCCCCGGTACTTTTACACTATTCCCCTTAGTAAATGTGTACAAATTGCATTGCCTACTACGAGAAATCTTTTCACATTATTTTAGTATCATCCGCTCCATTGGTCTACTCCAGGGTTGGCCAAGATCTACCAACACTTTTTCCAGACCACTGAGCTGATGCACATGTGTAGTCATTACCAACTGTTACATTTCCACACTACCTACTTTAGCTAGTACACTGGTCATTACTGTCACATTTCCAGGCCCCCTAGATGGTGTACAGCTGTAGTCATTACTAATGGTGCCCATACATGTTGCAATAGCACAGTGCGATGCGATGCACGCTACCGCGGGTATCTCATCGCACAGTACAAAAAGTATGTGCTGCCTTTGGATCACATTGCACGCAAATCGCATGCAAGACGCATGTATTTCGATGCGATCCAGCCCATAACGGGTGCGATCATCGCACCGTGTATGGGCACCAGTGGCGTAACTTGAAATTTTGCACCACCCAGCCAAAAAAGTGTCTGGTGCCCCCCCTCCACCTCCAACATTTAATTATGAAAATGTTTTACCTACTTAGGGTTAGGCTGCAGGAGGGGGGGGGGATTAGTTTTAGCAGCACAGCCTGCCTGTTCTCCTTCTATCCCTTGCAGCACAGCATGCTTTATGCACAGACCCCCAGATGTCGAGTTCCCACTATGTCACAGGTGCACAGAGGGCTGCTTCAGGGCTTCACCACCCCTCATTCCTTCCCTCACAACTGCCCCCATCCCCGTTCACCTTAGTGTGTGCGTGTTGCCTGCTGTTGGAGGCATGCAGGGAGATGTCCATGCAGCGGTCTCCGGCCGGCGCTGGCAGTGAAGTGCTGCTGCTGCCGGTCACTGTGGAGAACCCGCCGCCGCACTGGGAGATGAGGACATAGGGGGAAGAAGGCAGCTTGCAGAGAGGGAGGAGGCAGAGTGACCCTGGCGCCAGGCGCTACTCTCACGGATGTGGTGGTGCAGCAGCAGGGAGGCGCTCTCCCAGCGTCACATTCTCTGCTGATGTCCCGATGCTGCCAGCATATACCATCAGGACCAAGGTATTTTTAGGGCACCCCGCAGACCCCGGCTCCTCCAAGCCAGCGCGGGGGCTGCTGTATTATAGTTACTCCACTGATGGGCACCAACTGTCACATTTCCAGGCCCCCTAGCTGGTGCACAGCTGTAGTCCACACCTGCCGACTTTTTTAAACTCCTCTTTGGGAGAAGCCCAGAGAGGAGTGAAAGGGGGGCGGGAAGAGGCTTTGTTTTGGGGGTGAGGCTGACATCACCAAGCCCCGCCCCCATCACAGACAGCTGCATCTATTTGCGGGTCCGTGGATGGGGGGAGGGGCTAAAATGACACAAAATGACGCAAATCGCGTCATTTTAGCCCCTCCACGCAAAATTCTTAGTTTTATACTGCGGAAAGGGGGAAGCAGGGGCTGTGGGGAAAATGTGAGAGACTTGCTCACCTTCCCGGGGGGTCGGATGGGAGACCCGATTTGCCCTCCCTCCCATTCCAGGAATTAGGCAAGTATTCTTAGTCATTACTAACTGTCACATTTCCCAGACTCCCTAGCTGGTGCACAGCTGTAGTCATTACTAACTGTCACATTCCCCAGACTCCCTAGCTGGTGCGCAACTGTAGTCATTACTAACTGTCACATTTCCATGATCACCTAGCTGGTGCACAGCTGTAGTCATTACTTATTGTCACATTCCCCAGACCACCTAGCTGGTGCACAGCTGTAGTCATTACTAACTGGCAAATTTCCCAGACTCCCTAGCTGGTGCACAGCTGTAGTCATTACTAACTGTCACATTTCTCAGACCACTTAGCTGGTGCACAGCTGTAGTCATTACTTATTGTCACATTCCCAGACCACCTAGCTGGTGCACAGCTGTAGTCATTACTAACTGTCACATTCCCCAGACTCCCTAGCTGGTGCACAGCTGTAGTCATTACTAACTGTCACACTTCCAGACCCCCTAGCTGGTGCACAGGTGCAGTCATTACTAACAGTCTCCTTTTCAAACATGTGCGGCATTCATTCCTAACCAACACATTCTATAGGTCCAAGGTGTTCTGGAAAACATAAAGTGTGGGTAGATATTGAGGACCAGTTTGGCTATCCCTGGTCTACCCTATTGTTACTCAGATTTGCAGTCACAATGAAGGCACCAGGGTTGGTGAAACTGCGCACAAGGATGCTGTTGTTGCCTGTTGTGACACACCTGTATTTCTGATGCCCCATTACCTCCCACAAATGCTCTTAATATAATAATGAGCTGGTATACAATGGGTTCAACACTTACTAGTGATAAAACACTTGGCTGAAAGGAACAGACAGAAGCCAGGAATATGAAGCAATATATGAGGATACCTACAAGCGAAGACATTGGAAGGTGGACGACCACGTTTAGTCTCATGTATTTTGAACAAACACAACTGTACAGCAATGCACAGCCTCTTTGGTCCTCTACAACCGAACCCACCTGTATATTAGACTGTCATCTGTGGAGCTGTTGTACTGGATTTGGTACATCCGAATCCCAGGTATGTTCAGATCTAAAAACCACTGTATGAGCGCTGACTTGTGACTGAGCTCTGCCGTGATCACCTTTCGCTCTGGGTGGCTGATAGAGTCATTATTGGAAGCCCCGGCCTTTGCTTGTGTGAGGATGTCCGAAGGTCCTTTATCTGGTCTATGGCCCCGTTGACTGGCATTGGCTGGGTGGGGTAGGGGGCTCACTGTCAAAGCTACAAATTCTGTGGCATCACCAGCAGTATTTGAGGCAATGCAAGTAAACAAGCCACTGTCTCTGATGGTAGTGATGGAAATCTCAAGTGTCCCATTCTCATAGGAGACAGCTCGGGAGGAATTTGAAACAACTTTACCCTCCGGGGACACCCAGTGAATGGAAGGCTCTGGGTCACCAACAGCTTTGCATTTCAGGACAACCGCCTCTCCCTCCATAACCCGGTGGTGAGAAGAGTAGTGGGTGACCACAGGGGGGTCACACATGAATTCTTCTTCTGCTATACTCCAGAAATATTTCCCTAAAAGATTAGTGGGCGATGCACAGGTTTCTAAATCATCCTCCCTAGTCAACCGCCTGAGCCACAGCAGCTCACAATTGCAGTGCAAAGGATTTCCCCCAAACCCCAGGACAAGAGATGAGAGGGGCGACCCTTTGGACTTGGCATAGACTGGGATGCGTAGGAATAAAGGGTCTGGTGGAATAGTCTTCAGTTTGTTTGATGTCATGTCCAGCCTGGCCAGTTTGTGAAGGTTAGTGAAGACACCTCCAGGCACAAAGTCAATCAGGTTGTGATCAAGGCTCAGAGAATTTACATTGGTCAATTTTGAGATGGTCTGCCACGGAACTTGAACCAAATTGTTGTAAGAGAGGTCTAGATCTTCCAAGGTTCCCACAAAATCCTGGAACGAACCTGGAGTGATGTTGTTGAGTTGGTTGTTGCTCAGGATAAGATGTCTTAAATTCAGAAGTCCTCTAAGCTGCTCATCTCCCATGGAAAGTATACGGTTGTTGTCCAGGTGTAGGGCCCGTAAAACACGAAGGTCGGCAAAGGTGAAAGGTGTGATGTGGCTGATGGTGTTTCTAGACAGCGTGAGGTGAAGAAGTCGGGTCATGTTGGTGAAGTCTTTTCTGCGAATTACTGTTATGAAGTTGTCAGTGAGTCTCAGCTCCACTGTCCGCCGGTCTATTACTGAAGGTACAAACAGGAGTCCAGTTTTGGCGCACAGGATTGCCAACGAAGGAGCAAGATTCTGGCAAAAACATCTTTTGGGGCACATCTGTGCAGCTGCTACACCCAAGATGAGTGCGGTAATCCAGAGGATGACCACCTTCATGATTTAGGAGCTGTGGAGAACAAATCGCATAGGAATTAGTACATTTGTATCTGTATACAACTGACTACAGTCTTACATAGAAAAGCTACTGTACATAGGAATATAGTTTCTCCCATATGTATATAAACTAAGCCTTGGTCTATACAAAATGACACTGCTTGCTAGTATTTACATTTAGGACCCTATTCTAATCCATACGCTCTCTGCGCCTTCGCATAGTGGAGCGATGGTTTGCGACTGCGCATGTACATTTACATGTATGCGCACGTGCAGATGCCTGGTGCGAGCGGGCACGGCCAATTAATTATTGGCCGTCCTGTTTGCACCCAGCAGTGCAGACAAGGGGCATGGGGCGGTGGCGAGGGGTTGCGCCAGCGGATGTAAGATGCCCGCTCGCTTCCCGTACAGGGCGCCCGCAGATTTAATGCACCAGAGAGGTGTATTAGATCTGCGAGCGCCTGCAAAATTAGTTGATGGTTGTATGTGTGAGTGATATTCGGCGTGCGAGCGCGGTGGGCGTTCGTGCAAGCGGCGCATATATGACACACAAAGCTGCGAATTTCGCAGCTTTGCATGTCAACCAGAATCACCGCCTTTATGTAGAAAAAAACTTTTTTTTAATTAGACCAACTTAAATGTCTCTATCAGATATAGACACATGTACCCAAAACATTCAACCTCATAAATATGAGCCTAATTCAGACCCCATCGCAAGACAAATTTGTTCTCAAAATGGGCAACACAATGGGCCCGATTCGGACATGCTCACTTAACTGGGAGTGTTCGGAGCTAAGCAAGCAGGTTACCACCGCCCTGCTGAATCGCCGCCCTCTCACTCTTCCCTGCCCCTGTGCACGGCTGCAAACACATTCACAGCCATGCCGAAAGGGGGTAAATCATTCATCATTGAATGATTTTCTTTCCCTTGCTCGCAGCTCTAAGGGCGACATGTATCAAACTGAAAATGCGGTAAAACCCCGGTTTTACCGCATTTTCCAATGTATCAAAACCGATACCGCATTGAAGGGTACCGCCATCTTTGGGTGGCGATACCCTATAGAAGCCTATGGGCTTCTTTTCGCCACCCGCCGCCTCCGCCGACCCCCCCTCTGGCTTACCTTCCTGAAGGGTCCTACTGGACCCCGGAAGGTAAACCCCTCCTCCCCCTAGTGAAGCAGACGGACATCCTTCCGGCTGCAGGGGGGAGGATGAGGCGCCGGGGTCAGCCTGCTTAGCTGTCCCCAGCGGTGTAGCTAGGTGCCATGGTGCCCGGAGCAAGGGCATATTTCGCGCCCCCCCCCCCTCCTCCCGGTAATGAATTGGGGGCGTGGCTAACATGTGTTGGCATGTTACATTTGAAATATATAAGACACTGTAACGGAATCTACTGCACTATATAAGACATTAACAGAATCTGCAGCGCTATATAAGATACTGTAACGGAACCTGCTGCGCTATATAAGACACTGTAACTGAATCTGCTGCGCTATATAAGACACTGTAACGGATTTTGCTGCGCTATATAAGACACTGTAACGGAATCTGCTGCACTATATAAGACACTGTAACGGAATCTGCTGCGCTATATAAGACACTGTAACGGAATCTGCTGCGCTATATAAGACACTGTAACGGAATCCGCTGCGCTATATAAGACACTGTAACGGAATCTGCTGCGCTATATAAGACACTGTAACGGAATCTGCTGCGCTATATAAGACACTGTAACGGAATCCGCTGCGCTATATAAGACACTGTAACGGAATCTGCTGCGCTATATAAGACACTGTAACGGAATCCGCTGCGCTATATAAGACACTGTAACGGAATCTGCTGCGCTATATAAGACACTGTAACGGAATCTGCTGCGCTATATAAGACACTGTAACGGAATCTGCTGCGCTATATAAGACACTGTAACGGAATCCGCTGCGCTATATAAGACACTGTAACGGAATCTGCTGCGCTATATAAGACACTGTAACGGAATCCGCTGCGCTATATAAGACACTGTAACGGAATCTGCTGCGCTATATAAGACACTGTAACGGAATCCGCTGCGCTATATAAGACACTGTAACGGAATCTGCTGCACTATATAAGACACTGTGGCGGAACTCTGGGAGGCAATGGAGGCTCCTGCCACCTGGGCACTAAGCCCAGAGGGGTTACTTTTGGTCCTTCACAATTCTGGCTCAGGGAGCAAGTATACCCTGGGGCCCCTCGCCAGCCGCGATTCTTTACACTTCTGCCAGGCTGAGAGAAGCGGGTACGCCGCAAACCAAGGCAGAAACCGCCCGACCAGCAGCGCGGTTCCTGCCGAGGACACTTTAGCACCGGACACAGTGACAGCCCCCCCAGGCCGGCAGCAGCGTGGAGTCTTCCAGCCCTGACGGCAGTGACAGCATATTCCGCCCCACCAAGCAGCAGCAGGTGGCAGCGACATGATTTGCCCTGAGTTCACAATGCAGTGCCTGTCAGAAGCACTGTAGCACCGGCAACAGTGTCAGGGCTCTCATACCATCAGCAGTGTGGTACCTACCAGCGGCAGTGACAGGAGAGGAGACAGCCCCTGCCCGAATGGCAGCAGCTCCAACCACGCGGCTAACAGCATCAGGAGTCAGCTGCCAGCTAGCGGTAAGCTGACTTACAACACTGACGGAGCGGCAGCAGAAATCCTCCTCTGCGCTGCCCGGAAGCCGGACAGAGCAGCAGCAGCAGGAGGCAGGCGCCGGCACACGCTGCCGCCGTTACGTTAGTGTAGGTCAGGACAGGAATCTGCATATACTTCCATGGATGATTTGCGGAGGGAGGGTGGGCCGGTGGCGCCATTCCACCAATCTGCGCCCGGAGCATGAGCTCCGGTGGCTCCGCCCTCCCTACGCCTCTGGCTGTCCCCGGCGTGAGGGGAGAGCTGGGTGGCAGGGAGGTGACGGAGACCCCCCGCACACCAGAGTACAGGTATCGCAGGGGGGCTCCGTCACCGCATCGCGATGCCAGCCGCATATGATAGTACATATGTGCTGGCATCGTGGTGGACAGTCGGCGAAGGGTGGCAATGTGTTTTAATACATCCCGCTAAGTGAGCAAGGACTCACTGGTCGCTGTGAAGGCCGCGGGGAGAAGGAGGCCCCTGGCGGTCCGGAAATTACTCCACTGCTCAGGTACTCTGGTGGATCTGATTACTCCACTATTGGACAAACATAGGGTGAAATTCACTAAAAGCTTCTAAATATGAAAATAGTTACTGTTGCCCATAGCAACCAATCAGATTCTGTCTATCAATTCTCTATTGCTTCTTAGAAAATGATAGACAGAATCTGATTGGCTGCTATGGGCAATATCACCTCATTTCATTTTAAAAGTAAACGTAATTTCCCCCATAGACTCCTCATGCAGACCTGTCTCCTGTGTAGGGTTCTCTAAAAATGAAGCAGAGAAAAATAGGAGCGCTCCTGGACAGCTAATACAATTCCACACACAATCCGCCTATTACAGCTGCAGTCTGAAAAATGACTCATTGCTTAATATAGCAAAGAGCAAAAACAGAAGGCAGACGAATAAAGGCAGATCTCATTTACTGTACATGGATAAATAATATGTTGTCAATAGAGCCAAGTCAGGTGGAGCGCTAACTATACACTAATACACTAATATGATAATAATGGAGGCTTTCTAACAACATTAACCACTAACACTACTCTACAGTGGTGGGTTTTACCTATGGGCTACAGGCACCGCCCCCCCCCCACCCCCCTCGGGTAAAATCCGCCACTGCAGTCTGTGAGATGCAGTATGTGAGACTGCACTGGCTTCACTGCGACGAAGTCCGACCTGCCAGTCACCCAAGGCAGTCCTATTGGGAGGTATTCCCTCCCTCCTGGATGCCGCCATGGGCTGCTAGCGGCAGCATCCCATAAAAACGGGTTCTGCGCATGCAAGCGCAGAACCGAGGACGATATTGCTACAATGGACTGCTTCTGAAGCAGCCCATAGAGGACAGTACTGAAGAGGCTACAATGCATGCACCAATCCTGCGACAGGGTCGGGATTCAGAGCGGTGCACAGAAAGTGGCAGCAGAGGGGGTGGCACCGCTGCAGCCCCTCCTCCAAAGAGGTAAGAGCCACTGCTACTATGAGACCAATTAACCCGTGACATACTAATCAAAAGCAAAAATCTGTGACATTCTAAATGGTCTGTGATTTGATGGCAGATCGACCTTGTTTTTGGGGTTATGGGGCCTACACATGTCATGATTTCAGGGCATTTTCTAAGCAGTCTCACTAGATCACTTAAAAAATGCCCCTACATCGCTCTGTGTGTAGGGGCCATAGTGATAGCGATGCGCAGCCCCACACATGGCTATTGCCCATCGATTACTATCCAGCAGCTGCCCCCAGCTCCCCCCTATCCCTGCTTATCTCCCTGAAGTGGAGACGGGCAGGGAAAGTGCTCCCCGCCGCCGTGTTGACGGTGCGTGCGTGTGAGACTCTCATGAGTCCCTGTTAGCTGGAGCGGCTGTCCGCTGGCTACCGCTAGCTTAGGGAATCTGGCAATTCCCAGCGCTGGTTGAGCATTCTATTGAAGATGCAAAGTTGCTCTGTGCAACCAATCAGATTTTACTTCTTATTTATTTAGGACCTTCCAGAAGTTAATAGATAGAATCTGTGGGGTAGGGTACATTGTCGAGTTGTCAACAGCGATGGAGATATCAGGATGGTAACTAAGAACAGTTACCATCCTGAAATCTCCATCGCTGTTGACAACTCGACAATCTACCCTACCCCACCACAAGCTCGTTGCTTAGGGGTCATCCTCGACTCTGAACTGTCCTTTCTTCCCCACATTCAATCTGTCTCCAAATAATGTTACATCATGCATCTAAAAAACATATCCAAAATACGACCGTTTCTCACACAAGACACTACTAGATCTCTTATCCATGCACTCATTATATCCCGCATAGATTATTGCAATAGTCTCCTAACTGGTCTTCCCAAGAACAGACTCTCACCACTACAATCCATTCTAAATGCTGCTGCTAGGCTGATCTTCCTTGCAAGACGCTCTTGGAGCTCTTGCGTTAAGAGCTGTCCTTTACGGTGAGAGTCGCCCGGTCCCAGCAGGTCCCGGCGGCTCCCTCCCACACCCGGCGCTGCTGCTGCTGTGCCGGGCTCTCCTCCTCCCTGCACCTGGAAGAGTATCAGTGCAGGGAGGAGGTCACAGGTCCGGGCAGCACAGCTCTGTGCTGCCCGGACACAGGTGAGAGGGGAGGGGGGGGGGGCGCGATGCGGGGCGGCGGGGGGTCGTTGCGGGGCGGCTGTGGGATGAGGTAGAAGCCCGTTGGTTTCTTTGGGGCAGCCCCAGATTTTTCTGGCGATGCCCCCCGCCACGGTAACCCGGCGGGGGATGCTTACAGCATCCCAAAATGCGGTAAAAACCCAGATAACGGGGTTTTTACCGCATTTTTAGCTTAGAGAATCTCCCCCATCGTCTGCTGATCCGCTCTGCCAGTCCCACCATTGGTTGCCTGTATATTACCGTATTCAATATAAAACACTTCTACTTGCATATAAAGCTATTAATCACTAGCTCCCATTCACTATTACAGGACTTTCATCGGGCTGCTCCCATCCTATGGAATGCCCTTCCACGCCCAATAATACTCTCCACCAGTCTCCAAACTTTCAAGCGTTCCCTGAAAACTCACCTCTTCAGGCAAGCCTATCATATTTAAGTTCTACACGCATAACCCTCCGAGGCATATATGTATTATATAGCTTCCTTTCTGGACTTGTAACTGCTATGCTATTACTGGTGCCTGTCCTTGTGTTTCCCCCCTATAACCCTATACATTGTAAGCTTGCAGCAGGGCCCTCCTACCTCCAAGTCTGTCTGTTGTTACCCAGTTTGTCTTATCACTGTCTACTATTGTAAAGCGCAACAGAATCTGCTGCGCTATATAAGACACTGTAAATAAATAAATCTGGTTGGTTACCCATAGCAACTTCGCATCTTCAATAGAATTCTCATCTTTGTAAATTCACCCTTTAGTCTTTTGTGCATGAGCAGTGCAGGAAATTGCAAATACCTGCACTGCATGCACCTCTGTCCCGTGAACAGTACCTGTTGTGTGAAAGCTTTGCAATCCCATGATGGCGGATGTTCCTTGGGTCGGTATTGTTGTAGAGTGTAGACTATTACACAGCAACACTGATGTGCCTCTGAAACTATATTATGAAGCATTAGATTCTAGACTATGCGAGACACTGTAATGGCAGCGTTAGCCTTAGGAGTACAAGCCCAAATTCACAGCCATAGTCTCTGTACTGTTTCATTCACATAAATATCTTAGAACGGCCTTATTGTTCCATCTGAGACACAGGATTGTCAGGACCTGCGCATATCTTGCACAAGACACTGTAAAACCTTTAACTGATGCGCTCATTATCTCCGGCATTGATCACTGCATTGGTGTCTTTGCCAGGCTTTAACCTTACAAACGATTTTGTGGTTAGACTGATTTTCCCTTAAGAATGTTTTTATCCTGCGTCTCCGATCTGTCAGTCGTCACAGTGGTTGCCTGTATCTTCCCAAATCCAATAGGAAATGCTTCTACTTACATACAAGGACTTAAACAAAAATGCACCAACATACATCTCTGCGCCTGTGTCCAAATATCTCCCAACTTAAGCCTTCAGCCCTGCGTCTCTCAGCCACACTCATGACCTGCTGCCACTCATGGGGCCTTATTCTAGTTCACTCTTTCTAACAAAATACTTCTTAGATGGAGAAAACCATGTGCACTGCAGGGGGCAGATGTAGAATGTGCAGAGAGAATTAGATTTGGGTCAGTTATTTTGTTTCTGTGCAGGATAAATACTGGCTGCTTTATTTTTACACTGCAATATAGATCTCGCTTTGAAGTAAAACCCCACCCAAATCTAATTCTCTCTGTACAAGTAACATCTGCCCCACCTGCAGTGCACATGGTTTTGTCCATCTAAGAAGGAATTTGTCAGAAAGAGTGAACTAGAATAACCCCCATGGTTACTAGACTTCTCTTCAGTTGCACATACTAGCCTTCCAACCTGATAATATTCCCTCAAAAAACAGTAATCTCCTTATTCTCTTGTACTGAATTACATCTCTTCTACAGTTCACACCAAGCACATTTGCCCTATTTCTATCTTACTCCATATGAAATATGTAGCACTTAACCTCATGTATCAATTTTATATGTTCTAGACTGCAAGAACACGGGCAGGGCCTTCTTACCTCTTTGTCTGACCTTTGACACCCAATCTTATTATATTATGACTTGTTCTCAATTGTAAAGCACAACAGAATATTCTAGCCCAATATAATAAATGGTAATAAACAGTGATGAATTTTACCTAGGGGACTACAGTCCACCCCAAGTAAAATATGCCATACAAAGGGACTGCCTAGCACTCGTAGGGACTTCTCTTAGAAAGAGTCCCTGCTGATCACAGCCAGACTGGCACTCCCAGGGAAGGTGTTTTGTTCCCCGGGGACTGCCAGTTCTCCTGTGATAGCATAGAAATTGCTTGTCAAGGGAAGCCACTCCCTTGCAATGTCAGGCGTAATAATGCAGGAGTTAAGCCCCACCCCTGGACCTAAGCTTCACAACCACTGCCACTGGATCTAAGTTCCACCTTCCAGCAATGTCAGCCATCAATCACCGGGAGGACAAGCTGCAGACCCCCCAGCCAGACAGGTAATGAGCCACCACTTGTAAAAATAAATAAGTAAAATATGATAGCATCTAGGTCAGATATAACATTATTGGGCCCTTAACATTCTTTTAAATACATTAGGGGACATTCTGATTGAGGGCCAGATTCGGAGATGTAGGGAAACCCGAAATTACAGATCAGTGATTACCGGTGGTCTGCACATGCTTCTACAGTAAGTTGCCTTGCGGATGTGCTGCAATGATCCTACAATGGATGGAAGTTGCATAGAATATTTATTTGCAAAGTGATTGAAGTCAAGGACCGGTGTCTTAGAAGATCGTTGTTTGTCCAAAATCTGCACCCGTTGGCTGCATTTTAGTAAATAACAATAATAAGCGGTGAAACTGAGTCATTGCCAGTGGGCGTGTCTATACACTCACCAAAAATTGCCTTTGTGTTGAGACAGCAAAAATATTTTCACTAGTACAAATGACTTTGTAAGGGACCAGAGTTAGACTTCCAGCAGGATAAAGTGTAGACATCTAGGATTCAGACAGAACTTCAGATAGATTTATAGTCAGTAGTATGGAATACAGATAGCTGCTTGAATGATTTATAGGACTCTGGACAATTCCGGAGCTTCAAACAGATTTACAGCCAGCAATGTGGAATTTGAGAAGAAGATTGATCAGAGGTCTAGCATGGACTCCGGACAATTTTAGAGCTTGAAAGATATTTATAGTCATCCTTTGATGAGACCTTGGGCTAGGTCTAAGATCAAAAGTGGATGTTGGTATATAGATTTAGGGATTTGGGCTGAAGTTAGTGTCCATGTTTAGATGATAAGCTTGAGGCTAGTATTTCATATTTCACATTTTTATCTCTACATTACAATTCAAAGACGAAACTCTCTCTTTAGAACAAGGGATTTGTAGTCTTTCCAAAAACTCCAGGTGGCTGAGATACAAGTGAAACAATAGACGCAGGCATTTTTCTCTTTCTTCTTTAGAAAAACAGTTATTAGTGTGATATAGAATATGCAAAGGAAAATGTATAAACCTTTCTCAACTTGTGGCTCTACAGCATTTAATGAGCTTTGAGTCCCGCATCGTCCCTGCATGGGCAAGTGTCCCGCATCATCCCTGCACTCCCCCTCTCCCGCACCCCACTTCCCCACAGAATTAAAGTCTACGGGTCCATGGGGAGTGGGCGTTGCTAAAACGATGCAATGCGTGCCATTTTGCGTCATTAGCCCCTCCCCCAAAACACAGATCTGCAAATTGAGGGTGGTGCTTGGTGATGTTAGCCTCCTCCCGCCCCCCTGACTCGTAGTATCTGGTCTCCTCTCCGGGCTTCTCCCGGAGTGGAGTGAAAAAATGTAGGCAAGTATGCAGTGAGCCCCTTAGTTCTCACAGGCCCCGGTGCACAGCACCTGTGCACCAATGGAGCCGCTCTCTTCCATCTGGGGGCTGGCGATCGGATCGCCAACCACCAGCCCCGCCAGCTGCCAGAAGGGGAGGTGCGCTCGCATGTAGAAATCATTCGCCAACCATCGAGTGATTTCTCCTGCCTTCCATCGGTGTCCGCCAAAGATGGGGCACTGACATCCTGTGATGTCAGCCGCCCACCTCCCAGCAGGCATCGGCCCACCTGTGTTCCCATGGTCCAGCGCCATTTCCGCCCCTTCCACCCCTGGCCCTCCCTCCTCGCAACGAAGGGCCCGGCAAGTGTGTGACTCGCCAAAGCCGTTTGGTGCCAGGGTTTGCACATGCACAGAAATGTGCATGCGCAAACTCCTCACCATCGTAAGGGGGCCAAATTCAGACCCTTCCGAATTATGTTGAATCAGGCTCATATTGCGTCATACCTGCCTACTATTTATAGCCCGGAGAGGAGTGAAAGGGGTGCGGGATGAGGCTGATGTCACCAAGCCCCGCCCCCATGACAGCCAGCAGCATTAATTTGCGGGTCCGCAGATTGGGGGAGGGGATAAAATGATGCACAGGAATGCAAATTGCATCATTTTAGCCACGCCCCCTCCCCACGGACCCACAAAAATTTAGATTTTATACAAGGGGGAGCGGGGTCTGTGGCAGTGATGCGGGAGACTTGCCCACCCTCCCGGGGGGGCGGGAGGGGGACCCAATTTGCGGAACCCTTCCGGCCATTCCAGGAGCGTAGGCAAGTATGTATTGCATTACAAGTAATCAGGGCTTAAAGTGGTCACGGAGAGGTGGTGGAACTCCTTTCTCCTGCCATCAACCCCCCCCCCCCCCCCCCCCAAAATTAGGCGAACTTGGGCCAGTGCCAGGGTTTTTGGCACCCCCTGCAAACTATAAGTTTATGGCCTACATCCCATTCTTTATGAAGGCACAGTGGTCCTACAATTGTACCCCCAATTTAAATTATTTTACACAGTAGCACAATCTCATTCACATTATACCACATGTAGTGCCCTTACTCACTTTTTCGTGTTACGCTGCACAGTAGTACTCTGTATACATATATGCACAGTAGCGTTGCTTATACACAATTCCCACAAAAGTACAGCCCCTTACACATGTTGCCCACAGCAACCTTGTGACAGCTTGAAATCGCATACGCTGTGCCAGAAGTCTCTGCCCTAGTGGAGCTCGCAGACTAAATTATCTACCACATAGACTAATATTAACCTTCTACTACAGGGGTGGCCAACCTGAGGCTCTTGAGCCACATGCGGCTCTCCCCCTGTTAAAGTGTGGCTCCTGCTCCCACTCAGCTGCCCACCGCCCACCGTCCATCCCAGTCCCCCATCCCTCCATTACCCGCTGCTGGTTCCCTTCTCCCTCTGAGGGGAGGAGAGTGAGCATCGCTCATCTCTCCTACCCCTCACTGTGCATCCTTGTGACTAGGCCATCCGCCAATCAGAACTCGTGGGCCGGCAGCCAATCAGGAGCCGGCCTGCAAGCTTTGATTGGTGGACAGCCCAGTCACAGTGAGGGGGGAAGGAGACCCGCGGTGTGCTGTGCTCTCCTCCCCTCAGCAACATTATAGGACTGCAGGGAGATGACAGACTGTCCTCTCCCCGCCCGGCAGCAGCAGCAACAACGGTGAGTGCTGCTGCTGGGAAATTAGCACTGTGGGGGCATAGCAGTTTGTGGCACTGTGGGGGCATACCAGCTTTCTGGCATCGTGGGAGCATATGTGTATCTTTCACTATTGGGGGCATATGTATATATGGCACTGCACTATTGGAGGCATATGTGTATCACACCACCCAAGGGGTCCAAATAGACCATGCCCCTTTTTTTGGCATGTGTGCCTTCGCCACGCACATGTTGTTGGCTCTTTAGCTTGACTACAGATATTTTTTGGCTCGTTACCTCTGACCGGTTGGCCACCCCTGTTCTAGTATGTTTCTGTTGTTTTCCCTGTTACAGTAATTATATATTTTTCGATATGACACAGGTACAGCACTCTCAGCCTGCAGCTCAGGCACCAACTGGACTCCGCAGCTAGGGACTGTGATCCGAACGCAGACTGAGAGCTCTCCCCCGGATTCCCATATGATTCCTAGAGCACCTAGTATATTGCTACGCCCCCAGGGGGTGCTTCTCCTTCCCATTACAGTCACCAACGCTTTGATGGAAGAAACAGTAAAAACTGTCAGTGTCCTCCCAGACAACATGTGACTGAGCCATACAGTAACGAGCGTAATCCTGACACACAATTAGCAGCTCGTGGAAAAAAAACCAATACATTGATTTTTCTTTGTAATTTTTCTTCTTTTTTTTTGCCTGTGTCTGCGCAAATATTCTGCAACGACTCTGTGACCATTAACTAAATGAATATTGTGCGGCATCAACACCAATTGTCACAAAAACTCTTTTTTTTTATTTGGCTAACCTTATAAACCCAATGTGGCATACCCTAATTCTGCCAGTTAGAACAAGCCTTTAATGAGAGGCTAACGAGCAAATTATCTGTGGGCAAAATACATGATTCAATATGAAGAGTTTATAGTTATGGCTCAATTTCCTCCGCCCGGAGCCAGCTAATGGCTGGAAGAGGGAGGGAGAGGTGAGCGGTGATAGAGGGAAGACGAGAACGAGGGCGGAGGGAGACAGTGATAGACAGAATCCCAGGGAGCGAGGAGAGTGGAAGAGCAGAAGTCTGAGATGTCTATTAGAGAGAGGGGGGATGTGGGGGTGCATGGAAGAGAAAGCTATTATAAGGGAGAGGGGGGGGGGTTAAATTTACTAACAAGGGAGTTCTGTTGAAGATGGCATGTTGCCCGTAGCAACCAATCAGTTTTGATCTATTATTTTCAAGAAGGTGCTAAATAGATAAGTGAAATCTGATTGGTTGCTATGGGCAACATCGTTATCTTCAATACAACTCCCATCTTAGTACATTTATAAGAGAGAGAGAGAGAGAGAGAGAGGAAATGGGATACTTAATAAAAGAGACCTGAATGCACCAAATGCAAGAAGGAGGAGAGGAACACTGATCCCCATCACTGCACCCCCCCCCCCCCTGCCGCATGCCCCCACATGCCTCCGGCCTCCCCCACATCTTCCTTCCCTGCCGGTAAAAACCCACAATTTGCGGTTGTATGTGGAGGGGGAGGGGCTAAAATGATGCTATTTACATTAATTTACAATTTACATCATTTTAGCTCCGCCCCCTCCATGTACACCCGAGGATAGCAGGATTTTTTTGCAATGGGGGTGGGGCTTGATGATGTATGGCTCCTTTCGCGCCCCCTAATGGCAGCTGAAAGTCTGCAAGTATGAGGAGAGGTACAATAAGAAAAAAGCATAGGAAACGGCTAAGACCATTTCCTTAATACTGAAAATGCTTCATTAAGTGGAAATGCTTCATTCAGCGTTGGATGAGCAAATAAATAAAATGTGTTGTACTGACTCCAGACTTTTTTCCATTTAACTTTCAGTAGCCTTAGGGGTATATTTATCATAAAAAAGGATAATAATCTACATTTCAGATGCGGATGGCATGTGGTAAAGTCTCGCAATGTGATAATTATTGTAAATACATTGCATGGATGTATTAACTATTGTATACAGAGAGCTTTCAAGAAAGCTCTGTCCCTGCAAATCCGCTCCGCAGCCTTCTCACTGAATTTTTTGAAAAAATACATCACACTCACCCAGAGGTCGTGACCCATTGAGCTCAAATAACCCAGGTCATTTGATCGCTGGCTTCCAGCTCTGTAAGTTTACAGCAGAACTCACAGGGGTCACAGAGCAGGAAGCTGGGGATCAGATGACCGGAGTCATAGAACAGGAGGGGACTGAAAATAACGCTCTCTGAAGATATCATTATTGTCACAGGGCTCCTTCCAGTGTTCACTAAATCCAGCCAGATTGCATTTCCCATTACATGTATGTATACTACAAAAATGAGATGAGGTGAATTTTACCAATTGTTCGCGAATTGCCCTTTAGTACATTTAGGTGATAATAAAACAATGGTGTGCAGGCAAGTGTGTATGTACTTGCCGATAGCAGTAACCCGCCGGGTACCCAATGCTGCTTATGTCGGCGGTGGCGAAGATTGCCAATTATGTACACACGTTGTATATTCACTGTTCGTGTTTTAGGGCAGTATTCAATGAGAAAAGTTCTCCGTGTTTTTTGGAGAACTTGTGCTTTGTTCGCCTTGGACGGAGCATTTTGCTCTCCAAAAGCGAGCAACCCTATTCAATGTGAAATGTTCTCCGTCTTTCTAAGTGATGTTCTCCGTATCTCTCCGTGTAGCAATTCTCTTTTGATGGAGAGCTGGAATGTAAACTTTTAAACTAAAAGGTTTTTTTCTTAAATTTTGGTGTAAAAAAATCAGGTTTTTTTTTCTGTGAAGGGGCATGTTATTTTTATTCATGTGCTTACAGCACATGAATATATATTTAATTTAAAAAAAAATATATATATTTTTTTTTTAACACAGTGCAGCCAGCAGGGGGCGCCGGAGCCGCTCATTAGATATTCATATATTCACTGCACCCGAACGTAACTATGCACAAACGGGTGCAGTGAATACTGGGTCCCCCGCTGGCTATAGGGGGGTGCAGCCTGGGTCCTGGAGAGCCCCCCTCCCCTCCACAGTCCTCTGGAGCAGCCAGGGAGACTTTAATCTCTCTGACTGCTTCCGGCTCCCTGAAAGCTCCCTGCTCCCTGCAGGGGTTAAGACTCGCCGCGAGTGGCGGAGAGCATCAGCCACATTGAATAGAGGGAGCAGGAGTGGCAGAGAGCCCTCCGGAACACGGAGAGTGCATGGAGAGCGAAATAAAACGCTCTCCATGCACGGAGAACTTTATCATTGAATACTGCCCTTAGAATGGAGAAACAACTGCATTAAAACAACATTAATAGGAATATCTACATCTATTTGCATTTTGTGATTGCGTCATGCCAGTTACAGTGCTTCCTTTTAATATAAAAATAATAATAAGGTCAGCTGATTAATGTCTGCAAAATGAGGGACTGCCGGCTCTAATTAATTTGAATAATTTTAGTCTGGTGTCACTCCAGCATAGGCCGACCCTTCATGTCACTGAGTGCCAGATCTAATCTAGCAGTGGGCCTGGGGGAGTCACCAACATTCAGCCAAGGAGAGAGACTGACTGTTCTGTGCCAGGAAGCATCCAATCCCCTCATGTGACATTGGCCAGCAAAGGAAGGCGTGAGGGACGGCGGCCGAGGAAGGAAAGATGCAAAAGAGAGGAGAGAAAGGAGAAGGCACACGAGAGAAAGGAACAACACTGGGGGTTATTCTGGTTCACTCTTTCTGACAAATTCCTTCTTAGATGGGCAAAACCATGTCCACTGCAGGTGGGGCAGATGTAACTTGTGCAGAGAGAGTTAGATTTGGGTGGGGTTTTACTTCAAAGTAAGATCTATATTGCAGTGTAAAAATAAAGCAGTCAGTATTTACCCTGCACAGAAACAAAATAACTCACCCAAATCTAATTCTCTCTGCACGTTACCTCTACCCCACCTGCACTGCACATGGTTTTGTCCATTTAAGAAGGAATTTGCCAGAAGGAGTGAACCAGAATAATCCCCACTGTCCTGTGAGCAGAATGAAGAGAGTACGATCGAGGGAGAGGAAGAGAGAGAACAGAGAAAGAGTGAGCTGGATGACTTAATTTACTAAAGCTCTGAAAAGAGAAAAGTGGAGATGTTGTCAATAGCAACCAATCAAATTCTAGTTATCATTTCTCTATTGCATTTTAGAAAATGATAGAAATGATCATATTGGTTGCTATGGACAATTTCACCTCTTTTAATTTTTAGAAGCTTTAGGAAGTTTACCCTGGAGAGAGAAATAATAATGGCGGATATTTATCAAAAGGTGGAGATATAGAAATGGAGAGAGATAAACGGCCATATGTATCAAGCTGTTAGAAGTGATAAAATGGAGAGTGATAAACAACCAGCCAATCAGCTGCTACCTGTCATTTTTCAAACCCAGCCTGTAACATGGCAGCTAGGAGCTGATTGGCTGGCTGTTTATCACTCTCCATTTTATCACTTTTTGAAGCTTGATACTACATCTGGCCCAAAGTATCAACTAATCAGCTACTACTGTCATTTTTCAAACACTGTGGTAGATGTGTGAAGCAGTAATAAGGGAGAAGAAGTGGCCCATGGCAGCCAATCAGCTGCTCTGTATAATTAAACAAAATATAGATGTTACATCAGTGCTGATTGGTTGCCATGGTCTACTTCTCCCTAATCACTGCTTCATACATCTACTCCTCATCTCCTAACTGCAATGTTTCTGTCTGGATTTGCAAAATGACATGAGCTGGTTGGTCGGTACATTATCTCTCGCTAGGAAGGAGGGAAGAAGGAGATACAAGATGGATTAAAGAGACCGAGCAGGAGCGAGAGTGACAGAAAGGAGGGAAGAGAAACATAATCGGAGAAAGGAGAGAAAAAAAGATCCAGACATACATAGGATAGTGGAATGGGGGATATCTGAGACACAGCGAAAGAGAGTAGGTAGAAGGGAAGAGATAGGGCTGAGAAAACAGCAACACAGAAGCTCTGAGGGAACGGAGAGAGATAACATCAATTTCCCACAGATGAGTGAAGCTTGGCTACAGGTGGTATACTGTAAGTGAGAGCTGTGTAATGAGTGAGAAAGGGATACATTGAAGGCTTACAGGTATCACGGCAACACTGAGATGAGATGGGATTGGTGGAAGAATGGATAAAAGTGAGAGAGAACATATCATTTTTTTATCTCCAAGAGAAGGGAACATATTGTGCAGGATTTCTATTCTAGATAATGGTGCTTTATTATCCCCTGTCAGGGAGGACAATGCAATCCGGCAGCCAGAGAGGAGCAGTGTATGAGATGTCATCAGATACGTCTCCTTCCCGGGGGCAAAGAGAAAAGGGAGAACAGCTGGGGGTTGCTGGGCCCTTATTCCAGGCTTATAGGATCTGTGCTCACACAGGGCAACAACAACAACCGAAGGATAGGCACGATTTTCACATCCTGATCAAATACATTGTTCCCAATATTTCCATCCTAAAAATATTGGGAACAATGATATTGGTATTGATATTGCTATAATTGTTTTTTTATTTAGTGTGATTTCAGCTATTTATGTAAGTTACAAGTCTATGCTGCAAACTGTTTTCAACCCTCTGAATGAGAACTCACCAGCCTGATCTCAATCAGGCCTTTTCATGTCTTTTCAGTTCAATAATCCTAATTCATTAATGAATTTAAAGTAGGTTTCATTGTAAACACAAATAATCCCCAATTCTCTACTAGACCGGAGTTCAGTGTTACACAAACTCATTTTCTGAAGGATTACTCAATGTGGCCCTGTTTCATTCAATCGCCCTAGTAGATGTGGATTTAATACCTTCAAAGTCAATTTACTGAACAAAAAAATTATGATTCCTATTAAGTACTGACTTAAACAATGAAGGATTCTCTGTTTTGTCAGTAAGTGCAAACTACTATATGTAAAATATTCAGCCCACTGAACCCACTACTATGGCCTATGGGCCTGATTCAGAGTGGATCACAAATGCAAACTCTTTCTCAAATTGGGAAAAACATGCTGCACTGCAGGTGAGGCAGATGCAACATTAGATTTGGGTGTTATTTGTTTCTGAGCAGGGTAAATACTGGTTGCTTTACTTTTACACTGCAATTTAGATTTCGGTTTGATTTTACCAGTCCCAAATCTAAATCTCTCTACCTGTTATATTTGCCTCACCTGCAGTGCAACATGGTATTCTCAATTAGAGAAATATTTAGCATTTGTGGTCATCCCTTCCAGCAAATGGAAGGTATGCTACAAAATGTAATATATTTCTATATATTGCATATTGTATACATTGCATTGCAATAGTCTAATTACATAGCAGCACATAATGCATTTCACCATCTCTTCCAGCAAAAGGTATCTTCAATCAATACAGATTAAAGCATTTTTTTTCTAAACGTTGCCACTGCAGTCCAGGTTTTAAGGATGTTCTCACTTGAGCCTAGAGGGCTATATCAAATTAACTGAAGTACTAATTAAGTTTCCTGTTCTCAAGCATGGATATCCTCAACACTTGGACTATAATGGTTTGTGAACTCTGGATTAAACCATGATAAGTACTGTACTAATGTAATAAGGGATAAAGTGGAAAGTGATAAACAACCAGCCAATCAGCTCCTAAGATTTTTAAACCCAGCCTGTAGCATGGCAGTTAAGAGCTGATTGGCTGGTATTTTATCACTCTCCACGTTATCACTTTTTAAAGCTTAGTGTATTTGGACCAATCAGAATGGAGACCACTGTCTTATCTGTACAGAAGGCCATCAGTTATTTGTACAATACAGGACTGCTTGCTCCTGGCACCTATTCATAAGTCGATTTCCCTGTCTGGAAGAAAAAGGAGAAGTTTTTAATTCAAGTGATTCCAAACCTCAGCCTAGTCCAGTGTTAAAAGCACTGAGTGGGAGGCTGGGCAGTTGTCCAATTAGTACTCTCCTCACAAGAGGTGTCAGGGAGCTGGAGTATTAAACTACTATTTCCTTTTCTTGCAGTAGAATCGGGCATCAATCAGGGTACCGGAGGAGAGTGACAGGTTGGGAGAGATGCTACACAGAGATTTAAATTGCAGTTGACATTATTCTTTAAAACGTTTCTCCGTACCAGGATAATGACTAATGTTAATTTGCATGAATAAATACGTTCTTGAATTAGTAATGCAGAGCATATACATATTTTATGCATATTTTTCTATACATCCTAACAACCATTTGGAATTTGTCATTCCGAGCAAATAATCTTATTTCTCAGCATATCCGTATTTATTATGCATGGATAAAAGCTGCTTGCCCAAATGAGTTAATATTAAATACACCACGTCCATGGAACGTTGCCCCTGCTGGCAAAAATGATTATGGACAACAGTAAAATACATGTTTATCCTTTGCAAGCTCTCAGGCGCATTGTGCAATATAGATATTATGCATTATTATTATATTATTATATATGAGTTATGTGTATATATATTGTATTGGATAACCACTTTTCAAAAATAAAAACGGATGGAGTCTTATTTTTTGTTTATTTATACGCATACTGTATTCCAGTGTTTTCCAAGCTTGGTCCTCAGGGACCCCTATCAGTTCATGATTTCCAGGTCACTGTGCATCACCAAGTGTCACATTTAGAAAACATGAACTCTTAGGGGTCTTCGAACCGAATTTAGGAATCACTGATATATGCCATAGCTGGTTGGCTGAAGCTTTCTTTTTAAGGATCGTGATTGCTCTTGTGTATTGTCTAAGTCTCACCTCAGGAATGTACTGTTTCATAGATAGACAACTTCTGGATCTACGGCAGTTGTGGGCATTCTGGAAGGATCTACTGGGACTGATTTTCCATACCCCTTGTTAGGTCAAAGGCTGTCTAAGGACAGACATCCAACATTATCAAACGCAATGTTAACCCTGCTAATAACAGATGATCTCTCTCTTCCCGGAGGAATGGCTGGAGGGGTTGGATGAGAGAAGAGCATTCAATGTGGCAGGGTGATCTACACGTTTATACATAAGCATTATATAGAACAGAATAGCACTTTAGTAAAAACATTACAAAACCATTTAGAATCAAGATAAATATATAGGTTTTACAATAATGTATGATTCACCAACCTGGCCCCTACTGCACGGTCACTTAAGTGCTGCCATAACAGTGTATTAAATACAATCCAGCATTAACATGGTAATAAAATTTTTGGTACAGTAGTAAACACTGTACTTGCATCTGTCTGCAAGCAGATAAGATAAGACTTGAAGGAAGTTGGACTGCAGCAGATAAGCACAGATCTATAAATACTGTGCATCCCAGTAAAAATGAATAATAGGCAATATAAGTAAAGATCTTTATATAATGAAAAAACAAAAACATTATTTTATGATTCTACGGTGCTGTTTTAGGCTTATCTGAATATGTGTACCATTTATCACAATAGACACATGCTCTTGTACCTGATGTGTGGACTTGACCGCTCACATTTTGGGTATCTGGTTTGTATCAGGATCCCCAGGAGGATGGCATGTCAGCTCATTGCCCCAGGAAGAGATCCCGTGGTCTCATCTTCAAAAGCACTTTAGTGCTGATTGCAGTTTGGGGACCACTTCTCACTAGATCACGTCGTTTTGCATCATCACCATGGATATTAAGTAAGGTCATTTAAACCAGCAGCTGAACAAAATCCACTGGACCGCTCAAGTCTTTTCCTAATGCCACTCGTGAGCTACAGAGGTTCTGGGAGGTGGCATGAGGTTGGTCTGGAGAAGGAGGTGGTCAGTGTGTTAGATACAGTAGGTCTTGAACAAAAGGTGAATAGGTTGTAAAGTTAAATTGAGGAGGATGAAGAAGCTGAGTAAGGTTCCACCATAGAGTAAAGGAGAAGATGTTGGTACTATATGTGAGGTTGGTCTGGATGAACTGGAAATCAGTATAAGATACTTATGAATGAACTAAATTTGATCCTCAGAAGACAGTGGTCAGAGTTTGGTTCTTGCAAAGAAGGCCGTGGTGGTCATAGCATGGTCCTCCGAAGTTGGTCATGTTCTAAGCTTGGTCTACAGAGGAAAATGTCCCAATATTTTGCAGTTGTTTGTTTTAGAGAAGATATTGACCAGGGTGCATTGTTGCTCTTGATAACAGATAGGATGTGCTGTAGATATACTGCTGGTATCAGGTCAAGAATTACACTCTTAGCCTACACAACACACGGGGGCGTAAGGGAGGAGGTACCAATCTGAGAAGAGTGTGAGCAGGACGTCTAGATGCTTAGGGGGTCCTCAGAGAAGCGGCTAAGTCTTTCAAACATGATAATGACCAGGACCTCTTCATTCTTGCAGATCCTGGTTATCCCAGCACCGAATTAATCCTGCCAAGATTGCCTGCATCAGATAATATTCATGGTGATGATACGCATAATCCAGCTTGTTGCAACAGAGCATAGCACCTCTCACATCAGCCTTTACAATCTGCTGGGTGCAGATGACTGAAATCTATATCTTCCAGGTCCAAGCAGACCCCTGGCATGAGTCCAAATTACAAGCACTCTGCTCCTGGCTTCATTAATATGTGAGTAGGGATGGGGGCACAGTGGATAGCCCCTGGCTCTTGCTGTATTGATACCCCAGAGATGTGTTAAGCTCTCAGCTGTCAGGTCTCTGCAGCAGCTCAATGTTCCTCCTCTGAGCCTGTCTCTGGCAGACTGGATGTGGGGGAGTATGATCCGCTTCATACATATGTAAGGGAGCAGGCGCACTCCCACCATCTGACTTAAAGCTGCAAGTCACTGACAACACTAGCTCTGAAGACTGCAAAGAACAGTTCCCTACTGATTGTCACACTTGTGCTCACTCATAGTGTCATCTCATAGGAGAGCTTAGCTTATAGACAAGGGACAAGATACCTTGGCAGGCTTTCACGCAGTGGTCTTGGTTAACCTAGTCTGGTGCATCATTAAAGACCCTCATTAATGATTCTTGCAGTTCCCATACCTGAGGACTTACTACACACACATAATCTATATATATACATACCAAGTGCCTTTATGTGACTCTAGGTAACAGCATCCTCTGATTTGATGATTCAATGTCATCACAGCAATGCAGACTCTACCCGACATCAATCTCTACGCCCTCCCCACTTCTCCCATGTTATTTTAATTGCAAACAAATACACAGATGAGATACAGTATACCGTATTCTGCAAAAAAAAAAAAAATCAATTCTTTCCAAGCACAAGCACTGAAATTAAAGCTGTAGCTGAAATTGTCTTCCTCTCCCCTCTCCCGGAGACCTCCTCCCTACCTCTGTAATATTGTCTAGATATGGAGCCCTGGTTGGCTTGTTTCCCCAGCAAGATAAACGCATTTCTTGGTGTTTCTGTCCTCGCCTAGATTCACTTTGATCCTTGTCTGAATCAGTTAACGGAGCATTGCCAGTGCCAATGACTTGTCACCCACCACTGCTGACCTGTACACTCACAAGCATTACACATTCCTCCCACTCATGCACTGCAAGTTCTCCCCTGAGAATTGCTGGCCCAGATAAGCAAACTTTTATGGATTTAGGGACAAACAGCTTTAACCAGTTCAGTGCTGGACTGAGATGTGCATCAACCCCTCACACCACTGTTTTTCTCATAGTCGCACCAGCACAGTACTTAGATCAATCGCAGACTATCCTGTGGTTTCAGGACCAAGGACAGCAATCATTGAATACAGTACACAGCATACTGTAGTTATGCTACTGGTTAATAGTCATGGACCGGGCCATGGAACGCATGGCATAGTGCGGGTGTGGATCGTTTTATCGACCAGTTAGGTAGACAGTCATTAGGTCGACACCGTTGGCTCGACAGGTGGTAAGGTCGACAGGGTTGTCGGTCGACATGGGTCAAGGTTGACAGGTGTCTAGGTCGACATGGGACAAGTTCGACATGGGTTTAGGTCGACATATGCGCTAGGTCGACATGGGTTAGGTTGACATGGGTTTTTTTCACTGTTTTTTTCCCCGAATGTCAACACAGTCGACATGGACACAGTTGGAAGTCAACCGCAGCCCCTGGCATCGCTCACTTCACTCGCGCTGCTTCGGGCACGGTTCCTCGCTGCACTCGGCACACTATTTTATTCTCACACCACGCCCTAGTGGATGGCAGGACATGAAATACCGCCTGATGGCATATGTCGGCACAAAAAACAGTGAATCAAGGTCAGTATTGTTCAAAATCAAGGTAAGTATTGTTTATTTATAATTCTGTGACCATTCTCTCACCTCCATTATAGCATTACCTCTGGCAGACCTGCGTGGAATATTGCTTGTCAAATGAACGAATTAAGATGATCAATTTATGTTAGCGTATAAAATAAAAGGAACTGAAAATGACAATA
>NC_139225.1:135545689-135748731 GCF_055691185.1 Crinia signifera | reverse complement strand
TTTCATCTGTGCTGAACACCTTTCTGAGAAATTAACCTGTTTAAAACAGGTGATGGCAATCATACATTAAGGGGAAGTCTAGAAACAGAGAATTGTGTCCCTCCTGGAGAGGGTCATGTTGGGAGGTATGTGACAGAGAACCAGCCCAGTGAGCCCACAGACAGTGCCAGACACCCACTGCCTTCCCATGTTGCCCAGCACTGCTACTCCACAGCCAACAGGTGAGCGCCCCCCTCCCGCGATTTGCGGCAAAACCTCCCCCCCCCCCCGCGCCCCCCCCCTCCCGCGATTTGCGGCAAAAACACCCCGCTCCCCCGTGACCCCCCCTACCGCGATTCGCAGCAAAAAACACCCCCGCGACCCCCCCTCCCGCGATTCGCTGCAAAAAGAACCCCCCCACGACCCCTCCCGCAATTCGCGGCATAACCACCACCCCGCGACCCCCCCCCTCCCGCGAATCGCGGCAAACCCTCCCCCGTGACCCCCCATCGATTCGCGGAAAAAACACCCCCCCGCGACCTCCCTCCCGCAATTCGCGGCAAAAAGAACCCCCCCCGCGACCCCCCCCTTGCACGGTTGGCGGCACCCCCCCTGCGACCCCCCTCCCGCGATTCGCGGCACACCCCCCCCCCCCCCCCCGCAATTCGCAGCAGCCCCAGGATTAAATGGCACATGCAAAACACTGACATGGCTATGGTCGACAATGAAAAAGGTTGACATGAGTTTTTGAAGATTTATTTTTAATTTTTTAAATTTTTTCATATTCATTGTCATGTGTCGACATGGACACCAATGAAGTGGCATACTTATGTCAACATTTACATGTGTTGACCTTTCTGTGTTGATTTTTTCTTGTGGCGATTCGCGGCACCCCCCGCGACCCCCCACCTCCCGCAATTCGCGGCAACCCCCCACCGGAACCCTGTGAACCCCGCCCTCCCGCGATTCGCGGCACCCACCCCCGCGACCCCCCCTCCCGCAATTCGCGGCACCCCCCCGTGATTCGCGGCAGCTCCAGAATTAAATTGCACATGGAAAACACTAACATGGCTATGGTCGACAATGAAAAAGGTTGACATGAGTTTTTGAAGTTTTTTTGTCATTTTTTGAATATTTTCATATTCATTCTCATGTGTCGACATGGACACCAATGAAGTGCCACACTTATGTCAACATTTACATGTGTTGACCTTTCTGTGTTGATTTTTTCTTGTGGCGATTCGCGTCACACCCCCCGCAACCCCCCTCCGGCGATTCGCGGCAACCCCCCGCCGGAACCCCCATGAACCCCGCTCTCCCGCGATTCGCGGCACCCACCCCACGCAACCCCCCCTCCCGCAAATCCGCGCACCCCCCGCGATTCGCGGCAGCCCCAGGATTAAATGGCACATGCAAAACACTGGCACGGCTATGGTCGACAATGAAAAAGGTTGACATGAGCTTTTGAAGATTTATTTCATTTTTTGAATGTTTTCATATTCATTGTCATGTGTCAACATGGACACCAATGAAGTGGCACACTTATTTCAACATTTACATGTGTTGACCTTTCTGTGTTGATTTTTTCTTGTGGCGATTCGCGTCACACCCCCCCCCGCAACCCCCCCCCCCCCCCCGCAATTCGCGGCACCCCCCGTGACCCCCCACCTCCCGCAATTCGCGGCAACCCCCCACCGGAACCCCTGTGAACCCGCCCTCCCGCGATTCGCGGCACCCAACCCCGCGACCCCCCCCTCCCGCAATTTGCGGCACCCCCCGTGATTCGCGGCAGCTCCAGAATTAAATTGCACATGGAAAACACTGACATGGCTATGGTCGACAATGAAAAAGGTTGACATGAGTTTTTGAAGTTTTTTTTTCATTTTTTGAATATTTTCATATTCATTCTCATGTGTCGACATGGACACCAATGAAGTGCCACACTTATGTCAACATTTACATGTGTTGACCTTTCTGTGTTGATTTTTTCTTGTGGCGATTTGCGTCACACGTCCCCCAACCCCCCCCCACAACCCCCACTCCCGCGATTCACGGCACACACACACACACACCTCCCCCGCGATTCTCGGCACCCCACCCCGTGACCCCCCCTCCCGTGATTCACGGCACACCCCTGCGACCCCCCCTCCCATGATTCGCCGCAACCTCCGCCCCGTAACCCCCCCCCCCCGCGATTCGCGGCACCCACCCCCGCGACCCCCCCTCCCGCAATCGCGGCCCCCCCCCGCGATTCGCGGCAGCTCCACAATGAAATTGCACATGGAAAACACTGACATGGCTATGGTCGACAATGAAAAAGGTTGACATGAGTTTTTGAAGTTTTTTTTTTCATTTTTTGAATGTTTTCATATTCATTCTCATGTGTCGACATGGACACCAATGAAGTGCCACACTTATGTCAACATTTACATGTGTTGACCTTTCTGTGTTGATTTTTTCTTGTGGCGATTCGCGTCACCCCCCTCCCCACCCCCCGCAACCCCCACTCCCGCGATTCAAGGCACACACACACATCCCCGCGATTCTCGGCACCCCACCCCGTGACCCCCCCTCCCGTGATTCACGGCACACCCCCTGCGACCCCCCCTACCATGATTCGCCGCAACCCCCGCCCCGTAACCCCCCTCCCGCGATTTGCGGCAACCCACCCCGCGACCCCCCTCCCGCGATTCTCTGCAATCCCTTCCCTCCTGTGATTCGCAGCATCCACCCCCCCACAACCCCCCTCCTGCAATTCGCGGCACCCCCCGCGACCCCCCCTCCTGCAATTCGCGGCACCCTCCGCGACCCCCCCTCCCACGATTCGCGGACACCTAAGTTGCAATACAGGGCATCTTTCATACAATTCTAACCATATTTCTCATATACAAACATTCACAAATTAAGGGGGCGCAGCCCCTTACGACGGTGTGAAGAGCGCCCGTAGGGCGCGATGAATCACCTAGTTGTATATACACACACACACACACACACAGAGCACACCACACACACATATATGCATACTTTCCAACATGACCATCTCCAGGAGGGACACAATGCTCTGCTACTGGAGCTTCCTCTTAATTAATGATTGCCATCACCTGTGGTGAAACACCTTATTAGTTAACTTTTTCAGAAACAGTTGATGGCAATCATACATGAAGAGGAAAGTCCAGGAGCAGAGCATTGTGTCCCTCCTGGCATAGGTCATGTTGGGAGGTATGTATAAGTACAGATGGGGCAGGTCCCATCTTGGCAGGGGATGGTGCTGGCGACACCAGCCGCCATCCCCCACCAGCGCCATATCGATGGCGAGAAGTGGACGCGCGTGCACGAGAGGCGCACGCGTCCCCTTCCGACGGCGCTTCCGTCGCTTCCCCCGGGTCACCGCTGGCTTGTCGGCGGTCACCCGTGGTCCCCGCCGCCTGCCCGCACCCCCCCCTAACCCTGTCCGTCTCCCTGAGGCGGAGACGGACAGGGTTTCCATCGCCCCATCGACGGAGACTGAGACGCGCGTGCGCGTGAGACGCACGCGCGTCTCAGTCTGATGGATGGCGAGGCTGCTGGCGGATCGCCAGCGGGGACGTTCTGGCGATCCGCCAGCCAGGATGTAGCCTGCCCCATCTGTAGTGTACCTCACACACTTACACATTGGACAGATACACATACCTCCCAACGTGGCCCTCTCCAGGAGGGACACATTGCTCTGCTCCAGGACTTCCCTCTTATACCCCTTCAAACCGCACTTATTACCGGATAAAATGCCGGGGTTTTTTTGGCGGTGTGAAAGGTCCGTTTCGAATTTACCGGTTCAAGAAAACTGGTAATTCAAAAAGGTTAAAAAGCAGGGTCCTACCTGTTTCAGTGTCTCTGTGTAATGTGATGGGACAAAACAGCATTGAAACACTAATACCCCTTTCAGCCCGCACTTAAACGGGTAATATACTGTTTAAGATATGCAGTGTGAAAGGGGTTAAGGCTGTCTGACCCATTTTTAAAAACGTTTTAAATTACCGGGTCAATGCCGTTTATGCGGTGTGAAAGCAGCATAAATGTGTGATTGCCATCACCTGTGTGGACCTAGGTAATTGATTCAGAGGTGATGGCAATCATACAATAATGGGAAAGTCTAGGAGCAGAGCATTGTGTCCCTCCTGGAGAGGGTCATGTTGGGAGGTATGGATACACACAACACAAAACACACACACATAACATAACACACCACATGCAGTACAATACACACCCACATACACTAAAACTAACACACAAAAACAGTACAACACACAAAAACACACAGAACACACAAAAAATAAATGTATCATAGGTGCTAAATCTCAGTGGATGTGGAATTCATCAACACACACAAGCTATCATGTCAGGTGCAGTATGTTTCAAATAACACTACACCTGATGTCATTGCTGTCATATTGCCCCAGTAATGGGAGTGGCCCCCAGCAATAAATCGCCGGGTGCGCGCCCCCGTTTTCAGCCCTGTTATAATCACGACCAGCTGATTACCTCTGCGGCACCGCAGGCAGAAGTTCCCTTTCATCAGCGACCATCTCTGGTCGCTGATGAAAAGGAGAAACTGAGCAATATATTGCTCAGCAACATACCGGTATTGCTAGCAATATATGGCTGAGCAATATATCACCCCCGTGTGAACGGGGCTTCACATTATGTTGGAGGTTTTAACTAATCACAATCTAAAGTCCCGTACACATGGAGGAGATATATTGCTCAGTTTCTCCTTTTCATCTGCGACCAGAGATAGTCGCTGATGAAAAAGAAACTGCCGGGGGAAGCCCGGCAGTGGTAATCAGCTTTATTCTGTACTAATTAATGAAAGCCTTAAGCTGTGTACACACGGGGGCGATAGGGGCTGAAATCGCTGGTAATATGGTCGCTGGCGACCATATTGCCAGTGATTGGAGTGCACACCAGCGATAAATCGCCGGGTGCGCGCTCCCATTTTTAGCCCCCTTATGATCGCTGGTCGCAGGAGCTTGCTCCTGCGACCAGCTGATTACCTCTGCTGCTCCCCCCGGCAGAGGTTCCCTTTCATCAGCGACCATCTCTGGTCGCTGATGGAAAGGAGAAACTGAGCAATATATCTCCCCCGTGTGTATGGGGCTTATGAACACATGCATCCTCTATGGTTTCATTCATCAAGTGTAATGCCTTCTCCCAACCTGTTGGTGGAAAAACTAATAGAGACAGTCACATTGTAGCTCCTGCTGCAATACCCAAACTCCCACGGGAGTTGTTCAAAGACAGAAGATGGATCAATCTTGTTGCAAGGACTGACATTAGAGTCAGATGTGAGTTCTGCTGCAGCGGATAGCAGTGAGCGTTGCCGCAATGCATAGAAATGCTGGCAAATGGAAACACAAAGCTTACTTTCATTTACAGCTTCTTATACCGCAGATGCTGGTGAGTATATGCTTGTGCAAGGTCTGTACAGTGATCAGGTCGAAATGAGCATGTCGGTAGGGTCGAACTGTCAATATGCAACATGTCGGCATGCTCAGCATCTTGACAGTGACAATGATGTCGGTACTTGTGTAGTTTCACGGCACCGCCGCGCGCACACTCTGTCTCTGAAACTTGGCAGCCTGCCAGAAGCTCTGTTTAACTGTGCGCGTGCCGCTCTAGCTGTAAGCTACGTATTGTCAGCTACGTTATCAGCGTAGCGCTGGGCAGCAGCAGCAGCATTGCGCTGCCCAGGCGCTGACAGGTCACTGTGGTACTTGTAGTTCCACAGTGAAATAGACAGCCCTGCGCACCGCTGACAACGGGGGCGTGTAAAAGTGGACACCCCGGGCACACCCGGGCACACCGCTATCAAAGGGGGAGTCCCCCATGCAGACGCTAAATTTAGACGCAAAAGCGTCAGAAAACCAGACTACCTGCTAGCCGCTAACAAGCCGGGGTTTCTGGACTTAGGCGCTAAAGCGTCTGAAACCGGACTAAATGCTAGCCACTAACAAGCCGGGGTTTCTGGACTTAGGCGCTAAAGCGTCTGAAACCGGACTAACTGCTAGCCACTAACAAGCCGGGGTTTCTGGACTTAGACGCTAAAGCCTCTGAATTTAGTTGGGACTAGGGGTACACTATTGAAACCTGTCCACAGTGCCACTAGTTGACGCAACAGCTGTCGACCGTGTAAATCCCACTATCCAGCCCAAAGCGTGGCGAGCGCAGCCAGCCCCGCGAGGGGCGGCGTACGCGTCCTACGACCTTTTCATACCCCCACTATCCACGTCGGTGTGGAGTTGAGAATAGAAAGCGTTGGCGAGCGCAGCCAGCCCCGCGAGGGGCGGCGTACGCGTCCTACGACCTTTTCATACCCCCACTATCCACGTCGGTGTGGAGTTGAGAATAGAAAGCGTTGCGAGTGCAGCGAGCCACCGAGCCCGAAGCGTGGCGAGGGGACGCGGATACCTGTGAAGGTATCCGCGTCCCCTCCCGGGGCTCGCTGTGCTCGCCACACTTCGGGCTCGGTGGCTCGCTGCGCTCGCAACACTTTCTATTCTCAACTCCATGCCGACGTGGATAGTGGGGGTATGAAAAGGTCGTAGGACGCGTACCGCTGCCCCTCGCGGGCTCGCTGCGCTCGCCACGCTTCGGGTTGGCGTGGATAGTGGGATTTACACGGTCGACAGCTGTTGCGTCAACTAGTGGCACTGTGGACAGGTTTCAATAGTGTACCCCTAGTCCCAACTAAATTTAGATGCTTTAGCGTCTAAGTCCAGAAACCCCGGCTTGTTAGTGGCTAGCATTTAGTCCGGTTTCAGACGCTTTTGCGCCTAAGTCCAGAAACCCCGGCTTGTTAGTGGCTAGCATTTAGTCCGGTTTCAGACGCTTTAGCGCCTAAGTCCAGAAACCCCGGCTTGTTAGTGGCTAGCATTTAGTCCGGTTTCAGACGCTTTAGCGCCTAAGTCCAGAAACCCCGGCTTGTTAGTGGCTAGCATTTAGTCCGGTTTCAGACGCTTTAGCGCCTAAGTCCAGAAACCCCGGCTTGTTAGCGGCTAGCAGGTAGTCCGGTTTTCTGACGCTTTTTCGTCTAAATTTAGCGTCTGCATGGGGGACTCCCCCTTTGATAGCGGTGTGCCGGGGGGTGACTGTGGTGTCCACTTTTACATGCCCCCGTTGTCAGCGGTGCCCAGGCGCTGCCTATTTCACTGTGGAACTACAAGTACCACAGTGACCTGTCAGTGCCTGGGCAGCGCTCTACTGCTGCTGCTGCTGCTGCCCGGCGCTACGCTGATAACGTAACTGACAATATGTAGCTTACAGCTAGAGCGGCACACCCACAGTTAAACAGAGCTAGAGCGGCACGCGCACAGTCAGACAGAGCTAGAGCGGCACGCGCACAGTCAGACAGAGCTAGAGCGGCACGCGCACAGTTAAACAGAGCTTCTGGCAGGCTGCCAAGTTTCAGAGACAGGGTGTGCGCGCGGCGGCACCGTGAAACTACACAAGTACCATCATGTCTCCCTGAATGATGTGTTGACAAGATGAACTGTCAAGAAACCATCCCTGGTGGTTTAATACATTCGCCATGTGGCAACAGTGGTTCTAGTATCTTCCTCCAAGTCCTGAGGGTCATATAAGGATCAGTTCTGGTGCAGAAATCTGAGAATCAAGGTTCTAGGGGTATTTCTATACCTACAGTATCCCTAATCCCTAGTGTAATCCCTAATCCCTAGTGTAACTCTCCACACAGTGCCTAACCCTAAATCCCCAACCATTTCATTTGGCTGCATCTCCAGATATGACTCTTCGGAGTTTCAGCTTTCATTTACTAAAGCCTCCAAAAATTATAAAATGTGATCAACCATTGAGATTATGGGGGTTATTCTACTTCACTCGGAAAGGCACAATCACTCTCTAATGGACAAAACCATGTGCACTGCAGGTGGGGCAGATGTAACATGTGCAGAGAGAGTTAGATTTGGGTGTTTTATTATTTATGTGCAGGGTAAATACGTATATAAGTTTGAAGTAAACCCCCACCCAAATCTAACTCTCTCTGCACATGTTACATCAGCCCCACCTACAGTGCATATGGTTTTGTCCATTAGAGAGTGATCGTGCCTTTCCGAGTGAATTAGAATAACCCCCTATGTCTATCATTTCTCAATTACCTCCTAAAAAATTATAGACCTGAACCAGAACCTGATTGGTTACAATGGGCAACATGATAAATTCACCCCTCTATGTCATCAGAAAACATCCTATTCTGTAACAGAAATATATCAAAATAATGCAATACAAACACACACATACACACACACACACACACACACACACATAGTCTAATGAAGCTTAATGTTGACCTACAGATGAAGCCACCCTCAGCTAGATTGCATGCACTGGCACAGGCTGGCAGACGACGGACTGGCTGACTCAGACATGCAAACGTCTCACTCGCCGGCGCGTCCCCATCACGGTGGGGAGCACTGGGAAGTGGTGATTGGCAGCTTCCCCGCCTGTCTCCGCTTCAGGGACATGGGCAGGGAGCAGGGGCAGGCTGCTGCAGACAGCCAGGGAGTGAGGGAGACGGGTGGAGGGCTCTGATAGAATGGGGCGTGCAAGAGCTTCTTGCGCGCACGCCCCCTTCTTCGGAGGACAGAGAGCTGCTCCATCTGTATTTCAAGTGCCGACAGGCCTGTCGACCTTCAGTGGTCAACCCAATGCATGTTGACCTTAATAATTAACCTTAATAACCTTACTATGAACTGTATCCGTTCACACTGGGAGCCACACCGACGGGCAGGGAGTCCTGGCCATTACTCCCTGGCAGTTGGTGTGGCTCCCAGTGTTCGAGTAACAGTTGGTGCTGCTCCCCTATCTGAATTTGGACTCTGTTACAGACCCACCTCTGGATCCGCCACTGTGTAGACTATGCCACAGTTTGTCAACTTGTTTAAAAATGAACAAATTAACCATCTGCAATAGGCTTACATGGAAACAAAGCTAATATTGGCCTAAAAACAAAAGTAGCCTATCAGATGTATGCTGTAGTCAATGTAATGCTAATTTGGAAATGAGTGCAGGTGTCTGATTGGCTGCCATGGTTTGATGCAATATTGAACCCCTCTCAACGATATCATGAGCCCAACATCTAACATGCTGATATGACATTCTAGACTAGATGGTTCTACAGTATATTACATAACTTCATGTATGAGATTTCTGTTTCTCTATAGTGGAATCCTATTAGTTAGACCCTCATACCTCACTGTCGTGTTTTATTACTGTGATCCCCATTGCATAGCGTAACGGAATAGGCTGACTCCTTATAAATAAATATTAATAATAAATAAATCTTCTGTTTTCCAGTTGTGTTTTCATGAGCATCCTGCAGGCTGGAATAAGACAACTGCTTTGATGTAATATTGTGTGACACAAGTGTGGTGCATTTCAGCAGATATAAATAGCATGTACCCAGATATAATGTTCTAGACTGAAATCTGCAGCCCTATGCCTTGTGTCATTGTCACTGACAGTCATGGGGAGGAGGGACGCTTATATGTCAGCTATGCGCCAATGGTCTGACGTTGTTGCCAGTACTACGGTGTATTGAGCAGATATGGCCACTGCGGAATTGTATGTGCAACCAAATATGTATTAATGAGCTGTAATTAAAAAAAAAAATAATTTTGGGTGAAACCTCAGAAATATGACAGTTTACTGATAATTTGCGTATAACTACGATGGTGAGTCGATGGTATGGTACACCTATATTGTGCATGTGTAGAATGGGTCCTGCATCATCACCATGCAGTGTCCCCTATGGAACAGTTTGATTGACATGCTGGTAATGAGGAGTGGCAGGGGCGGATTGGGACACCAGGACACCGGGTCATTTCCCGGCGGGCCGGTCCCATCCTCCTCTGCGGCTTGTACTGCCTGCAGGGTGGCCAGCAGAGTGCCCAGCAGACAATCCAAGCACCCCCTTGAAATTTTTTCACACCGTACATTTGTGGAGGGGTGCAGGAGGCAGGCACTGGCAGTGCCGACTACACATAACACCTGTATGAGAGGGGTCAGTGATGTAGTGGTGGGTATAGAGGGGTCAGTGATGTAGTGGCGGGTATAGAGGGGTCAGTGATGTAGTGGCGGGTATAGAGGGGTCAGTGATGTAGTGGCGGGTACAGAGGGGTCAGTGATGTAGTGGCGGGTATAGAGGGGTCAGTGATGTAGTGGCGGGTATAGAGGGGTCAGTGATGTAGTGGCGGGTATAGAGGGGTCAGTGATGTAGTGGCGGGTATAGAGGGGTCAGTGATGTAGTGGCGGGTATAGAGTGGTCAGTGATGTAGTGGTGGGTATAGAGGGGACAGTAAAGTAATGGCGGGTATATGGGGTTCAGTAATGTAGTGTAAGGTACAGTGAGATCAATAATGTAGTGTTGGGTATACCATAATCAGTAGCGTAGTGTCAGGTATATAGAGGTCTGACTCAGGCACAAAGAAGTGCAGATGCAACTGCAACAAATATTCAAGGAAGGCCGCAATTATGTCTAACCCAGAAACAGGCCTCATGAGTAATGCCACCCTCACTCAACAGACCCCACCCCCTCAAAAGACCCTTAGGGCTGCTAACATACTTTTCCCGGGCTGCTTTTCATTCCCAATCCACCCCTGTGGAGTAGGCAGCGATGGGGTACGCACATGTAATAGATGCCTCCTGCTGCATTTATATAGAGAGCTATCGCTGCTGCTTCCAAGGATGCAGCATCTATTGCAGCTCAGTCCACACTGCTAGGCACACCGTACGGTCACTGCTAGACACACCATGTGCTCACTGCTAATGCTAGTTACACCATGTGCTCACTGCTAGTGCTCGGTACACCATGTGCCCACTGCTAGTGCTAGGTACACCATGTGTGCCACTGCTAATGCTAGGTACACCATGTGCTCACTGCTAGTGCTCGGTACACCATGTGCTCACTGCTAATGATAGGTACACCATGTGCTCACTGCTAGTGCTCGGTACACCATGTGCTTACTTCTAATGATAGGTACACCATGTGCTCACTGCTAGTGCTAGGTACACCATGTGCTCACTGCTAGTGATCGGTACACCATTTGCTCACTGCTAATGCTAGTTACACCATGTGCTCACTGCTAGTGCTCAGTACACCATGTACCCACTGCTAGTGCTAGGTACACCATGTGCTCACTGCTAATGCTAGGTACACCATGTGCTCACGGCTAGTGCTCGGTACACCATGTGCTCACTGCTAATGATAGGTACACTATGTGCTCACTACTAGTGCTAGGTACACCATGTGCTCACTACTAGTGCTAGGTACACCATGTGCTCACTGCTAGTGCTAGGTACACCATGTGCTCACTGCTAGTGATCGGTACACCATGTGCTCACTGCTAGTGCTAGGTACACTATGTGCTCACTGCTAATGATAGGGACACCATGTGCTCATTGCTAGTGCTAGGCACACCATGTGCTCATTGCTAGTGCTAATGACACAATGTGCTCATTGCTAGATACACCATGTGCTTATTGGTAGGCACACCATGTGGCTTAACAGCAAAGTCAAATTTGAAATAGCTAAAAAAAGAGGGTATTCAAAGCATTTAAACAAGATGGGACACCCAAATCATTTGCAGCATATAAAGAATGTAATAAAAAATTTAAAAATACAATCAAGATTGCTCAATTAGAGACTGAATGTAAAATAGCCGCAGGTAGCAAATCTAATCCCCAAAAATTCTACAGTTATATAATCGGGAAATGGTTAAGGAAGGAAAATATTGGCCCACTAAAAAATATGCCGGGATCCCCTGGTAATAGAAGAAAAAGAGAAAGCGGAATTGTTCAATGAAATTTTTGCTTCAGTATTTACAAGGGAAGAATCTTCAGAAGATCTCCCACAGATTAAATGCTCGACTCTTGATTGCTCCCAAACTGTATGTTTGAGTGAGGAAATAGTCCAAAATAGATTACAGAACCTAAATAGTAACAAATCTCCTGGCCCGGATGAAATACACCCTAGGATACTAAAATAATTGAGTTCTGACATAGCACTACCATTATATCTGATATTCAAGGAATCGATAAACTCAGGGATGGTACCAAGGGACTGGCGCATAGCTAAAGTAGTACCAATATAGAAGAAAGGTAGCAAAACTAACCCTGAAAATTACAGACCGGTCAGCCTTACATCCATTGTGGGGAAAATATTAGAAGGAATAATAAGAGATAATATCTAAAATTTCTTAGAACAGGAGAAAGGGATAAATAAGGCTCAGCATGGGTTCATCAAAAAATATATCATATCAGTCATTTGAATAGCTTTTATGAGCAAGTCAGTTGGGAAGTCTGTTGATGTAATACTGCTTGATTTCGCTAATGCTTTTGACACAGTGCCTCATAAAAGGTTAATGAAACTAGGTAATTTAGGGTTAGGAGATAAAATTTGTAATTGGATTAAAAACTGGTTGCACAATCGGGGACAGGGGGTGGTGGTAAATGGCATACATTCCAGCTGGGGTAAGGTCCAAAGTGGAGTACACAAGGTTCAATATTGGGACCCACCTTGTTTAATATATTCATTAAGGAATGATATTGGAAGTGACATACAGTAGGGGTTTATTGTAGTCCATTCTTTCTGACAAAATCCTTCTTAGATGGACAAAACCATGTGCACTGCAGGGGGGGGCAGATGTAACATGTGCAGAGAGAATTAGATTTGGGTGAGTTATTTTGTTTCTGTGCAGGGAAAATACTGACTGCATGATTTTACACTTCAATATAGATCTCACTTTGAAGAAAAACCCCACCCAAATCTAATTCTCTCTGCACAAGTTACATCTGCCCCACCCGCAGTGCACATGGTTTTGTCCATCTAAGAAGGATTTTGTCAGAAAGAGTGAACTAGAATAAGGCCCCTAGTGAGTAAAATTGCAATATTTGCGGACAACATGAAATTGTGTAAGGAAATTAACTCAAGAGATGTGGAAACACTACAAAGTGACTTAAATAAACAGGAAAGGTGGAAAATGCAGTTTAACATTGAAAAATGTAAAGTAATTCATTATGGGAACACAAATAAACAAGCTAATTATAGGCTAAATTGAGTTATAGGGAATTCTGCTGTAGAGAAGGACTTGAGGGTCATCATAGATGAAAAATTGGGTAATAGTGCACACTGCTCACGTGCAAAAGCAGAAGCAAACCGGCACTGGCATGCATTAAACCAGGTATGGATTCACGGGATGCCAATGGATAGTGCCTCTTTACAAGGCATTGGTGAGACCACACTTGGAATATTATGTTCAGTTCTGGGCACCGCACCTTAAAAAGGACATAAATGAATTGGAACAGGTACAGAGAAGGGCGACTGAGCTAGTAAAAGGTCTCGAATCACTAGAATACAAACATACAGTAGGTTAACCAGGCTGAATATGTTTTCATGGGAGAAATGGAGGTTGAGAGGTGATATGATTAGTGTGCTCAAATACAGGATTGGGAATCATATGGAACTGGGAGATGATTGGTCACGAACAGGTCTATACTTAGGACACGCGGGCCTGTACTGAGGCTCGAGGAAAGGAAATTCCATACTGAATTAAAGAAGAGTATTCTTCACCATTAGAGCAGTAACATTCTGGAACTCATTGCCGGTGCGGTTGTTACAGCAACTACTGTTAATGAATTTAAATCAAAACTGGATACATTTTGGCCACTAAGGGAATCCTATAGACAGGGGCGGATCCAGGATAAAATGACAGGGGGGGGGGGCACCATGATAAAAGAGGGTATAGGTGGGGGAGGGGCGGTGTTAGTGGTTCCAGTGTACATGCTAAGAGACCAGCAGAGAGAGGGTGGGAATGGGATTAAATATAGGCCCTGTCATTTAAAGTATGCAGGCCCACCATGGCGACAAAAGTGAAGGAAAAGGGTGTGTGGCCACTCAACAGGGGGCGTGTCCTTGAGTGTAGTGTACAACACCATATACAACTTCTACACATTATGCAACAAAATACTAGACCCTTACACATGATGCCAAATGGAATGAGCCAAAATTCACATAATGCCACATGGATTGTGTCAAAATTGACATAATGCCACACGGATTGAGCCAAAATTGACATAATAACACATGGATTGAGCCAAAATTCACATAATGCCAAATGGATTGAGCCAAAATTCACATAATGCCACATGGATTGAGCCAAAATTCACATAATGCCACATGGATTGAGCCAAAATTCACATAATGCCACACGGATTGAGCCAAAATTCACATAATGCCAAATGGATTGAACCAAAATTCACATAATGCCACATGGATTGAGACAAAATTCACATAATGCCAAATGGATTGAACCAAAATTCACATAATGCCACATGGATTATGTCAACATTCACATAATGCCACACGGATTGAGCCAAATTCATAAAATGACATACAAATTGAGCCAAATTCATAAAATGACATACAAATTGAGCCAAAATTCACATAATGCCACATGGATTGAGCCAAAATTCACATAATGCCACACGGATTGAGACAAAATTCACATAATGCCACATGGATTGAGCCAAAATTCACATAATGCCACACGGTTTGAGACAAAATTCACATAATGCCACACGGATTGAGACAAAATTCACATAATGCCACATGAATTGAACCAAAATTCACATAATGCCACACGGATTGAGCCAGAATTCACTTAATGCCACACAAATTTAGCCAAAATTCACAATACGCTTCATAAACAGGGATATTGTCCACCAAAGGCGCGCATTAAATATTTACACCATAATGTCCATTACACGTTAAGTCACACGCCAATACGTCCATTATGTATTATGCCAAACACCATAATGCCTATTAAAAATTATCTCTTATATATTTGGCCAGAACTGTCAGTCAACGCAGTGTGGCAAACGGTGGGCGGGGTTTCACGGGTGATTGACAGGCCCATCCACCGTCAGCCACACTGCAGAAGCAAGGCACTTACGCACTTCCGTCCTACATGCTCTCCACAAGCGCACACACCCCTCCTTGCCCAAGACTCCCCATGCCTGCCCACTAACTCCACACCCCTCCCCACCGCCCATAGGACAAGTACACGCCGCGCGCCCAGCCACCCCCCTCATACACCGCCCCGCAGGACATTTCACCCGCCCCCCTCTTCTCACTCACACCTAACAACGCGGTCCCAGCCTACGGCAGCAAATAACCCCGCCCCCCCCCACACGCAACGCTGTGACGGGCGCCGGACAGAGCCCACCTGCACGACACCCCTTGACACAGCGCTCACCGGCAACTCCGCCCCCCGACAAGTAACCCCGCCCCCCGACACGCAGCGCGGTGTCGGGCGACGGACAGACCCAGGATGCACGACACACCTTCTCCCCGGCTACTCCGCCCCCCGACACGGAGAACTATGTCGGGCGGCCACCGGCTACACACACCACCTTATGCCACAGCGGTCACCGGCTAGCCCGCCCCCCGACACGCACACCTGTGTCGGGCGACGGCCGGAACACGCCTGCGGCAGTCATCTGCCACAGCCGACGGCAGAAAAAATAACCCCGCCCCCCCGCACGCAGACCCCGCCTCCGCCAGCAATAATAACACACACTCGGAAAATGGAGGCCCCCATACAGCATTATGGGGGCAGCCATTTTCCGAGTGTCTGTTATTATATTAGCCCTGCAGCCTGAGCCGGGGACCGCCCCTCAACGTGGCGCCATACAGTCAGAAGGGGGGTGGGTTAATGTTACTGCAGGAGCAGGGGACCGCTGTCGGCTGTGGCTGTAACGAGGGGGGAGGACAGGAAGATAGTCCGGCAGACCCAACAGCCTAGCGCCTCCCCACCACCAAGGGGGATGCGCCCAGTGCCCCAGCCGCATCCCCCAACGTCACCTCCCCTTCCTAGCATTCTCACACTCAGGTCACACACCTGCACGGATCTACAGCCACGCTGCCTGCCTAACAAGCTGCCTGTCGCCCAGCTGAGACGCACACTCATCCTTCAAGACAGAGACCCCTACCTGCCACCCAGGGGACCCACTGCCTAATGATGAGAGTTGGCTCCCAGCCAGACACCACTACCTGACGCCCAGGGGACCCGCTGACTGACGCTCCAACCTGGCTCACACCCAGACAACACTACCTGCCGCCCAAGTGACCCGCTGCCTCACGCTCCCAGAAGGATCCCACCCGGACACCGCTACCTGCCGCTCAGGGGACCCGCTGCCTAACGCTCACACCTAACTCTGTCCGCTCCCAGGTAAGACACAAACGCTGCCTCCCAACCCCCCTCCCCGCCAGACGCCCAACCTAGCCAGCACCATGTCTACACAACGCACACACACCCCCCACAAGCACCCCAACGCTACCTGACGCACAGGGGACCCACTGACTTACGCTCCTAACTAACGCTGTCCACTCCCAGGTCAGACTCAAACGCTGCCTCCCAGACACTGACTAACGCTCTCAGCTAGGCCTCACAGGGAATCCGCTGCCTCAACACACTGCGCAACCCCCCTCCCCACCACCTGCCACACACAGCCAGCCCCACGTCTACACAACGCAAGCACAACCCCCCCCACACCACCCCCCCACCCCAACACACACGCAGGCTCCCACCCACCCACCCCTGCCTGGCACTCTCAGCAAGGCCTCCCAGGGGACCCGCTGCAACTCCGCTCCGAGCTGAGACACACACGCTGCCTCCCAACCACCCACCGCTGCCTGCCACTCTCAGCAAACCTTCCCAGGGTACCCGCTGCCTCACACTCCCAGCTAAAGCTGTCCGCTCCGAGCTGAGACACACACACACCAAACATTATCCTTACAGCAAGGCCTCCCAGGGCATACGCTCACACCTAACACCGATTTACCTACACCCCACCACAACCACCTTTAATTTTCTTTTCTCAAACCTGCAGCCGCAAAACACCACCCACCAGGATCTGATGCCAACAACCGACACCCTCCTGGAACGGATGCCACAAAACTCGACTTTCAAAGACCACCTGGACCACACCACATCGCTACCACACCCATCTACAAGTCCACTGTGCACCTCTGCAAAATAACCACTACCCCACCCCCCCCCCCCCAAAACCCACCACAGCCAAAACCCCTTTCCCAAATTAACATTTTTCTTTCTCTTAAACCTGCAGCAACCGAACAACACCCACCAGCATCTGATGGCAACAAACAACACCCTACAGGACCTGAGCACGCACAACTCTAATTTCCACGACAACCTGTGCCACAACACATCACTACCACACCCATCTGTAAGTACTACCCACCACACCATACCAATACACCAACTCCAAACACAGCTCCGTTCCAGTTTAGCCTAGGCACCCAGCACCCCAGTACAACACTTTTAATACTTTCACACACTTCATGCCCTTTCACACATCACAGTCTAACACACTACAGTCACCTATGTCTGCCCACTCATGCAACAACATATGACTCCAATAAACACACCTACACACACACACATACACATCCATGCCTCAAAAACTCACACCTACACAGACACACCCATCAATGCATGTCACGCCAGTAACTGCAGCCTTTATTCCGTTTGCACACTTCAATTCATGTCTTCTAACACCATCCTAGAGGCTGACTGTGGCAGCGGAGGACACGGGGACAAGGGCAGGGAAGTCCACTGTCCACCTCACCCAAATTACCCCCCACCCCTCCCAACACCAACCACCTTCACACTTTACGTTCCATTGGCTCAAACATGCAACAGCTGACAACCCCCCACACCCACAACCACTTTAACACTTGATTTTTTTACTTTCTCTCAAACCTGCAGCAACCAAACAACACCCACCAGCAACTGATGCCAACAAACAACACCCTACAGGACCTGAGACCACACAACTCGAATTTCTAGGACAACCTGTGCCACAACACATCTCTACCACACCCATCTGTAAGTACTACCCACCACACCATACCAATACACCAACTCAAAACACAGCTCCGTTCCAGTTCAGCCCAGGCACACAGCACTCCAGTACACCACTTTTACTACTTTACCACACTTCATGCCCTTTCACACATCACGGTCTAACACACTACAGTCACCTATGTTTGGCCACTCATGCACCAACATATGCCTCTAATCAACACAACTACACACACACACACATGCACACACATCTATGCCTCCAAAACTCACACCTACACAGACACACCCATCAATGCATCTCACAGCAGTAGCTGCAGCCTTTATTCCGTTTGCACACTTCAATTCAGTCCATCATAGAGCCTAACACAGCGGGGGCCACGGGTACAAGGGCAGGAAACTCCACTGTCCACCTCAGCCAAATTACACCCCACCAACCACCTTCACACTTTTCTTTCCATTCGCTCAAACCTGCAGCAGCCAACCACCACACACCAGGATCTGATGCGAACAAGCAACACCCTCCAGGACCTAATGCCACACAACTCCACTTTACAAGACCACCACTGCCACTCCACATCTCAACCACACCCATCTAGAAGCCCACTGTGCACCTCAGCCAAATAACACCATCCCCACCCAACACCCACATCCCAAACCCCCCCCACCCACAACCCCCTACCCACGTTTAGTCCCATTCTCTCAAACCTGCAGCAGACAAACACCCACCAGCATCTAATGTAAAACAACACCCACCAGAATCTGATCCCAACAAGCAACACTCGCCAGGACCTGATGCCCTCCAACTCGACTTTCCCAGACTCCCAGTGACACACAACATCTTTTCGTCACCCATCTGTAAGTACTAGCCAACACCCGATACTAATACACCACACAAAAGTCAAAACACACCTCACTTCCAGTTCGCCCCAGCCAACCAGCACCCCAGTACACCACTTCCAACACACCTCGCATGACACACCTCTCATATCTGCTACGGACCTGCAGGGTTTACAACTGTACCACACATCACCCACTTTCAACCATCACGGTCTAACACAGTACACTAACCAATATCTGGACACTCATGCACCAATGTAGGCCTCCAATAATCACAGCTACACACACACATATGCTTGCTACACTTACACTTACATACACCACTCCATGCCGCAAAAACTCACACCTACACACACACACCCATTAATGCATCTCACCACGGTAGCTGCAGCGTTTACTACTTTTGCACACTTCTATTCGTGTCTTCTAATATTAGTTTTTGCTTTAAAGTCCCCTCAACAAACTCCACAACCTGCTGCCTAAAACCTCCACCCTCTACTACCTACGCCACCCTATAACACCTGCTGCCGCCTACTGCACATTTGACGTGACGCCTGCCACAGAACCCAACTCTACCCCACCCATCTGTAAGTACTACCTACGTCCACATACCACTACACCACGAAGTAATCTACAAACACAGCTACCTTCCATTTTAGCCCAGTTCATGCTGCGTGCCACCCCGCAACCCATACTCACAACACACACATCCATAGCTCAAATACTCACACCTACACACACATATACACACACACAAACACACACCCATCCATGCCTCTAATACTACCAACATCACACCCACACACCCATCCATGACGACAATACTTACAACTACTTTTGCATTTCACCTACCTTCAAAACACACACTGTAACACAGCACACTTTACTACGTTTGCCCACTAATTCACCAACGTCATTGTCAAACTTACATTTATTCCTCCACACACACCCATCCATGCCTCCAATACTCACAACAACCCCTATTTGTGTCTTCTAAGAATTATTTTTGCTTTAAGGTGCCTTCAAGAACGTCAACAACCTGCTGCAAATAAACAAAACCCTGTACGACCTGCTGCCGCCTCCTGCCAAATTCACCTGAAGCCTGCCGGAAAACACAACTGTACCGCACCCATCTGTAAGTACTAACTAATACCCCATACCACTACACTAACAACTAATCAAATAACACAACTAACTTCCATTTCATGGCAGGAGCTGCTTCGTGGCACCCAGCACACCATACTTACCACACACCCATCCATACCTCCAATACTCCAACCAAAACACACACACACAAACACCTCCATGCCTCTAATACTCACAAATACACACACACAAACATCCAAGGACACACAACCACACACCCATCCCAGCATCCAATACTCACAACTACACACACACATACACCCATCCATGCCTCCAATACTACCAAGTACACACACACCCACCCATCCATGCCGGCAATACTCACAACTACTTTGCCATTAAAGGTCCCTTCAAATCACACAGTCTAACACAGCACACTTTACTACATTTGCCCACTAATACACCTACGTCATTGTCAAATACACACTTCCATGCCTACAATACTCACAACTCCACACACATACACCCATCCATGCCTACCATAATCACAACCACCCCATACCACTGCACTAACAACATCTCTTCAAACAAAACTTTACTTCCTTCAACATTTCTCAACTCCTATACTTTTACACACTTCCAGTTATGAGTTACAATATTTACATTTGCTTACATGACCCTTACAAACTCACACTTTACAAGGGCTGCCCACTGACACACCACCTACATCCTCAACCACACACTCACGTCTGTGCCTGCAATACTAACAAGGACAAACACACCCATCCATACTTACAATACTCACAACTATACACACGTATACACACACACAAATACACAACCATCCATGCCTCCAATACTCACACCTACACACCCATCCATAACTCCAATTCTCAAAACTACCCCATACCACTACACTACAAACGGCTCTTCTTATACAACATTCCGCTCTTAAACATTTCAAATCACACTATATTGTCACAACACTTTTAACACCACTACCGCACCAACATGATTTAAAGCCACACACACACACATCGATGCCACCAATACTCTCAGCAACAAACACACACACACAACATGCAACCACCACACACACACCCAGCCATGCCTACCACACTCACAACTACACACACCCCTGCATGTCTACAACACTTGATAATACACATACACACCCCCAGCCATGCATCCTAACATAAACACTACACACACACACACACACCCATCCAGCCATGCCTAACAAATTCAAAAATACACTCACACAAACACCCCCATCCATACCTCCAATACTCACTAATCAATTTAACCACTTCTATGTACAGTATGTCTTACAATTTAACATTTCCTTAAAGGTGCCTTCAAAACTCTGTATTACACAGTAGTCTTTATTAACTTTCACCACTAACACAACAACATGCTTTTTACACACACACACACACACATCCATCCCTTCATTTATCACAATTACACACACCCATCCATGCCTCCAAAACTCACAACTACACACACACACACATCCATGCTTCCAATAATCACATCTACACCCACACACAAACCCATCCGTTCCTCCAATACAGTACTACCAACCACACACACCCATCCATGCCTACAATACTCACAACTACACTCACACACACACACATCCATCCCTCAAATCCTCACAACCACACACACCCATCCATGTCTCCTATACTCACAAATACACACTCACCCATACGTGCCACCAATACTCAAAACTAATACACACACACACACACACACACACACAGCCATCCAATACTCACAACTACACACACTCACACATCCATCCATGGCAACAATACTCTCTACTACACACACACACACACACACACACACACACACACACACACACACATCCATGCCTACAATACTCTCTACTACACACACCCACATCCCTCCAATAATCACAACTACACACAAACACACACACATCCCTACAATACTCACAAATACACACACACCCATCCATGACTACAATACTCACAACTACACACACACTTCCATGCCTACAATACTCACATCTACACCCACTCACACACACACACATCCATGCCTACAAAACACACTACTACACTTACACACACACACACACAAATCCATCCCTCAAATACTCACAACCACACACACACACCCATCCATGCCTCCACTACTCACACTCCCTTCTATGCCTCCATTACTCACAACCACACACACACTCACACCCATCCAGCCCTCCAATACTCTCAACTACACACATACAAACACCCGTCCAGCCCTGTAATACTCAATACTAAAAACAGCCAGTCATGCCTACAATACTCACTACTACACACACACACACAACAATGCGTAACACACTCACAACTACACACACCCACCAATGCATGCCTACAATACTCACAATTACACACACACACACTCACACACAACCATCCATGCCTACAATACTCACAACTACTCACACACCCATCCATGCCTACAATACTCACTACACACTCACACATCCATTCAATACTCACAACTACACACACACACGCATCCATCCCTCCAATACTCACAACTACACACACATCCATCCATGCCTACAATAAGCACTACAAACCACACACACATCCATCCCGCCAATACTCACAACTACACAAATACACACACACATCCCTCCAATACTCACAACTTCACACACACCCATCCATGCCTACTATACTCACAACTACACACACCCCTCCATGCCTCCAATACTCACAACTACACACACACATACACACATCCATGACTCCAATACTCACAACTACTCACACACCCATCCATGCCTACAATACTCACTACACACACACACAAACATCCATCCAATACTCACAACTACACACACACGCATCCATCCCTTCAATCCTCACAACTACACACACATCCATCCATGCCTACAATAAGCACTACAACACACACACACACATCCATCCCGTTAATACTCACAACTACACAGACACCCACACATCCCTCCAATACTCACAACTTCACACACACCCATCCATGCCTACTATACTCACAACTACACACACCCCTCCATACCTCCAATACTCACAACTACACACACACACATACACACATCCATGACTCCAATACTCACAACTACCCACACACACATCCATCCATGCCTACAATACTCACTACTACACACACACTCACATCTATTTCCACTTCAAATGGGGCAAAGCCCCTCACGACGGTGTGAAGAGCGCCCGGAGGGCGCGATGAATCACCTAGTGCTACATAAGTGCTTCTTATCTAAATGCTCATTGCCAAGGGTTCCATGCTCATTGCCAGAGGTTACATGCTCGTTGCAATGTGGGATTACATGCTCATTGCCAAGGATGGAATACATGCTCGCGGTAAATGGGGGACAGCTGCCGCCAGGCAGAAGTGATAGCCACTGACAGTGGCAGAGCCTAGCTGTATTCAGAGCACTGCAGGTCCCGGCTATTTGAAATAATACCCCTTTCACACCAGAAAATGCATTCCCAGGTTGGCCCCTTTTACACCAGCCTAGTCCCTGCATTTTCTGGTGTGAGGGGGAGAGAAAACCACCCCTACCCCATTTAACCAGTTATCTCATTTAACCGGTTATATCTTCGGAACCAACTGACCCATTTACATGAGACAAGTATCATATTGAAGAACTTTTGAGTGGGCTTTGAATGATTTTGGTCCAGTGAAACTGGAACGTTTGGGTCCAGAGTAATCTGCCCTCAAAGAACATGAACAGCCATGAAATTACATTTCAAAAATAAAAAAATCAGTTTACACACAATATCTCTGGAAACGATTGACCGATATGGACTCGCCTGGTATCATATTGAAGGCCCAGCGATTTGGAATTGAATAAGACCAACCACAAGCTTCTGTGATGCCAGGGGGGGAACTGTCAGCCGTCGGAACCGGGTGGGGGTCGGAATTGATGGGTCCCATATTATCCTATGGGAAAAAAAACGTTACAGCTTTACCAGGCGATATCTCCGGTTCCCAGGGGGCTAGAGACACGGGGCTGGGCTCATTGCAAAGCCCTGTTCCTCAGCTACAAAATGAAATGACAGGGGGGGCACATGCCCGGGTGCCCCCCCCCCTAAATCCGCCACATGCCTCTAGATATGACTTACTCAAGTCATTAGTTACACGTCAGATAGATTGAACTCGATGGACTAATGTCTTTTTTCAGCCTTAATTACTATGTTACTATGTTACCATGTGCTCACTGCTAATGCTAGATACACCATGTTCTCATTGCTAGATACACCATTTGCCCACTGCTTGGTGGACCACATGCTCTCTGTTATGCACATAGGCCCTTATTCAGATCTGATCGCAGTACAAATTTGTTCTCAAAATGGGCAAAACCATGTGCATGGCAGGTGGGGCAGATGTAACAAGTGCAGAGAGCATTAGATTTGGGTGGGGTGTGTTGAAAATGAAATTTAAATTGCAGTGTAAAAATAATGCAGGCAGTATTTACCCTGCACAGAAACAAAATAACTAATATAATCTAACTCTCTCAGCACATGTTACATCTGCCCCACCTGCAGTGCACATGGTTTTGCCCATTTTGAGAACAAATTTGTACTGCGATCAGATCTGAATAAGGGCCATAATGTGGTCATCTGGTACAAGACAGTAATTCCATTTATAGGGAGATACAAGGTGTTGCAGTGCCATAGACTGAAACCACAATTACAGATGTAGCCACGCTCAGCGTTGCTGTTGGATCGGCATCCTGGTTTCCTTGTCCCTCCATTAAAAATGTCCCATTATGGAGCAGTAAGGTGTACTATTTTGTACGCATGTAATTACACTGCTTCACCATTGGGTGGCCATTGCTCCACTTATGAAAATGATAGAACAGTGCAGCGTATGGATATGGCGCTCCAGAATACAATGTACAGGTACAGTAATGTACTGTGTGCCTGACAAGGTAACCAATGCACATTATTAAATACAGTTTTCTTAATATAATAATATTACATACATTGTGAAATTTGACAAACCCCGAGCATAGCCCCAAGCACCATTTACCGGCCACCTAATTACAAAACAATTCCAGATTCCTGCATATGTGAATAAGCTGACAGCCCGGAGGTACAGCAGCCATAGTGGGCAAGCGGTTAAGGACACAGCATGCTGTTCCTGGCTTCAGGAGCTAATTAATTCCATTATTTGGTACTTGTGTGCATGGAGTTAAGTTACTTTTTTGGACATATTTCGTGGCGAGCGTACACCCGGAAGTAGCCATGCTGGCGCCGTGAAACTACACAAGTACCATAATAAATGTCTGCCTCTTTAAAAGAACCTCTGAGTTCAGTTGGCATCCCGCACAGCCAGTGATCTCAGAGGCTAGTACATACAGTATGGCTGATATACTTCTTTCATTTAAAAACACACTTATTTTACACAAACACAAACACACACCTCTGTCCCTTAAACCACACTTGCCTACTTTTGAAAACTAGTTTCATGGAGATTATAGTTTGTAGCAGAATGTTCGTGCGGCACACTGTTTAGTGGGCATCATGCGCCACCTATAAGGTGTGTCCAGCTCCATTTATGGGCGTATCCAGTGCCACTCAGGAATGTGTCCTCCAGAGGTACAGTAAGTGAAACCTAAAGTACTAAATGCTGCATTCGCTTAAAAAATATATATATTTGAATAAAAAATAAAAGGATTATAGATAAAAGGGCTGCAGCCTATTTGCTATAGACACTGACTACAAAATACCCCCCAAAAACCATGACAAATAAAAACTAGCATTGCCCAAACCTTATAGTAACAATATAGGTTAGTGGTATACAGATTTATTCATAGCTTCATACTGATAATCACAGGCTTAACCTCTGAAGTAGTTGTGCAAACTATTGTAATTTGTAAAGAAATGTTACACGTGTATCATTACATAGTACAGCAAGACTGTTCTGATACTTATGTTGCTCTATGAGACATTAAAACTATCCAAGTTTAATTACCAGTCTAGGTGAAAAAGGGGACAATCCTAGTGGTCTAAACGATCCTGGGATCACCTTCAATATTAGCAGACAAGCACCACTTTCCAAGCCAGATTAGATGCCAATTGTAATACACATTTTATAGGAAGATAACCCTGCAGCCTTGCCGTGAGAGGGAACAGCAGGAGCCAGGAAACGGTGAGAGTCTGCAGGCAGGTGAAACTACAGTACTTAAACAGTGCTGCACTATTATGGAGGCAGAATATGGAGGCAGCTGTTTGGAAACATTAGACAACTGGTCAGGGCACTCAAACTGGTCACTTACCTTTCCCTTCCTGGCTGGGTAAACTCTGCTCCTCCATCTTTCCGAGTTCCTTGGTCAGGGCCTGGCTCCACATAATGACTGCTGTGACAGATCCACCCCCATCCCTCCTGTCACCACAGCCAAGCCCATATCTTCAGGTAAGAAGCAGCTGCACACACTGGGCTCCTCTTTTTGGTAATGCAGCTGCACCAACCCAGGGAGCAGGACAAGATGTTACTGTCAGTGCTGGGGGCCTGGACAGAGCTTCCGTGAAAAGGCCACTGCTACAGCTAACTCCGCAGTGGCTGGCCTTAGGTCTGCATCACGGAATGTGTGTCTGCTGTGAGTCAGGGATACAGGGGACGGGCTGGAGGGGTCAGCAGGCATGTGTGAGCAGCGGCAGCCCTCAGGCTTGGCTCATGCTGGATCCCCACACAGGAAGGACTAGGTCCACCGCCCCATCCCCACCGCCACCCCACAGCACTGACTGGCAGCACTGACCGGAGCGGCTGGGAAAGGCAGAGCCACAAGCGGCCCGACAGCTCCCGCTCCAGTGCCTGAACAAAAGCCCCTGCAACTTGAGTCAGCGGACAGGCCATACAGCTGCACCCGCTCATCCACCTTTAAAAATAGCACTGCCTATAAGCAGCGCCGGCATCTATAGAAGTGCCTCGGTGACAGCCAGGGATGTGCTTTCTGCCTATATGAAAGCACGTCCCTGTCACTGAAATGGCACCACTGTGCCCAATCACATCTGCCTCAGTGACAGGGGCATGCTTTCATATAGGCAAAAAGTACGTCCCTGTCACCGAGGCACTGCTATAGGTGCCGCTTCTCCAGCTTTTTTGAATGGGCTTTTACAGCCCGGTGCTCAGCCCCGCCCACTGTCCATCCCCAGTTCTGGTAGTTTAACATGGAAAGCCGGAGGCACCACTCTTGGTGCCTCCACAAAAAAAAAAACCTGTAAAAATTATTATAATTATATAAAGCATATACTTATGACACATGTGTCATAAGTATTTTCTTTGTATTATTTTCTTAATCATTAATGACAGGGGAGGCACTGCCTCCCCTGCCTCCCCTGACTGCACATCCCTGGCACTTTCTATAATGCTGGCTAAGCATTTTTAAACCCAAATTATACAGATGGAGAGCCTCTCACCCAGTGCTGGGAATTGCCAGATTCCCTAACTGGCGATCACCGGGACTGTACCATAGGCCTGTCAGCTCATTCACACCTGATGCAGTTGAGCCCACTGTGTGAACAGCTTTGCAAGCACCTCCTCCGCAAAAAAATTGTTTTACCACCTTCTGATCAGGCAGTTTAGCATCCGATGCAACTTGGAGACAAACTGCACCAGTAGCATATAGAAACAGAAGAAATTAAAGCATCACTGAATTATTTAAAGCAATCTGCAGCCCTGCATCCATGTGGAAGGCAGATGGTACTGTACAGTATGTTTACATTCTAGTTACTGTGTGTGATCTGTGTTCAGCAATCCTGTAACCCAGTGCTCATCTATAAATAAATATATATTTTCACTGCTTGTTTGCCACTACACCTGTATGGTATACTGCATTTAACATACAGTAAAGTAGTCCTTGTACCACTGTATAATACTGTACTGTATTTCGTTGGAGACCTCACACATGCAAAATTTATATTTTTAAAAGCGACCTCTGGTGGATGAACATAAGCATTACACTCACCGGTAACTACATGGAACACACTAAACCACTTTGCTCAATACTTTTCAATGCTGTGTCATGCTGCAGTGTGATTCGTGGAATTTCCATTTGTAGGATAGATGAGCATGGCTACATCTGTACATATATTGCAAGAAATACAAAGGATGACCATAATACAAATAAACCAACCGGTTGGTGGCAGTGGTGGAGGTAGGAGAGACTCGGATGTGAGAAGCAACAATGAGGAGTCACACAAGGGGAGTAGGGGCAGGATCAGAGGCTCCATATAACACATGGAGAATGGAGACACAGAAACAGCTGTGCAGTCGTGAATCCCGCTCCTTCCTATGGGATGGCAGTCTAGGGTTGTAAAGAGGGATCCGAGCAGATCACTCCACTGACTCCACACTGTGAGACCTGCAGTCATGCACATGCGTGCACTTGGGCCTCACAAAGGCAGTTGACTGGATCGGCAGTACTTCAGTAGCACTATCGTACTCACACCAGAGCAACACTGAATTGCTGTGCTAATTAAATATCCACCTCTGCATTCCATGTCAAGTTGGATAGATCATTTTCACGGCAAGTCATGATGAACTTGCCGTAAGATAATACTAAGGTTCACTATATAATTCTACTTCAATGGAGGCTACAGCCTCCAGACTTCAAGCCCTAAAGGGGCACTTGCATGTAAAGCAGCACCTGTTTACAGCGGGATCCAAGTGTGACCATTGCTCTTGCGATGGAGCTCTGTGGCAAACCTGTAGTTAGTTGGCTATAGACCAGGAGCCCTGATAACATCTGCAATAGGGGTCAGTATGGCTCCTGCCTGGTACCATAGTGTAATATGAAATGAAGAGATGTGGAACCCTTTTTTGGTCCATATTGAACATTAGTTAGGCCACCTATGGATCTGTAGAATGTGTCCATTAGGAAGGAATGCAGCACATGATTGAAAATGTGACAGTTAGTAATCACTGCACCTGTGCAGTAGCTAGGGTGTCTGGGAAGTTTGACAGTTAGCGATGACTACAGCTGCTTACCAGCTAGTTGGTTTGGGAAATGTGACCATTAGTGATGACTACACCTGTGCACCCTCTAGTGGGTCTGGGAAATGGGACAGTGAGTGATGACTACACCTGTGTACCAGCTAGGTGGTCTGGGAAATGTAACAGTTAGTGATGACTGCATCTGTGTACCAGCTAGGGGGTCTGGGAAATGTAACAGTTAGTGATGACTGCATCTGTGTACCAGCTAGGGGGTCTGGGAAATGTAACAATTAGTGATGACTGCATCTGTGTACCAGCTAGGGGGTCTGGGAAATGTAACAGTTAGTGATGACTGCATCTGTGTACCAGCTAGGGGGTCTGGGAAATGTAACAATTAGTGATGACTGCATCTGTGTACCAGCTAGGGGGTCTGGGAAATGTAACAGTTAGTGATGACTGCATCTGTGTACCAGCTAGGGAGTATGAAAAATGTGAACTGTAGATTGTGAGGACCAGTTTGGCCACCCCTGCTGTAGACCCTTTTCCTGCTAGTCTATGCTTTTATAACTAGATGGTTAAACTAAGCATGAACCATAAATAAATAACTAAGTTGTTGCCCATCTACCATCATTAATCATTAACCTTACATCAGTGGTTCCCAAACGATTTTGAACCACGGCGCCCTAGAGCATCAAAACATTTTCAAGGCACCCCTAGGCCAAATGCTTCTTATAGATAAATTCAGAAAAAAATATTAAATGAAGTGCATTGAGTTTATATGTCAGTTATCTGGTGAGGGACAGGATTTGCTCCTGTTTGTGCACATATATTATGATTGGCAGCCACTAGCACTGGTTTTGCCTGTTACATTGACCATTCATAATATGAATTTATCCTGGTCCACCAACCCAAGGCACCCCTGCAAGTGTCCTGAGGCACCCCAGGGTGCCTAGGCACACAGTTTGGGAACCACTGCCTTACATTATTGTTATTTGGCACAAGAATGATACCTTTCAACTCTAATCATGCCACAAAAGTGGCTATGATCATGACAGAGTAGTAGATGAGGTTGAAAAAAGACATATATCCATCAAGTTCAACATTTCCCAGGATTGCAGTTGCAATGACAGTGCATGGCAATTGCAGTCCTGGGAAAGGGAATATGAAGGGGCTTCTCAGTTTGCAAAAAGAGGTCAATGCAGCTCAGGCAATGGGATGCCATATATTTCCCATTATGGTGTCACCTGTATGGGCTGCAAAGATAAAAGAGGCAATGTACACAGACTCAATGTACCATTCTGGAATGGCACAGCAACAGAATTGGCCCTAATTGAATTGGCCTCAGAGAGTCTTTCATTCCCTGTGTATTAGCTGTATATTTGGCTTTCCTTGAAACAGCCATCATCGTGCCAGAAATGGTCCAATCTTGGGCATGATCCACAAAGGTCCAACAAAGGGTAACCTCCTGCATTATAGCACTGTACTAATACATTTAGGAAACCTGGATAGAACCCGTCAGTAAAATGTATACTTTATTAAAAATTATTATTTTGTCATATATTAAATCCAAGCATAAGTTTAAAAAGAGAGGGAGAGAGGATAGAGATTAGAGAGAAAATGCAAGAAATAAATATAAATGATAGAAAAAGGGGGATAAAGAAAAGAAAAAAGAAAACAGGAGTAAGAGAAAGGGAGAGAGAGAAAGTGGGGGGACTGAGGAATCCGGCGGCGAATCGACAAAGTGAAAGAATTTTGCCTGCTTTAACCAATGGTGCATCTAAAAGACTAGTATGTAATAACTGAGTAGGGTTCCTATAATAATAAGCCAATTTATTATAATGCTAGGTATGTAGATAGATAGATAGATAGATAGATAGAAAGATAGGGTACTTGTTTAGTTTCACGGCGGCCGATATATCGGATGCGTTACCGGATGATCCGATGCGATCCAATGCGATTTTTTACCTGTTCATAACCCCACTATCCACTACTCATGGAGTTGATGTTATATAGTGTGGCGAGCGCAGTAATCCGCGTCCCCTCCTGGGGCTCGCTATGCTCACCACGCTTCGGGCTCGGTGGCTCACTGCGCTCGCCACACTATATGAAATCAACTTCATGCGTAGTGGATAGTGGGGTTATGAACAGGTAAAAAATCGCATCAGATCGGATCGGATCGACCGATATATTGGCCGATATTGCATCCGATATATCGGCTGCCGTGAAACTAAAGATAGATAGATCATTACATAGCTAAAGGCTACATTTAATTGAATCATGCATAAACAATGTTAAATAATTTCCCCAGGTGTAAACCACCCTGCAATAATTGCATGTCTCTATATTCCCAGTAAGTGCCACATTAACTCCCGGTCCTCTTCTACTCTCCCTAGAGCTTACGGACAGTACAGTACATGAGTCAATAAGTAAATGACTGGATTCAGCAGCTGGAATTTTGTGCACAGATCTCACCTTCCAGGTTATTTATAACCAGCAGGAACAGAGAAAACCCTTGAGACTTTCCTCTGTCCAGCTGACATCATATTCCCTTCCCCTATGCCCTACTGCACAGAACCTGCCAGGGTCTCACTTTCAACCCTCTGTATCCTCCCAGGTTCTCGTTGAGTCAGCACAGTCCAGTAATATTAATGAGCAATAAAAAAAAATTCTTATTACAGAAGAGATGCCATAGGGAGCAGCATACACCAGCACGCTCAGGAATTGCTTCATTTGTTCATCCTTGCCTGGTTTATTTCTTTTCATAAATTGTGTCAGATGTGTTCCAGAAACGCACAACACGCATAACAGCTTATTTAAAGGAAGGTTTCCATTTTCAGATGAATCAAATGGGCCAGTTGGTATACGCTCTCCTACAGCTTCTACTAAATACATTGTTTTCTTCTTCCGTGCTTACTACTATCTTCTGCACTTTATAGCGACGTATTTCTATCAGCATGGATTTATTTCCCTTTTATTCTCATACATATGACATAGCTCTCTTTACCTCTCTGCTTTTGATGTCATTGTATCCAGAGCGCTGTTTTATGTTGCTCCCAAGGACAATGAAACCAAACAAATCTTTCTTATAATATAACCCTAGATGGCAGCTAGAAAAATAGTTGACAGTATGTAATGTGAAAGTTGCTGGGAGGCCTTATACTATCCAGAGAAAAAAAAGTAATTTGAACAATGTCGTACAAAGTTGTAAATAGCGCCATTTTCCCAGTTCTAGTGGTGGATTCGCCAGTAGGTTCATGAGGCATAGGACTGGGAGCAGCGCTTGCTTGTGGCAGCACCAGTTCTCCTTGCTTTGGCAACCACTTGTGTTTCTCTCCACACCCCAGCAGAGAGGCAAGGGTCCCCACTCTCACTCAACACAGTAAACAGGAACTTTGAAAATGTTCAATATTAATTAATATTTAAAATAATTCTCACTGACCCATTTAGGAATTTATATGGATCATTTCACTGAAACTGATTTCAAAACAATTTATTTTTCAGTAGAAATCAGCACAAAATGACTATGACTAAGAACGCCAGAGTATTATTTTACAATAAAAACATATGATATACTAACAACTACGAGCTTGGTGGTACACATTTGTGGAACTGAGATTTTTATAGACCCTGATTGTTTAATTGTTGTTGTTGTTATTGTAAACTGTAAAGCTGGGTACACAATGCAGACAATGGGCAAAATTGACTAAGAATATGACTATGTCATAGTCGTATTCGTATTTGTATAAGACTGAATACAATTGTTATCGGTGGAGTATTTAATTGACACATTTGTATTCCGGAGCATAATTTACCAAGGTGTCGTATGAGATTCGTATTTTTTTATGTCGTATGGAGTTGTATTTTTTGGGAGTATTTTTTACAACTTGTACTAGAATATGCTTAGTACACACATATTAAAAGTCTGCTTTTGTGCATTACACTTACAAATGAAGGTGCATTTTCCTGGAGTATTTTTTTACAACTTGTACTAGAATATGCCTAGTATACTCATGTTAAAACACATGTTAAAATTCAGATTTTCTGATATTTCACAAAATCTGAATTTTAACATGTGTACCTGAGTGTTTTTTTACAACTTGTACTAGAATACACCTACCATACATTCGTATTTTGAAATACGACTTGATAGTAAATTTCAAAATGACATTGGAGTAATGTAAAATTTAAGGCGTAGTCTTTGATGGCGTATTAATTCTTTGTCAAAATCCGAATAAGACAGGTTGTTATGGTCGTAAAAATTCAAAATACTAATGTTATTTCACATCAGTATATTACAAAAATATGAATATGTGCCCGAATACGAAAATGACTGAATACGAATATGCCAATTCCTACCTTATTTTGCTTAGTAAATTTCCCCCAGTGTGTTCCCAGTGCAATATCAGCAGTGATGGGACCCAGGGCAGTGCTGGCATCGGCTATTGCGTACATATTGCCAATGCCAGCAGTGACGAACACAGCTGGGTGCGGGCTGGGGGAGTTGGCAGGGTCTCTCGCTAATGATATCCTCCATCGCCTTGCATGTACAGATGAAGAAGGATATCACCAATGACCCACAGGAGTGCTTATCATTAATCATATAGTGTGTAAACAGTAGATACTATGAATATTGTTAATTATGGTCATTATTGTGCACATCGTTAGTGATATTGGGGGAAATTTACTAAGATGTGTATTCTACTTCACATGTGATGTTGCTATGGACAATTAGAATCTACTTATTTCTTTAGCACCTTCTAGAACAGGCATGTCCAATGTTGGCCCTCCAGATGTTTTAAAACTACACATCCCAGCATGCTTTGCAATAGTTTTAGCATTCTCTAATAGCAAAACTGTAGCAAAGCATGCTGGGATGTGTAGTTTCACAACATCCGGAGGGCCAACGTTGGACATGCCTGCTCTAGAAGATAGTAGACATGATCTGATTGGTTGCCCACAGCAACATCACATGTGAAGTAGAAAACACATCTTAGTATATTTCCCCCATTGTCTAGTGTGTACCTTTAGGCTGTGGGATTCAACTGAGATGCTGTTGGCAATAAGAGGGTACGCTAACTGCTAAATGAATGATGCCCTATTGATGCCTATCTCTTCCATCCTGTATTAATTCTTCTCTGAAGATCCTTAGTTAATAAAGGTAATTAGCACCTTTCAATAGGATCAAAAGCAGTGCTTGCAAAAAGCCCTATGAGCTGTTTTGACACTGTCCTTTGCTAGAGCTCCTCATTTAGTATTCCGGTTCTGTGGTGACAACAGGGAGCGCCTAGAGTGGTGCTGTCTAATTGGCAGAATTCTCTCTATGTGGACTGTAGCTCTGGGCTTAGGTCAGGTAATTATGCCTGTCACTTCTTAATAAACAACACGTCTCTTTTAGACATGTTTGTTCCTTTCTTGGGCTCCCTACTTGGTGGACTGTAAGTGTTATAAAAATGTTATATCAGGGCCGTTCATTTATCTACAAGATTCAGCACCTGGACAGCTCCTTGGTTCTTAACCTTACGGAATCATATGCAGGATACCTTCCAGGCTGTCACAGCAGCTTTCTGTATATAGAATCTGAGAGCTTAATGCTGGGTACACACTGGGCGATTTCTATCAGTTGTTAACGATATCAGTCATGCCATTAACTATATTGGCTGTGCCACAGGCATATAATATAGCACATACACAATGACATCACCGGAACCCGGCTCAACATTGAGCTGCATGTACAGATGATGGTGGTGGGGTCGTTAATAATGCATGGGAGCGTGCTTTGTTAATGACACACTAGATGACTTGCATTAAATATCATGAAAAATATTGCTAGCATCCATATCATTAACTAAGTATTGCCCAGTGTGTGTCCAACATTACTCCCACCTTCCTCCACCTTACTGCCAGACCGGACTCCTGGAGACCTCCACTGCCACCTGCGCAGGTCCCAGCACCCCTCTCCGGTACCTCTGGCGGAGATTGACGTGGTCCTCTTCCCCAAAACTCTCTACTGCCCATAGAACGTCTGTCCACTTTTATATCTCCTGGCTCACACTCCCTCTTTCCCACCCACTGGTATATCTTTAATGGGTGCAGTGAGTGTGGTTGAGATCACAGCGCACACTCTACAGCCAAATTTTAGGAGCGGCAGCAGTAAGCCCGGGAAACTGGCCTAGAGGGGTACAGTTGCTAAGTCAATGAACATTAGGTCGACAAGCATTAGGTCAACCACTGAAGGTCGACATGGGTAAGGTAGATAGGTCATTAGGTCAACAGACATTAAGTGGCCAGGGGGTAGGTCGACAGTCAAATGACATGGGGTTTTTCACTTTTTTTGAGCCGACATGTGCCGACGGGCAGTATTCCATGCCTTACCATCCACTAGAGCATGGTGGGAGAATAGAATAGTATGCCAAGTATAGCGAGCCATGCGATGGCCGCAGCACACTTTTTTATTGTCCATGTCCACCATGTCGACATTCGGGACAGAAAGAGTGAAAAACTCCATGTCGACCTTTTGACTGTCGACCTTTCTCATGTCGACCTAATGCTTGTGTTGACCTAATGACCTGTCGACCTGAGCCATGACACCTATTAGTCATGTTGACCTTCACACATGTCGACCTTCAGTCATGTCGACCTTCATGCATGACGAGCTTCAGTGGTCGACCTAATGCTTGGAGACCTAATGTATGTCTATCCAATGATCCCATTCCACACTAGAATCTTAGGGCAATGCTAGGGTCTCTTAGGGCCTTATTCTGGTTATTGCGGTCCGTTCCGACTTCTTTCGGAAATGACCAAACGCCACGCACGGCGGACATGCTAAGAACACACCCCCACAGGTCGTCCGCATCCCTTCGGACGGACTCGCTAAGAAGAGGGAGTGTCTTCGGACTGCATCCAAACATGCGTGTGCGGTGGGAACTCAAAGATTCTGCACGGTCTTACTGCTATTGTCTTATGTCCATTGCTTGCAGTGTAAATGTGGGTCAGATAGCATTAATCCAGTCGTGTTTGCTGCATATATTGTAGTATTTTTTAATGGGCCATTTAGGCAGCAATGCTTCCAATTAAACCTGTGAAAAGAGTGTAATGAATCACTAATGAGTAGAGAAGTGGATTGTATTGTGCTCAGCTGCGCGTGTTTAAGGTGCGGCCGTACTAATTGGGCGATCCGAATGCCTAGTGCATGAACCAGTGCTCTCCGAGAACAGAAACTTGCTTATGGACTCCGCAGATTTATGGCGTGTTGGTTCGTTTGCAGTCGGTGTCCTGTCCGAATGCACGCCTACCACAGTTCGTGCACTCCCATGTGTACACCCAGATTTACACCCAGTTTTGCCCTCTTGGAAACCGCGCCCTTGTGTACGCCCACGTGACGCTCATGTTATGCCCATATTTCCCGACGGAGTTCGGTGCACATTTCTAGAGACACTACGTTGCACATGCGCATTGCGTTGCCTACGAATGTGCAGATAGCTAAAAAGCACCCTCCGAGAGAATTCGGAACGGCCGCACCAAGCAGAATAAGGCCCTTAGTGACCATTGTGGCCAGAGGTTATTGATCTGTTATCTAGAGATCCATCCACAGCTGTAGCCCCTGACAACAGGGAGCATCAGTGTGTGATGTGTCGCTATAGCGCGGGATCACAGGTGTTCTTAGTTTTTCTACCATCTATTATCTCTCACATATTTGCATCACTAACAGATCTTTACGTGTCAGTGGGACAATTAACTTTTTCCGAAATGTTGGGAAAGTGCATATGTCAGGATGCATTGATACAGCTCCTTCAAACTTATTGCAGCACAATAGGTCATGTGCATGGTCCAGCTCCAGATATGAAGCAGTATATTCCTCTGTAGTAATCTGGAGCTTTTCACAGCTTGGTACAGTAAACTGACCAAACTACTGTCAGATCAAGTGCCGGCGGGGGGAGCCGGTGCCTCAGGGGCAGGGCAGCCGAGAGGAATGTCGGGCCCCGGTAAAATTTTGGGGGCGTGGCCTAAGTGTGGGAGGTGTGGACACCTCCCGCACTTAGGCCACACCCCCAAAATGTTTAGAGGAGGGTGAAAGAAACCTCTAAAAATGCTAAACTCTGCAGCATACACCTATAGCATGTGCTGTGCTGACAGTAGGCTCAGTATGAGCTCACTCGCTGTCAGTGAGACACTCATGCTGAGCCTGCTATCAGCACAGCACATGCTGTAGAAGTGTGTGCTACTGTTGCTACCTGAGAGGGATGGAGGGGGAAGGGAGGGGTCGGACCAGGGCCCCTGCAGGGCCCCTCCAGCAAGCCTGGGCCCGGGTAATTAGTACCCGCTCCCCCCCCCCTCTCGGCTGCCCTGCTCAGGGGCATCCATTCTCTACAGATGCCATGAAGTCTGGCCATCTGCATGGAACCTGCTTATAAAAAGCACACCAAAAATGGCCATTACCTACTGGACCTCTAGCGGCTGACAGGGAAGCGCAAGTGCGTACAGGGCTACCAGGAAGTGCGGATTCTGTGAGTGCAGGAGCGCTGTGTCATTGAATCCCGAAGATAACAAGCAAGAAATCCCCTTGCAATGAGCATGTAACTCCCTGGCAGCAAGCATATAGGGGGAAATTTACAAATATGAATTCGTAAAAAATAGGTGTATTCGTAGGCAGAAATACACCTATTTTTTACACATTTGTATTTTCGGGATTTACTATCCCAAAAATACAGCAATTCGTATTCTTAAAGATGGCACATTCATATTTGTATTTACAAATACGAATGTCTACACCATCAATAGAATACGACAGGAATCACCATTCAAAAGAATGGTGGTTCCTGATTTACTAAGCAGCCGTATTGATAATACGGCTGCTAATTGGTGTAAAACAGGCACGAAAATACGACAGGAAAATACACCTTGATTGTCCTGTCGTATTTGCTTTACGCCTGCACGGATCAGTCAGATCCGTGCAGGCTTTAGTGTAAAAAAAATAGAAAAATAAAGAATTTAAAAAAAATACAGTGTGGGGTCCCCCCCACAGCTGTAACCAGCACCAGGCTAACAGAGCCCGGGTCGGTAATTAAAAATCAGGGAACCCGACAAACAGGGGTTCCCCGATTTTTAACAACCAGCCCCAGGCTCCAGGTCCAGGGCTGGTTCCCAAAATACAGGGGACAAAATGGCTAGGGGTCCCCCGTATTTTAAGAACCAGTCCCAGGCCAAACCAGCCAGCAGGGTAATGCCACAGCTGGGGGAGACTTTTTATACAAGTCCCCCCGGCCAAAGCATTAACCCTCTGACCAAGGGCCCTGGGGGAGTGGGGACCCCCCCAATAAAGGCCCCCCCCCCCTCCAGAACTTACCTGACCAGGCTGAAGCCTAGTGCTGTCCCCAGTGGCCCTGTGCGGTGGCCACTGGGCTGATACTGGTGTAAAAAAATAGATGAATAAACCATTGTTTTAAACTGTGGAACTATGAGTCCCAGCAAGCCTCCCCCGCAAGCTGGGACTTGGAGAATCACAAGTCCCAGCCTGCGGGGCATTAAAGGGCCCGCTGGGTCTTGTAGTTCCACAGTAAAAAAAATAGATCAATAAATACACACTGACACATGAAAAATAAAAGTTTAATACATACATTACACACACACTGATACTTACCTATCTTGATCCCGTAGGTAGGTCCCAGTGGCTTGATCCGGTGCCTTGTCCTGGTTCCGGATCCATGTCGCCGTTCTTCAGCATGTCGATTTCCATGTCGGCGTCCGGTCCGGGGTCCGAAGAAATCCATGGTGGACCTGTGGAAGGAAATCCAACTCACCCAGGTCCTCCATGGAACCTCTTCAGTCTTCATCCGATGTAGTCCAGGTTTTCTTTCAGGTTCTTCAAGCTGCTGGCGACTCCAGCAGCTCCCCGCTGCGGACTGTCAGAGGCGCAGAGATCCTTCCTCCTCTGCGCCTCTACTCAGAATGAATTCTGGCCAATCAGGAGCCGACTTTCTTGCTTTGTAAATCCCCCTCCGGAACACGACTTTGCATATGACTGAAACAGTCGTATGCAGTCGTAGGGAAAATACTAATAGGAAAAACTAGGTTTTTCATATTAGTAAATTTCCCCCATAATCACTTGGCAATGAGGATGTAACCCTTGGCAAAAAGAAAGAAACTCCTGTCAATGAGCATGTAACCCCTGGCAATGAGCAAAAAACCTTGTCAATGCTTGTAAAACACCTGGCAATGAGCATGTAACCTTTGACAATGAGCATGTAATTGGCAGCAAGCAAGAAACCCTTTGCAATGAGCAAGAATCCCCTGCTAACAATCATGTAAACAAGCATGTTACCCTTGTCAACTAGCAATGAGCAGGTTACACCTGTCAATGAGAAAGAAAAATGTATTAACAAGCATGTAACCCCTATCAACAAGCATGAATCACCTGACAATGAGCATGTTACCCCTGGAAATGAGCATGTTACCCCTGTCATTGAGCAGAAAGCCCTGTTAATGAGCATGTAACCCTGGTCAACTAGCATGAAACCCCTGGCAATGAGCATGTAACCCATGATAAAGAACATGTACCCCCTGTCAACAAGCATGTAACCCTTGTCAAGGAGCAAGAAACTCCTGGCAATGAGCATGTAACCCCTGGCAACCAGAAAGAAACCCCTGGCAACGAGCATGTAGGTAAAAATAAACATATAATTGATGTTGGCGGTTGGACCACACCAAAAACTTTTTCGCTGGAGGACCCAAAATTTACAGCTATGCCACAGTATGTGCTGGTGCCAGTCTGCTATCTATGATTTAGGCCCTCTGTGCATCGATTAAACGAATGGTACATTTGAATATTGTAAGTCTTGTTCTTATTGTCGTTATTGCAAGATCCTTACAGCCGGTTATTGTGTGTTAGTTATTCTGTGAGTGTGTTATGGGCATTTGTAGCCTAGCTGGGTAACGTTCCGCAATGCAGCTGACTCTCAAATACTGAAAAATAAGATAACTACCATAATATGAGGTTGAAATAAAATGTGTAATGGTTTTGACATAAAAACGAGGCTTATACTGGGTCTTCTGTACTGCTTGAGCTTAAGCTGGCCATGGGAAATTGATGCCTGTAAAATGGACTAGCCAGATAATGTCTTAAAATATTATCTGTGGCAGATGAAGTAACTTTTTATGATGTGACATATTTGTAGAAATGGAATGTACAAATGCACCCATTTCCTCTAACAGCTAAGCGCTTAGATGAGCTTTCCGAACAAAATCCAAATAATCAGGCTCAAGCACATCTTAATGTCGTTCTGCGGTTCTGCTTTAATCAACTTAATCTTAGAATATCTTTCATTTGGTCACCTTTTGTGCTCAGCTGCAACCTCCATCCCACTGCTTGCTGTATCTTAAAGTGGCAGGAACACTCCTGGCTGCACATATGCTGTATAGGACATGGGCCCTTATTCTGATCGGTGCGGATATATCCGCGTGCGTTCGGCCCGCCGATGTTTTGTGTCTGCGCATGTGCAGAGGCGTCTCTGCGCATGTGCGAGCGGGGCGTACGGCCAAATCCCGCATGATATGTGAACACTCCGAACAGGGGGTGGAGAGGGGCGTGAAGGGCTATTTGGGCTTATTACCATATGCATACGCCCCGCGTTTCATGGGCGTTCCCATGAAAACGCTGGGCGTACGTATGGTAATGCGGTCGTGACGCACGTGTAGGGGGCGGATATATGACATCGCCGGATGTCAGCTGCCCGCCCAGATCCCTGCTTTTGCACGGAAAAATGTCTGTGTGGTCTGAGGTTGCGGGAGCTGGTGGAGCACTCGGTCCTGCATTCGATGGTCTGCGACCATCGAATGATGGGGGAGGTTCCCTGAGATGGAGGAGGCGTATTCCATGAAAATTACACGTGCGGTCCGTTCGGCCAGCTTCTTACCGCGTACGGACGGAGTTGGCGATCCGTATGGAAGGCGGGGTTTCGCACGCACGGTCCTGGCCGCATAATCGGCTCCGGCCGCACCGATCAGAATAAGGGCCATGGTGACTACTGTTCTACAATGGGGTACGAGTGCCCGGCTCAGCATCAGGACCCCACTTTTGTGTCATGTTGGCACCGATGCTGTGCATGTATAAGACCGCACAGTAGTATCAAGCTTCAAAAAGTGATAAAACGGTGTTAAACAGCCAGCCAATCAGCTCCTACCTGCCATGTTACAGGATGGATTTGAAAAAGGACAAGTACAAGCTGATTGGCTGGTTGTTTATCACACTTCACTTTATCAGTTTTTGAAACTTGATACATCTGGCCCAGGGAAAGTGTTATGGGGCCTACACACATAGCGATCCCCGGTCTTTTCTAAGCGATCTCATAGGGACCTTATTCAGGACCATTCGCTCCCCTGCGCGTACACGTACAGTGATGGTGAGCGACAGCACATGTACATAAACTGTTATACACATGTGCAGCCGCTTGCTGCGAGCAGGCGGGGCAAACTGCTTGTTTACCATCCCGTTTACACCTAGCAGTGCGGGTGGGGGGCATGGGATGGTGGCGACGGGCTGCACCCTTGGGAACGCCCAGTGTTTCAAGACAGTTCCCATGAAAACGCTGGGCGTTCCCATGTAATTGGGCTGGTCGGCGACCATTGAATGATTTCCTCCTTGCAGCAAGGTGCGAATGGATGTTTATGCTAAACACCCATTCACATGCATGCTGGGAACTCGGTGTGCAGGAGGGGGGGGCGGGAAATTCCCCTACATCGCTGTGTGTGGGGGGGCATAGTGATAGTAATGCATGGTCCCGCCTGTCGATGTTGCGCCAGTGATTAGTATCCAGCACGCTGGATAAATCAAGTTCATCGCTGGGGTCTCCGCGGTCAGTGCCCGTATTCTCAAGGAGAACACGGGCCCTAACAAATCGCTCAGTGGCACATTGCAGTGTGCTGAGCGATCTGAGCGTTCTGAGTGATCTGGCATCTCCCCTCATCTTCCCATACAGGGAGCCTGCATCGCTGTGTGCTGAGTGATCTGAGCGATCTGAGCGTTCTGAGTGATCTGGCATCTCCCCTCATCTTCCCATACAGGGAGCCTACAGTACATCGTTGTGTGCTGAGTGATCTGAGCAATCTGAGCTTTCTGAGTGATCTATCATCTTCCCTCATCTTCGACATGTGTAGGCCGCTTTAGAACGGGAAACCCATAACTCCACAAGCACATTTATATTGAAGGGTTTTTATTTGTGTCTGCTCCCTCTTATAGGTGAGTGATTTAAGTGTGGCCAGGGGAGTGGACAGGTAAAAGACACAGGGCGGGATGCACTAATGCAAAAATGCAGTAAAAACCCGTTATCAGGCACAGTTTTCACTGTGGGGCGGGGGGTGGGCATTGATACCCCATGATACCCCATATAAGCCTATGGGCTTCTTATCACGATCCATACCGCCCCACACCAACCCCCACCACCCAGCAATGCTGCACGCCTAAGTCCAGTGACCTCCTCCTCAGCCACTACATCCCCTTCTGGGTGCAGGTAAGAGGAGGTGGAGTCCTTGGCTGAGCAGCAGCCCCGGGTAAAGGAGGAGGGGGAGCTGCTGGAGAGCCACCGGTGTCCCACTCATACCGGGCACATCGCAAAGGACAGCTCTTACCGCAAAATCTGTCCTTTGCAATAATTATTGCATATGTTAGTGCATATGCGACAATTATCTATGTGGTAGCCGGCGATGTGCGGCGGACAGGGGCTGCGAATACCAGTGTATCCCACCCACAGTCTGAATCAAGCATCCCAGATAGGCAGTTGCCAATCAGCTTCTGCCATGTGTCTAGTACAGTGGTAGTGGTAATCAGGCAGTGGTAGTGGTAATCAGGCAGTGGTAGTGGCATCAGGTAAGAAATGTGTAGCACTAGTCACTGCAATAGTCCATGGCTAGGGCCTTAACTAGGGTGGTGCAGAGTGTGTCACCACACACAGTGATGTCACCACACACAGCAATGTCACCGCACACAGCGATGTCACCACACACAGCAATGTCACCGCACACAGTGATGTCACCACACACAGTGATGTCACCACACACAGCAATGTCACCACACACAGCAATTTCACCACACACAGCGATGTCACCCCACACAGCGATGTCACTACACACAACGAAGCAGGCTAGGGGATGCTGTTGGAGGCACTTGTTAATTATTTGTTTTAATTACCTTCAGTTGAAGCTTCTCTCCTTTTGAAGCCCAGCATCTTCTGACTGCACATGTCCCCTTCGCCAGACCCTTCCATCGCTAATACCTATACGACATTCATGAACTTAACGTGAAAGGTCTTTGTATTCAGTCCCACTGTGCTTTATTACATTTCAGGATGCTGATCTACCTGAGATTCAAACCCATCACTTTTGGCATTGCAGTAAGACACTCTATTCATGAGCTATCTGACTATTTCAAGCTCACCTTATTCTGCATGAAATACAGTATGATCAACATTATTGCTGCTGAGCTGATCAATGTGATGTGTGGCAGCAAGAGATAGAATGTGTGGCTGCACAGTAGATAGATCTGCTCACTTGCAATGCCCATTATTTTCAGTAGCTTCATATAGTTAGAAATATCATCGTTTTTATTCAGGATAAAAGAGCTCAATAAGTAGTATGTGTAACTGGAATGCAACCGGTTATGCGTTTAAATCCTGGGAATGGCATTATTGTATGTGAAAATTGATCATTTAAAAAAGAGTATTGTAACTGAGTAACTGAATAACAAAGACTTCTGAAGTTAAGTGCATGAATGTGGCATAAAGAGGATTTGTGCCCAATAAATGTATATACATATAAAACACAATAGAGGATTGGCGCCCGTTAACCTCTCCAATTGGGGGTAAACCTCTGAAGTTAAGATTACAGTTCCATAATCCATTGAAGTAAATATAGATGTCGTCTGAACATTTTTTATTAAAGTATATTAGACAGAGTAGCACAGGTCTATAAACAGCAAAGTGTGTAGCAGAAAGGTAACCCAACGCGTTTCATCTTTAGCAGACTTCATATGAAGAATTTGCCGAAGGAAGGGGTAGTTGATGGTTTAGAATAGTGGTTCCCAGCCTGGGGTACTCTGAAGATTGGTTGGGGGTACTTGAAGATAATATTGGTAATGGCGGAAGAAGATGAAGAAGTCTCCCAATGGCAGAAGAAGTCTCCCATTGCCGTGGAGATGAACCACATTGCGCCACTTCCATCTGCAGCATCATCAGCGTTTCCTCATGCTTTTTCCCAGCAATCCACTGGGAGCTACCTGGCTGCCCTCAGACCTCAGCACTCATCTGCCCCGTGCTGACACGGGTGGAGGAAACAGCGGCATTAATTCTTCAGGTGTCTGCCGAAACCCTAGAGACAGTACACAGCCAGCAGTCAGACACAGAGGGACCCGATTCCTGACCACACACTACTGCTCCGCTACCAGAGACAGTACACAGCCAGCGGCCAGACACAGAGGGACCCGATTCCTGACCGTACACTACTCCTCCGCTACCAGAGACAGTACACAGCCAGTGGCCAGACACAGAGGGACCTGATTCCTGACCGCACACTACTCCTCCGCTACCGAAGACAGTACACAGCCAGCGGGCAGACACAGTGGGACCCGATTCATGACCGCAAACTACTCTCCGCTACCGGAGACAGTACACAGCCAGCGGCCAGACACAGAGGATCTGATTCCTGACCACACACTACTCCTCCGCTACCGGAGGCAGTACACAGCCAGCGGCCAGACACAGAGTTACCTGATTCCTTGCCGCACACTACGCCTCTGCTACCGGAGGCAGTACACAGCCAGGGCCAGACACAGAGGGACCTGATTCCTGACCGCACACTACTTCTCCACTACCGGAGACGGTACACAGCCAGCGGCCAGACACAGAGGGACCCGATTCCTGACCGCACACCAGTCCTCCACTGCTCCTTAATATAAGGACACGCATACTGCCCACTTTCACTTCACTCTTAAGTACAGTGGATATTTCAAATTGAAAGGAGGGGGTACTCCTAAATGTAAAGCCTAATTAAGGGGTATGGGAGAGAAATACGTTTGGGAGCTGGTGGTGTAGAAGGCTGCTCACAGGTCAGAATACGTTTTGCCCACTTGAATCCTATAACATATTTACAGTAAATCTGCAATGGTGGAATACATGACCGTCAGCAAAGACTGATGACATCTCGGATATTTTTGGGCAGTACGGATGGTGTAATGGTTAGCATCACTGCATTACCGCCTCACAGCACTGAGGTCATGGGTTCAATTCCCACCATGGCCCTAACTGTGCGGAGTTTGTATATTCTCCCTGTGTTTGCGTGGGTTTGCTCCGGGTACTCTGGTTTCCTCCCACACTCCAAAAATATACAGGTAGGTCAATTGGCTCCCAACAAAACTAACCCGAGAATGTCTGTGTGTGCGTGTGCATGTGGTAGGGAATATAGATTGTAAGCTCCACTGGGGCAGGGACTGAGGTGAGTGTTCAAATATTCTCTGTAAAGCGCTGCGGAATATGTGTGCGCTATATAAGAAACTGTTAATAAATAAATATCATTCTGATACCATAGCCAATACATGGTTAATCTTGAAGCCCACTCGAATTAGCCTATGCTATTGAATAAAATAAATGAAATAACCACAATAGGTAAGTGCTTATATTATGTTTTATTACATAGCTATTATATAGTCATTACAGAATAATGCTAAGTGGTCTATTCAAATGATTATTTTATTTCAGAAACATACAGTTCAGTGCCGGAGCAATCTTCCAGTACGGATTACTTGTGATACGAACCCTTTGTTGGGTTACTCCTGCTATACAGGTTTAATCAAGACAGATATTTGGGGTCAAAGTGGCAGCATTTTGCCTTTATCACAGGGATTACTGCAACACTTTTATTTAGCGTTTGTGTAAGACATATTTGTGTTTGTGGTGTTTGTGTTACATTTTCCTGTCATGGTTTTGTGTGAAATAAATAAATGTTTTATCCCCTGGCCAGCTTAGTTCATTCTAGCGTACAAAAGCATAAATAATATTAATAATAATCATGCATAGTCTAGAATATATTGGTAGAGGTATTACAATGGAGAATAACCATGGTGACAGAGTAAACTTACTAAAGCTTCTAAAAATGAAAAATGAGGGTGTTGCCCGTAGCAACCAATTAGATTCTGTCTATCATTTCCTAGGATGCAATAGGGAACTGATAGAATCCGATGAGTTGCTATGGCAACTTTTCAGCTTTAGAAGCTTTTGCAAAAGGCAAAACAAAGGGGGCGATTCAGGTTGGCTCCGCATTGGGTCTGGAGACCGATGGCGCACATGCGTATTGGTGAAAACATGGGAATGCCCAGTGGCCCTTATTCCGACGCCGGAATCCCGACCGACGAAATCCCAACCGCTGAAATCCCGACCGCCGAAATCCCGACACTTTCTCTCTCCGTGGGTGTCCACGATAAATTAGTGGGCCCACTGCGTGGCGAGCATGTCCTCCCGACCTGTTCATACCCCCACTATCCACGTCGGCGTGGAGTCGAAATTAAAAAGTGTGGCGAGCGCAGCGAGCCACCGAGCCCGAAGTGTGGCGAGCACAGCGAGCCCCTGCGAGGGGACGCGGATGACTTCACATGTGTTCCGCATCCGCTCGCCACACTTTTTAAGAACAACTCTACGCCGATGTGGATAGTGGGTATATGAACAGGTCGGGAGGACGTGTAACACGTCCACTCGCCATGCTTCGGGCTGGCGTGTATAGTGGGGGTTTGAAAATGCCTCCTTTATTGTGCATAGGATGCACTTGCGTCCGCATACCCCCTTTATGCATGAGGCGCATGTGCTAATAATAACTGAGACGCAGGAGCGTCTGAGACGCCTCTCCGCCGGCGCCCACATGATCCCCTCTCCACCGGTGTCCGCTAGCGCAGGGGATCTGGCGGTTACCGGCGCTGTGTGAGAGGCGCTCACTAGGCTTGGCATGGACACCGGGAACAGAGTCATGGATGCCGGGGAAAGAGCCGGGCTGCCATGGAGTCACTACGCTAACTACGCTAGGCAGCCGTTGGACTACTCTGACAGCTTAGCTTAACCTACGCTTGCGTACGTATGCTAATTGGGCGCCCGGCTAATACACAAGTACCCTATTTTCACTTTTGTTTGTTTCAAGGATGCAATAAAGGTGGAATAAGGTTTGGCATGATGTTTTTTATTTTCAATGCTAACATCACAAAACCTTTAGTTTCAGTAAGGGTGTGTAGACATTTTTGTATATTCACTGTTTAACCCCAACATGCCTTGGCAGAGGTGAAAACTCTGGTAGGCAATGGAGTCATCTGCCTCCGGGCTCCTGCTCCCCAGGGGGCACATCTCCTCCCCTGCAAGTTTAAAACAGTTAATTGAAATCTCTTGTTATCGGTTCCGTGGCTGACTCCCCCTCCTAGCAGGACCATAGACACCACTCTCTTTAGTTTAAACATATTATACATAACATTCATATAAATATATACATATATTTATATAAGGAGGTGTGTGTTGGGGGGGCACCGATATTTATCTTGCACCAGGGTAACTGGGACGAACTTACGCCACTGCGTCTTGGCATAGATATCTGCGAATGCTGACGATAATATAATGCAGCACTGTATATACAGTAACAGTCTTGTAGACTGAACCAAAGGTAGTCTGACCTAGTTTTATACTTTCTCTGCAGAGTTTTTTTTCTCTCTAATATCAAACTGTGTAATAGAGGCAGCAACTTTTACCCATAATGTAATTGTAATATTTAGATAATGTTTTAGCACTGTATAGATTTTTGGGCATAGTAGACCCAGGTTTTTTTTGTAATAAATTGATTTAGCATATTAGCTTTGTATCCAATTGAAAGGAAGTTATATTTAAATACAGTTACTCAGGTTAGCCAGAATGGGTAATATCATATACGTAACTAGTATTTAGGACTGGCCATTTGCCGAGTGACTAGTTATATAGCCTTATTCAGAGTTGTGCGCAAACACAATGGGGCCGACTAACAGTACAAAAATCATTGATTTGTCAGCCGTGCGGCCACATGCAAGGATATTTGCGTACACTTCCCCTTGCATGCTAATGAGGGGCTTTGCATGGCTGGGGGCAGGCGTTCAGCCGAGGGGCAGGCGGCTTTTACCTGTTCACTAGACTGCAGATACATGCCTAGGGGACAGGTGAGTATGTCATTGCACATAGTGGGGCAGATGTATTAAGCCTTAAAGAGGGATGAACGAGAGGGTGATAACGAGTGATAAGCGCCAAGACAATTAGCCCCGAACTGTCATGGTATGTGCTGCATTGGGCTGCTTTGAAAAATGTCAGTTAGGAGCTGATTGGCTGGGCATTTATTGCCCTTTATCATCCTTGTGTTTATTTTTTCTTAAGGCTTAATACATCTGCGCCAGTGTCCCCTATGCGCCAGTCTGACTGAAGGGGACAGGGAGTGGGTGGCACAAAATGGTAGCGCATCTCCCCCATTTACTCGGAGTACAGAAGCCAGTGTCTGCGCCTGCCGACACAGATTTGCTGGTTTGGGCAGTACAGATAAGGGGGGAGATTCTCTAAGAATCTCCGCCCCCTTTCACCGGGGCGGCGGGGGGGGGGGGGCGGCACGGGGCGGCGGTGGGATGCGGTAGAAGCCCATTGGCTTCTATGGGGCATCACCAGATTTTTCTGGCGATGCCCCCCGCCGCGTTAACCCGATAACGGGGTTTTTACCGCATTTCTTGCTTAGAGAATCTCCCCCAAGGTGAGTCACCTTAGACTTAGTGATACATACAGTACCTCCTAACTGTTCCGCTTTCTGCTGGAACGGCCATATTTTGGGGACATTCCCACGTCCTGTGGGGGGGGGGGCGGCAGTGTCACACGGCGGGGGCGGCAGTTGAGAGTCCCCCCTGTCACCTGTGAATAGATGCTGTGCACATGCACACAGTGTCTATTCATGCGCACACAGCGGCGAAACCGGGGTAGTGGCCTCTCAGGAGCATTGGGAGTATAGGCCATGCCTCCTTCCCGCTAGGCCACACCCCCAACATTTCCGGGCACGCCTCAAAGTTGGGAGGAACGGTGATACACAATCCCAGTTGCTCAGATCAATGTATAGGTTCATCACAGGTGCATGACTGTATATGTAACGTAACAGGGGGAGGGGGGTAGCGCAGGGTGCCATGACACGTCATAGGGTTGGGGAAGGGCATAGGAGGCGGTAGGGGGATTAATTACAATGTCATTACCAGCATTGTACAGCACCATTTTTGGGAGCCTCCCAGCCATCCTGGGACAGTAGACAAGTACAGTATGATCTCTATACTTTCTATTATCATGTCAATTTGTAGATTTCTATCAGGGCCTGTTTGCTGTGTGCTGGGGGAATTATTATTTTTTTTTATATAGACTTTAGAACTTTTGAGGAAGCTGCCGAGAACAAGAGGAGGGGAAACGTGTTACGCATTAATCTATCATCTGGCTGGATAGAGTACTTGAAAAAGAAAAAGAATTTCCTTACACAGAGCGAACTCTGGAAAAGCACCAGCAGTTGGTGGCAGCCACTGCGTGGGGAAGTAAAGCCGGTGAGACCCTCAATATAAGCATTATGATATATTGTACTGTATGGCCAGTCTTATAAAGATACTAAAGGTAAATGACAACATTGCTATACAGGAACATTACAATTGATTAACAAATACTGTACACCTGTAAGCCTACAAGGACTAGGAATAATTGTTGCTGCTATTCTCTTCCTTTGCGATAATAACCGAGCCCTGCTTTGCCTGAACTGCACTTATACTACTGAACATATACTTGTGCAACTTCACCCCTCAGAGAAGTTGCACAAAATCTCCCCTTGAGCGATATATTGTCCTTTCGCATACAATATATCGCGTGTGATCTCAGCATCGGACCTACTTCCAATGACATGCAGTTTGGGCGCTTTGCAATTGATCACCGCAATCTCATGAAAAGAGGCCAGATTGCATTTGAATTGCCCTAGTGTATGGGCAGCTTAACTTTCCATCCATTTTTTCTGCCAAATTTCATAAAAATGAATTGGTGTGGGAGTACGATGGCCTGGGTGTGTGTGTGCGAGTAGAATGGACTGGGTGTGGGAGTACGATGGACTGGGGGTAGGTGTGGGAGTCTGATGGACTGAGGTGGGTGTGGGAGTAAGATGGACTGGGGGTGGGTGTGGGAGTACGATGGACTGGGTGTGGGAGTAGGATGGACTGGGTGTGGGTGTGGGAGTATGATGGACTGGGGGTGGGTGTGGGAGTAGGATGGACTGGGGGTGGGTGTGGCAGTATGATGGACTGGGTGTGGGAGTATGATGAACTGGGGGTGGGTGTGGGAGTATGATGGACTGGAGGTGGGTGTGGGAGTACGATGGACTGGAGGTGGGTGTGGGAGTACGATGGACTGGGTGTGGGTGTTGGAGTATGATGGACTGGGGGTGGGTGTGGGAGTAGGATGGACTGGGGGTGGGTGTGGCAGTATGATGGACTGGGTGTGGGTGTGGGAGTATGATGAACTGGGGGTGGGTGTGGGAGTATGATGGACTGGGTGTGGGTGTGGGAGTACGATGGACCTGGTGTGGGTGTGGGAGTACAATGGACTGGGTGTGGGAGTATGATGGACTGGGTGTGGGAGTATGATGGACTGGGGGTGGGTGTGGGAGTAGGATGGACTGGGGGTGGGAGTATGATGGACTGGGTGTGGGTGTGGGAGTTTGATGGACTGGGGGTGGGTGTGGGAGTATGATGGACTGGGTGTGGGAGTATGATGGACTGGGTGTGGGAATAGGATGGACTGGGGGTGGGTGTGGGAGTATGATGGACTGGGTGTGGGAGTATGATGGACTGGGTGTGGGAATAGGATGGACTGAGGTGGGTGTGGGAGTAGGATGGACTGGGGGTGGGTGTGGGAGTAAGATGGACTGGGTCTGGGTGTGGGAGTACGATGGACTGGGTGTGGGAGTATGATGGACTGGGTGTGGGTGTGGGAGTCTGATGGACTGGGTGTGGGTGTGGGAGTAGGATGGACAGGGGGTGGGTGTGGGAGTATGATGGACTGGGTGTGGGTGTGGGAGTATGATGGACTGGGTGTGGGTGTGGGAGTACGATGCACTGGGTGTGGGAGTAGGATGGTCTGAGGTGGGTGTGGGAGTAGGATGGACTGGGGGTGGGTGTGGGAGTAGGATGGACTGGGTGTGGGTGTGGGAGTATGATGGACTGGGTGTGGGTGTGGGAGGACGATGCACTGGGTGTGGGAGTAGGATGGTCTGAGGTGGGTGTGGGAGTAGGATGGACTGGGGGTGGGTGTGGGAGTAAGATGGACTGGGTGTGTGTGTGGGAGTAGAATGGACTGAGTGTGGGAGTACGATGGACTAGGGGTAGGTGTGGGAGTCTGATGGACTGAGGTGGGTGTGGGAGTAAGATGGACTGGGGGTGGGTGTGGGAGTTTGTTGGACTGAGGTGGGTGTGGGAGTATGATGGACTGGGTGTGGGAGTAGGATGGACTGGGGGTGGGTGTGGGAGTATAAAGGACTGGGGGTGGGTGTGGGAGTAGGATGGACTGGGGGTGGGTGTGGCAGTATGATGGACTGGGTGTGGGTGTGCAAGTATGATGAACTGGGGGTGGGTGTGGGAGTATGATGGACTGGGTGTGGGTGTGGGAGTACGATGGACCTGGTGTGGGTGTGGGAGTACAATTGACTTGGTGTGGGAGTATGATGGACTGGGTGTGGGAGTATGATGGACTGGGGGTGGGTGTGGGAGTAGGATGGACTGGGGGTGGGAGTATGATGGACTGGGTGTGGGTGTGGGAGTTTGATGGACTGGGGGTGGGTGTGGGAGTATGATGGACTGGGTGTGGGAGTATGATGGACTGGGTGTGGGAATAGGATGGACTGGGGGTGGGTGTGGGAGTATGATGGACTGGGTGTGGGAGTATGATGGACTGGGTGTGGGAATAGGATGGACTGAGGTGGGTGTGGGAGTAGGATGGACTGGGGGTGGGGGTGGGAGTACGATGGACTGGGTGTGGGAGTATGATGGACTGGGTGTGGGTGTGGGAGTCTGATGGACTGGGTGTGGGTGTGGGAGTACGATGGACTGGGGGTGGGTGTGGGAGTATGATGGACTGGGTGTGGGTGTGGGAGTATGATGGACTGGGTGTGGGTGTGGGAGTACGATGCACTGGGTGTGGGAGTAGGATGGTCTGAGGTGGGTGTGGGAGTAGGATGGACTGGGTGTGGGAGTAGGATGGACTGAGGTGGGTGTGGGAGTAGGATGGACTGGGTGTGGGTGTGGGAGTACGATGGACTGGGTGTGGGTGTGGAAGTATGATGGACTGGGTGTGGGTGTGGGAGTATGATGGACTGGGTGTGGGTGTGGAAGTATGATGGACTGGGTGTGGGTGTGGGAGTACGATGGACTGGGGGTGGGTGTGGGAGTATGATGGACTGGGTGTGGGTGTGGGAGTATGATGGACTGGGTGTGGGTGTGGGAGTACGATGGACTGGGTGTGGGAGTATGATGGACTGGGTGTGGGAGTAGGATGGACTGAGGTGGGTGTGGGAGTACTATGGACTGGGGGTGGGTGTGGGAGTACGATGGACTGGAGGTGGGTGTGGGAGTACGATGGACTGGAGGTGGGTGTGGGAGTATGATGGACTGGGTGTGGGTGTTGGAGTACGATAAACTGGGTGTGGGTGTGGGAGTATGATGAACTGGGTGTGGGTGTGGGAGTATGATGGACTGGGTGTGGGTGTTGGAGTACGATGGACTGGGTGTGGGTGTGGGAGTATTTATGAACTGGGTGTGGGAGTATGATGGACTGGGTGTGGGTGTTGGAGTACGATGGACTGGGTGTGGGTGTGGGAGTATGATGGACTGGGTGTGGGAGTAGGATGGACTGGGTGTGGGAGTATGATGGACTGGGTGTGGGTGTGGGAGTACGATGGACTGGGGGTGGGTGTGGGAGTATGATGGACTGGGTGTGGGTGTGGGAGTATGATGGACTGGGTGTGGGTGTGGGAGTATGATGGACTGGGGGTGGGTGTGGGAGTATGATGGACTGGAGGTGGGTGTGGGAGTACTATGGACTGGGGGTGGGTGTGGGAGTACGATGGACTGGAGGTGGGTGTGGGAGTACGATGGACTGGAGGTGGGTGTGGGAGTATGATGGACTGGGTGTGGGTGTTGGAGTACGATAAACTGGGTGTGGGTGTGGGAATATGATGAACTGGGTGTGGGTGTGGGAGTATGATGGACTGGGTGTGGCTGTTGGAGTACGATGGACTGGGTGTGGGTGTGGGAGTATTTATGAACTGGGTGTGGGAGTATGATGGACTGGGTGTGGGTGTTGGAGTACGATGGACTGGGTGTGGGTGTGGGAGTATGATGGACTGGGTGTGGGAGTAGGATGGACTGGGTGTGGGAGTATGATGGACTGGGTGTGGGTGTGGGAGTACGATGGACTGGGGGTGGGTGTGGGAGTATGATGGACTGGGTGTGGGTGTGGGAGTATGATGGACGGGGTGTGGGTGTGGGAGTATGATGGACTGGGGGTGGGTGTGGGAGTATGATGGACTGGAGGTGGGTGTGGGAGTATGATGGACTGGGGGTGGGTGTGGGAGTTTGATGGACTGAGGTGGGTGTGGGAGTACGATGGACTGGGTGTGGGAGTTGGATGGACTGGGGGTGGGTGTGGGAGTATGATGAACTGGGTGTGGGTGTGGGAGTACGATGGACTGGGTGTGGGTGTATGATGGACTGGGGGTGAGTGTGGGAGTACGATGGACTGGGTGTGGGTGTGGGAGTATGATGGACTGGGTGTGGGAGTACGATGGACTGGGTGTGGGTGTGGGAGTACGATGGACTGGGTGTGGGAGTATGATGGACTGGGTGTGGGAGTATGATGGACTGGGTGTGGGAGTATGATGGACTGGGGGTGGGTGTGGGAGTATGATGGACTGGGTGTGGGAGTATGATGGACTGGGTGTGGGTGTTGGAGTATGATGGACTGGAGGTGGGTGTGGGAGTATGATGAACTGGGTGTGGGTGTTGGAGTACGATGGACTGGGTGTGGGTGTGGGAGTATGATGAACTGGGTGTGGGTGTGTGAGTATGATGGACTGGGTGTGGGTGTGGGATTATGATGGACAGGAGTGTGGGTGTGGGAGTATGATAGACTGGGTGTGGGAGTACGATGGACTGGGTGTGGGTGTGGGAGTACGATGGACTGGGTGTGGGAGTATGATGGACTGGGTGTGGGAGTATGATGGACTGGGTGTGGGTGTGGGAGTATGATGAACTGAGTGTGGGTGTGGGAGTATGATGGACTGGGTGTGGGTGTGGGAGTATGATGAACTGGGTGTGGGAGTATGATGGACTGGGTGTGGGTGTGGGAGTATGATGAACTGGGTGTGGGTGTGGGAGTATGATGGACTGGGTGTGGGTGTGGGAGTATGATGAACTGGGTGTGGGTGTGGGAGTATGATGGACTGGGTGTGGGTGTGGGAGTATGATGAACTGGGTGTGGGTGTGGGAGTACGATGGACTGGGTGTGGGAGTAGGATGGACTGAGGTGGGTGTGGGAGTACTATGGACTGGGGGTGGGTGTGGGAGTACGATGGACTGGAGGTGGGTTTGGGAGTACGATGGACTGGAGGTGGGTGTGGGAGTATGATGGACTGGGTGTGGGTATGGGAGTATAATGAACTTGGTGTGGGTGTGGGATTATGATGGACTGGGTGTGGGTGTGGGAGTATGATGAACTGGGTGTGGGTGTGGGAGTACGATGGACTGGGTGTGGGTGTGGGAGTATGATGAACTGGGTGTGGGTGTGGGAGTATGATGGACTAACCCTCTATAACATATTAATTTATATCCTGAATTGCTGTCAATAAGTTTTTGGGAGCAGTTTTAACACATTGATTTTGTTCAACTTGGCGGCACTGTGAATCGAATTCTGTTTATTCTAGACTAGCCTTACGATGCCCACACCCCAGCGAGGGGTGATCCCCCGACCAGCCAGCACCGCAGTTTCTTCATCCAGATGTCCTAATCAGTGGCCATTGATGATCATCGAAAGGATATTAAGCATGTTAAAAAGTCATAACATGGAATCAGGATTTTTACATGTTTAATATCCCTGATCCCCTGGCATGACCATCAGAGGAGGGATCGGCGGATTGCCCCAATTAGACATACTCAGATGGCAATGCCGCAAACTGGTAACTCAAGGCTCGCTGTATGTTCGGACGAAGCACTCAGATCTGACAGCAGTAAGCATCTTTAGCCCTCACTTGCCTCCTGTGGCATTTTTGAATCACCCCATATAGATTGTTATCCCCTTCTCTTCCCCTTTGTTCCCATCTCCACCATGTTTTTCCCCTTTCCCCTACGTTCAGGTGCCAGTTCACAGTACCTCTGCTATAGGGGCAGTGTAGTGAGGTTGTTGCAGAGAATGTTTATTTTGTGACCTCCAGTGGAAGGGATAGGTGGGAGGTGTCCATTCACAGGACCTCCGATTGGGGTATTGTGGAAGGTGCTGATTCACGTTACCTCTGTTTAGGGTGGAGGAGGTGCTGATTTACAGGGCAGAGCATTGCACTGGGGCCTCCGCCCACCCATCTCTCCACATGCTGCCATACAGTGAATGGCTTCAGCACTCTAGTTGCTGGATAGCTCCAAACATCCCATTATTGGCATTGCAAACCCGGGATGGGGCTTTGATGACGTGATTCAGCTCAAATTGCGTCATCAGTTCGCCCACTTTCACTCCATGAATAGTGGTAAGTGGGGGCAAACGGGTAGAAGGTGATATGGAAGACTTGCCAACTTTTCCAGGATGCCAGGAGTGTTACCAAATTTTCAGGAGCCTCCCGGCCATTCCAGAACTGTAAAAGTATGGGTAGAGAATGCTGCACTCTGATTGGTGGATAGCTCCAGACATCAACCAAGGCCGTTTTACGCATATTGAAGCTTCAAACATCCAACAACCATCAAGCTGACAGTCAGTCGGTGTCGTGCTGCAGCCTGGTAGGCAGATACAGAATGCTGATTCACAATTAGAGTGCGCGGCAGTATTGTCTACCTGCTTACTGAGAATCTCCAGAAGCCCCAGTCTTCTAGTCAGATGCCCTCTGGCCCAGCCCGGCCCTAGGCCTCTGCCAAGTTAGCCTATACATTAAAATGGCCCAGCTTCTGATGCGGTCAGGGGTTGGCGCTGACTGGGGAACGGTGAGGTTGTTGTGTCCATACAGTCAGTGGGAGCCATGAGGGGAGGGAGGGGAACGTGTGCAGCTGCTAGACACATGCCTTGCAGCATTATATAATAGCTACTTTCTATTGTGTGATGTAATATTAATGCAAGGCACTGTCAAATCAATTTAGAAAATTGACTTCAACATTAGGGGTGGCACATCTAAGGATGGATCTCATCAGAGAGTCTTATCCATGATGGCTGCTGACAGCATAGAGTATAAATAAATGAAGGCAGTTGATAGGGCAGCACAGTTGTGGCTAACACCGGTCTGAAACAGATGCAGTAATGTTGGGAAGTGGACGGGAAACCAGATGGGAGGTAGTAGGGAAACCAGAAGGAAAACATTTCTGGGAGGTGGACGGGAAACTAGATGGAAAACATTTCTCATCTTGTAACACAGAGAGGGAACCGGTGCTATTCTGAGGTAATACAGAACTCATGGGTTTGCAGAGTCAGCAGATTTATTTCTGTCTTCATTTTGAATGGTTAAACTTAAAACCTGTTCCAGAAGCAGAAAGAAATCTGAGATATTTCAGAAATGAAACCCAATTCAATTAAACCGCATTAAGTAGAGATGTGACCGGTTACATTGCCTCGTACAGTACTTTGTGGGCCAATAATATACATTCCCCACTAGCAGTTTGTGATTCATGTACAAAATGCTTATAACAGAGGCTGCATGGTTTCACCTGTCTCAAATGTCTCTACCTCTGTTGCGATGTTTGCGGTACAGTCCCAACTGTCCTGATTTTTGTGGTACAGTCCAGTTTTTGGGGGACTGTCCCGCCGCCACTCTGGTGTAGATGTATGAAGCATTAATAACAGAGAAGTGAGCCAGAAGAGGTGTGGCGCATGGCAACCAATCAGCCCTAGAGTAACATCTATAATTTGAATAATATAAAATTATACAGAGCAGTTGATTGGTTGTCATTCGGTAATCGTTCAGTTTTCAAATTCTTTAGGCTGAGCATCTTAGGCCATTATTTAGTGTGGACTAGGGTAACAATATTAACAAACATACAATCAGTGGAGGCGCCAGAGAACGGACTGCAGAGTCCAAAATTCAAATAGCGGAGCCACACCCACTGCCAGTGAGTCTCAGTAAGCCATGTTTGCAGTTGATTTGGGGCCTGATTCAGACCCCAGTTGTATGCAGCGACGGACTGAGCCGCCGAAACTGCCCTGGCTACCTTTGTTGCATGCATGCACATACCGGACACGCGCATGCATGTGCACACATGCACTGCGCATGCGCTGCCTCTCCTGGCTTTCAGGAGAGAGGGACCTAGTGGCGTTTGATGCCCCCCTCTCTACTAGACCTTACCGGCACACAGAGAGCTGCCGGACCCGCCACGAGTCCAGCAGTTCTCTCTGTGCGCCGATCATGAGGCGGAGCCTCCACCTTGCAAGAAGAAATCCTCCCACCTGGCCATCGGCCCCTCTACCAGAACGGCCAGATTGCCAGTCCGGCCCTGGTTGTATGAGCTATCTAATGACAGACTGCAAGGGCTTAAAAGCACACGCAATCTGCTCCCAATCCCAACTGATCTGACGTGCAGCACCAGGGGCGCTGGAACGTTTTTAGGTTGGGGGGGGCAAGATATAATCTCATTTTGGCGGCCCCTAAATTGCTATATGTTACCCCCGGGCACAATACACACTGGCAGCCGCATATACACATGGGCATTATACACAGGGCACCGGCATATATGCATGGGCATTATACACAGGGCAGCGGCATATATGTGTGGGCATTATACACAGGGCAGCGGCATATACACGTGGGCATTATACACCAGGCAGTGGCATATACATGTGGCCAGAGACACCAGGACTGACATTAATCCAGGGGTTGTCATTTACTCGTAAAAAGTGGAAAAAGTGGCAGTGTCACCCCCAAACAGATTTATGTGATTATGTCTGATTATGATAATCAGACATAATTACATAAACCTGTTTGGGTGTGAATCCAGGGGTAAATGACAACCCCTGGATCTGTCAGTCACTGGGGAAGGGAGGGTGAGAGGAGCAGCATTTACCTTTAAGTTTTAGTTGTGGCAGCACAGCGTGATGGCTGCTGCTGCGGCTGTTGTAGGATGCTCCCGCGGCTCCCGCCCATGCACTGATCCACGCGACCAGTCTCCCTCCCTACGGCCCGCATCACGCCCGCCAATCACTGTGAACGCATCACATCCACAACCACTGTGATTGGCGGGCGCTGGTTCTCAACATCTCCCCGCAGCAGTCATCCATGTGGGCGGACGGCTGCGAATAGGAATCGGATTCTTGCTCGGCGGGCGGCTGCGATTAATCAGTAATATAGGCGGACGGGCGGGAGGCTGGATCAAGCTTAATCAGCCCACCGCCCGCCCGCCTATATTACTGATCAGGGCCGGACTGGGACCAAAAATCGGCCCTGGCATTTTGAGCCCACAGGCCCACCTGCAGCAGGCAGGAACCTTGCGCTGCAAAAAGGGGGTGTGGCCTCATGGAAAAGAGGCATGGCATCACAAAAAGGGGGCATTACACATTATGGCACACACCGCAATGCCCATTACACATTGTGGAACACACCATAATGCCCATTACAAACTATACCACATAACATAATATTACACAGGCATATACTGTGTATATTATAGATAGCTGACCAACACTTGTCCAAAACTTTTGAAAATGCCCAGATGCACTCCAAGTAGATATACAGTATAGTGTGTAATACACACAGGCAGCACGCATGGGACTTGTGTTGCCATCTAAAGAAACTGCAGCCCACACCAGCAGATTAAAGACTTAAAGGTCTTTAGTCTGCTGGTGTGGGCTGCAGTTTCTTTAAAACACAACACAAGTCCTATGTGTGCCGCCTGTTTGTATTACACACTAATATATATATATATATATATATATATATATATATATATATATATATATATATATAAAAGGACCAACCCCCCACCATGAATTAACAGTACCTGCTATTTGCTTCAGGTGTACCCTGACGATAAGCGCTGCTTCATCCGTCAGTGGGGCCGAGAGCTCATCTAGCTGATTTCAGCAGGCACCGCATGGAATCTTCCTAATAGCCTCCTGATGCACAGCGGCATCTTCAGCGCGGCCGCGCTCTTCAGCAAGGGGAGCCGGGGAAGCCGCCGCGTGTGTGAGGGAAGGGGGAGCAGCGGCCACGGCCCAGGCGACAGGTGAGCTCCAGGCACAGTGGAAGGGGGAACGGCAGCCAGGACAGGGTGCAGGGGGAGCCACGGACTCTGGGGACAGCTCGAGCCCCATAGCAGCTACGCGGGACGGAAATACACGTCATATGTAAATGACGTGGCTCAGGCTGTCAGCTCATTACAGAGACGCCTCCGGAGACGGTGCTGAGCTGACAGTCAATCGGCCCACCTGGCCATCGGCCCTTCTGGCATTTGCCAGAAGTGCCAGATGGCCAGTCCGGCCCTGTTACTGATTAATCAGCCGCCCGCCCGCACAGCTCTTAGCTCTAGCGCCTAAGTAATTTTGGGGGGGGCAAGCTGCCCCCTCGCCCCCCCCATTCTGGCGCCCATGTGCAGCACGTCAGATTAGAGGACCAATCCTCCAACCCCCGGGGCAGCGCACAATCTGCATACAATCCATCATACAATCCCTCATTGTCTTTCAGGTGTATGGGGCCTAAATTGCACTGTAAAATAATGCAGCCAATATTTACCTGCACAGAAACAAAATGACCCACCAAAATCTATCTGTCTCTGCACATGTTGCATCTGCCTCACCTGCAATGCAGCAGGGTTTTGTCCATCTGAAAATATTGCAGCATAGCTTACAGGTCTGAATTAGGCAATGCAGTATGCTATGGTGGCAAATATGTTCAGTTGTAACACTGGTGTAACGTAACATACATAGCACACGTGTGACACATGTAAACAGTTATACAGGGCACAGGATGCCACAGGCAGTACATATGTTGTCCTTGCATCAGTCCCACCAGTTGGCTACTGACTCCTTAATTTGCTGAGAGAATGACGCAGTGCCCCAGCGTCCCCAGCAAAGTAACATCTCCACGTCTTTGTGGGCTGAGGAGTCACCTGTAGTAAATATGCCTGGCACGTTCCTCCCGCATTTCGCCGCCTTGTCCCCTCCTCGCCTGATTTATGACTCGTACAGATATTTTGACCTTTTTAAGCTTCCAACAACTTCGGCTAATGTTGAACAAATGATCTGGAGACCCTTCAGGGGGCCGGAGTCAGCTGTCACCATTGTGATGAGGCTGACAAAAGGGAAATGTCACCGGGGGGGAAAACAATCTCATTTACAGGTCACTTCAGCTCTTAGGTATCGATTCCTTGCAATTCCCAGCTCCCCTATGTATAAGGAGAGGAGCTGTCTGAGCTGCTGAAGTGGCATCTCCCTCCCAACCTCTGCCCCAGCATCTGGAGGGGCCGGATCAGTGTACATTGCACAGCAGGATTCCAACCTGCAGCCAAGTTCCCATTGTGTTTTCCATAGAAAACATTGCGGCCTTCCATTTGGCGCTGGAGTTATATTCCGGCTCGCTACAGAATGAAAGGTCTGGAATTTGCAGCAGCAAATCAGCTCCCCCCAGGGGAACAGTTAATCGCAACAAACCGGATTTTTCAATTACCAATGTTAATTTTCTTGATCATTAATTTTTACTCCGTATGATGGTTTTCGTCTTGAAAGGTTTTAGTGCGGAGGAAGGATGCGAGGCAGGTGCGGGACTGGGTTTAGCGTTTAGGCTGAAGCTGCCAAATTCACTTTGCAAAAAAAAAAAAAAATCCCACCAATTTACCCACTTTCAGAGAATAAGTGCTTCAGAAATAATTCCTTTCTGCTCATAGCCAGCAATGTACTGCACTTTCCATTCAGTCTTGACTTTGCTATTCTTTAGCTCAGAATGGCTTGACAGCTTCAGACTATGAAACATCTGTCAAATACAGACAGTGCCATTTATTAAAGCAGAACTCCACCTTCTGATAACTTTGATTCAGTTAGCTGCGGTGAGGTACGCCTTATCTTATCCATACTTGCCTACTTTTTGAGTCTCCTCTAAGGGGGTGGGTGCGGAGCTTGGCATCTTTAAGCCCCGCCCCATCAAGTAAATGATGTGATTTGTGGCTCTTTAGGGAGTGGGAAGGGCTAAACGGTGCAATTTGCATCATTTTCATGAATACACTATTTCATGTGCAGATACAGCCTCTCACACACACAGAATATAGGCATGCTGCATATCATTTTAATCAGCAGAAGCTGCTGATGCCCCTAGGCATTCCAAATGCCCTAGGCAATTTCCTAGTTTGCCTATGCCTAAGGCCGGCTCTGCTGGCCATGCCACAAAACACAGCACTTCACTCCTAGCCCACCTCTGCCTTGCCTTTTTTGCATTACGCCGGCAGCCCCACCCCCCCTGCTGGCCCCCTCTCCCGGATAGGGCAGCCAGAATCTAGGCAACCCTGCACTAAAGCTTCTAAAAATTAAAAGTGGTGATGTCAGATTAATTTCTTTATTGCATCCTAGAAAATGATAGACAGAGGGACTTGTTCTGATTCACTCGCTCCCCCACACGTTCACACAAGGGAGCAATGTTTTCCATCTGAGCATGTGCATTTCTGCACATACTGTATGCAGATGCTGGACGCGAGTAGGCTCGGCGAACTGCTAAACGCCGTCCCGTTTGCACCTACCAGTGCGGGCAGGGGGCGGCGTGATAGGTTGCACCCATGGTAATGCCCAGCAATTCAGGGGCTTTCCCATGCAAATGCTGCCGTGATGCAGGTGACAGGGGCAGGCAGCTGCACACCCTCTTCCCGTACAGGAAGCAGTTTTGCGTGCACCTTCCAAATCATTCAATGGTCGGCGACCATCAAATGATTTGGCCCCCGCACCCAAGGCTGTGAATGGATGATTATACAATGGACCAGAATAAGGTTGGTTGCTGTAGTTAACAGTCTTCACTTCGAAGCGTTAGTAAATAAATATACCCTTAGTGCAGCACGTCGCAACACTTCCACGCATCCACGGGTGTGGTATGCCGCCCGGACTCAGACAGCGTGGCCAGCGCAACGCTGCGGGCACAGAGGCTCGCTACGCTCGCCACCTATTCTATTCTCCCTCTATGGGATTCGTGCCCCCCACGAGGGAGAATAGCCGACGGCCGTCAGGAACCCGGCCGTCGGTGTTTTAACAGTCGGGATCCCGACAATCGGGTTAATGACTGTCGGGATCCCGACTATCGGGACCCTGTCCGGCATCCGCATGGGCTTGCCAGCCCAGCCCCACTGACTTGACCCTTATGTGTCAGACATATTTTTTAGCCAGTCTGTTTCCCTTGGATACAGCATTAACCCCTTGAGTGGTAGGTTTTGCTCGGGCAGGAAAAACCTACCAGGGCAGGTTTGTCCTGCCCCAGCAAAACCAACCACAGTGGGGAGCCCCCTCCCCCCCCCCCCCCCTCACCTCTGCTCCGTCGTTAGTACGCTGGGGGATGTTCGTGACAGCTCGGGAGGACTCGGGTGCCTGAGCGCTCCCGAGACCCCCCGAGCCGCCCCGAACATCCCCGAGCCTGCCGCCGACATCACTGCTACTAAAAGTATGGCGGCAGGCGGGGGAGCGGTGTTAGAAGAGCTCCGGCGTGTGATCGCCAGAGCACAGGTGATGGAGGGTTGGGGGGTTGATTGGGGAGGGGGGCTCTAGAGGTGCTGCGCCAGTGGTGCACACCTGGACACCACTGGCGCGCACCTATTTCATATTTGTGGTATGCCGGGAAATTTTCCGGGACAGCCCGCTGCGGCAGCACAGCTGAGCCCGGAAAATTTCCGGGCATACCACTCAAGGGGTTAATGGCAGCTGTATCTACTACACTGCATGCATGTCACATACAAAGGCAACACAAATAAATAGATCTGCATAGAGTCATTGAGCCTGATTCTGGTTCATTTGCAAAAGTAAATTCATGATCTAATGGACAAAAACTTGTGCAGAGATAGTTAGCCCATTATCTGGAGTGCTCCTTTAAGACCACTGCAAATCCATCATACCATTAATACATTCGCTGAGTAATAGGTGTGTACAGTAGGATACAGCAAAAGGTTAATAAAGAAGCATAAGCGATATTTTGATATGTTATGGAAAGCAAAGCATCATATAAATGTAGATAGATCTACTGAACTACTGCTTGGAGAAAGGTAAAGGGCCCGATTCAGACCCACTCGCTAAGCAGGTTTTTTTTACATTGCCTAGTGGGTGGGTAAACCCCGCCCGCCACTTTATCTCTCTCCAAGGTACATCCTCTTAATCTACGTTGCCATCCCGACTGGATACACTGTGCCACTGAAAGCGGGATACTCATTACCTTTAGATAGTAATATATTTCTATAATGTCATATACAACAAGGACGGGGTACTGAAGCGGTTAAACGAGTTCCAATTTCTGCTCAGCCCAGCATTCTGTTGCCATGGAAACAGATTTGTTCTGACTTTTCTATACAGTGTTGTACAACACCAGCTACCGGGCTGTCCACTCTGCCACACAGAGGCTCATGGGGGCTGTCATTGACTATGATAGTGCGTCCATCACCAGGGGATGTCCCCTACTATTACCATGATCTAGTATGCCAATTCGTACAACTGCTTTCGATGCAAATCAGCCCTGTAATAGAAGCATTTTGATCTCGTTAGGAGAATTACCAGCAGTATTGAGGTTTATTTGCAGATCACAGGGAAATACAAAATGCACTGGGGCTATGTGTGACCTTCAGCAACACTACTGGATGCCCGTCCAAGTTTAATCAGCAAATAAATCTGGATATTTAACCATAAAATATGTATGGCTGTCAGTATCAGTACATATCAGTAATGAATAATGGATGCACATAGCTTGTGCCAGTTATTGCCTATTTTACATGTCTTTATAGAATAATTGCTGCTCCCCCATCTCATCCTAAATCTAGGCCTGAGATCCAGCTACTGTACATCTATCTTATCCCCATTGCCTGTCCCCCTCTCCTTGTTACATATTTATCTCTGACACCAGTCTAGATATCGTCTCTGACAATTCAGTGTCTGACATGTTTATGTCTCCTGGCGGCATTGGATTATTTGTCTCACAGTTCTCTAGATCGTTTTAATCACATTACAATTAAAATGTAAGCTGTCTGGTTCACATTCCTAGGGATGCACTTAACATCCTGGCAGTTGGGATGCAGTCACATGACAACGCCGGTATCCTGAATCGCGGACAGAATACCGGCACTGAAATACGGTTCAAAGATATAGATGCCGACTCCGGTATCTCGACTGCCGGCATGCTAATCGTAAGAATGCTGGGGCAGGTTAGGCCGGGGGGGGGGGGGGGTTAGGGTATGGGGTAAGAAGAGTAGGCAGTAATGGGGTGGTTAAGGCCCAAATTAAGTCAGATTCCGGCCAAAATCAGATGTGTTTGACATCTGATATGATCCGCTGCGCGGTCCCGTGCGCATCAGATCGGGGTTGGAGGTCAGACAGGCAGAAAGTAAGATGAGTCGGAATCAGACTCATCAGCGGCACATCAGAGGTGCTATTTAGCACTTGCGACATATCACATACAATTTCACTTGAGGGCGGGATGTACTAAAGGGAAAATGCGGTAAAACGGGGGTTTTACCGCATTTTCCTATGTACCATTACCCGTCCGCCCCGATTCCACATGGCAGGGTATCGCCACCCTCTGGGTGGGGATACCCTATAGAAGCCTATGGGCTTTTATCTCCGCCGCCGTCCGCGCGCCCCTCCCCCCCTCCCCCCTCCCGTCCTCCTTTGATCTCCTCCTCCCCCAGCAGGTGTCACAGCCGGCAGGTCATCCGGCTGCAGGGGGGAGGAGGAGATGCAGAGGGACACTGCCAGCCGCCGGGATGTGACGGAGACCCCCGCAGACCACATCACAGGTGTCGTGGGGGTCTCCGTCACCGCAACCCGATGCTAGCCGCATATGTTAGTACATATGCGGCAGCATCGCGGCGGCTGGCAGGCAAAGGGCGTCGATTTACTGTATATTAATACATCCCGCCCTGAATCCCCCTGCCTGCTCCCCGGGAATCCTTTTACATACAATAAATCATATGCGATTACCATATGTGCACATAAAGTGTAATCATAAGTGAGCCCTTCTGGGGAGCTGCCGGAAGAGCTCAAGGAAAATTGGGTTCGATGTCAAGTGGGACTAGTGTATTTATTATTTATTAACAGTTATTATATAGCGCACACACATATTCCGCGGCAGAGAATATTTGAACATTCACATCAGTCCCTGCCCCAGTGGACCTTACAATCTATATTCCCTACCACATGTAGACGCACACACAGACATTCTAGGGGTAATTTGTTGGGAGCCAATTCACCTACCAGTATATTTTTGGATTGTGCGAGGAAACCGGAGTACCTGGAGGAAGCCCACATAAGCACGGGGAGAATATACAAACTCCACACAGTTAGGTCCATGGTGGAAATGAAACCCCTGACCTCAGTGCTGTGAGGCAGTAATGCTAACCCTTACACCATCCGTGCTGCCCAGTGAATTTTGGGCACTTAAGAGTTAGGCTGCGGGGGAGGGGGGGTGTTAGGGTTAGGCTGTTGGAAGGGTGAGTTAGACAGGCAGGGAGAAGGTAAGCATTACTTACCAGACCCCTGCTGGGATGCCAATGTTGGTATTCTGACCACCGCCATGCCATCCGCCATCATCCATATGTCTTCTATTGTCTGATTTCACCTTATTGTATTGTAATTAGAGCGGGATGTACAATGGGTAAGTTGCAGATAAACCTCGCCTTTTCAATTTACAATTATTCATACATATGGCTATGTGTGCAATGAGTGGCTGGATGTAGCGCATGCAAAATGTGAGGCGTGACTGCTCCCCTCTTATAGTGTTAATTGTGATAAGGAGCTTTGATGCGCTTGTGCTGCATTCTGTATTGTGTGGGAGATAAGAGAGAGGAAGGGGTGACACTTCCACACTACGGATCCTCCAATTCTTTGCACACCTGTACACAAACTGTGCAACAGGAACATAGAAGGACTGTGTCCCCCTTTTTTTAATATGCCATGTTGGGGGGTCATAAGGATCCCTTATTTCTAAAGGCCCCCATACACTAGTGCAACTTTGCTTGTTTTCACTATTATTCATTATTGAATGCGATCTGTCCGCATGAATTCTGCTAAAATGGCCCTGCAAAAATGACCACTGTCTAGGAGGAGACAGATGATAGAGGTGCTACTGGCTCTCTAGCATCTGTGAGGGGACCGCTACATGTTGCTAGTACTCCCTGACAATGAGCATGCAAACCCCTGGCAACGAGCATAGAAAACCTGGCAACAAGCATAGTAACCCCTGGCAGTGAGCATGTAACCTCTGGCAACAAGCCAGAAACCCCTGGCAATGAGCAAGAAACCCCTAACAATGAGCATTCTACTTACACCACTGTGATATTGTTATCATTCATAACTTTAATCATAATTGTCTTGTGTGTGTAGGCACCTTAAGATTACATTTCTATCTAGATCTTGCACCTTCCCTCTCATCCTGATTTATCACATCTTCTGTGTAGAATTGATTTCAGCCTGTATCTTTGTAGCACTGAGCTGTAGATCCTCTTTTATATCTAATCTAATCTGTATCTTGGTCTTATCTATCACATTTCTGCTGCACACAGAACTGAACGTGTAAATGTGTATTGTTGCAGGACTTGGCAGGACACCAAATGTTACATTAACCCACAGTCATGACTGCTGTTTAGTATGGCCACATTGCACCCTACTGTTGACCCCTTCTAGAAGATGGTGGACACTTGCGGAAACCAGGACTTTGCCTATAATAGCCACGTTTAAAAAGGCCAATTAGATCAGCCTCAACTCCGGTCCTGCCAGGTCTTGTGTATGTAGAAGGCACCAGGATCTTCAAGGAGATGGCCAAGAGGAGAGCCTGACTACAGGACTGTCAGCACCCCACAACCTGAGGGGGAAAAATAACCAAAACCAACCTGACCTCGTTGCATACAAGAAGCAAACCAAGTCGCAAGCAAAGTACGCCAAAGCACTACCTGTGCCAAGCAGGTTACAATAACAAGTGCTCTCTGTCAAACAGAAGCAGCCAAAGTATAAAAAGAAACCCAAAGGCTCCAAGTGAAGCACTTATGGTACTGGAACCGGTCCGGGAAGGACACCAGTGGACCAAGGAGATGAAGCACTGGACAGACCCAAATGAAGCACCACTGGATCCAGGAGCCGATGGCAGAAGGAACCAGGACCACAGGAACCAGGCGAAGAGGCAGGTGACTGAGCTAAAATGGACACTATCACCGACAGGGCTGTGCTGGCCTGGGTCCCTTAAAAGGATTCAGGTGTCCAATCACCTGAGCCAGGTCCAGCCCAGCACCCCGATCAATAGTCATCCATTTTCTTTGACTGACTGGACCGTGGGCCAATCAGAATGTGCGGGTGGGGCTTCAGGGTTGTCGTGGTGGGATCTATGCTCCGTTTCACAGCACCTTGAATAAAAAACAAACATTGGTTTTGCTTTGCAATCGATGGAGGGAAACCATTTGTTTCTTCCCCATGATTTTAAATCATCAATGGTTGGCAGTACCTATAGGCAGAGGCAAAACCAGAACTTAGTGGGCCTCATAGCAACATATTCAAGGGGCATATAAGTAGTCGCCATCTTGGTACAGGGAATGAAGCTTCCCTTGAGGAGTAGCAACACTGAGTCATTAAACGCATGTGATGTCAGAGCTTTTGTTAACATATGTGGAAGGTTTTCCTCAGTAGTCGCACAAATCAGTCTGACTAAGGTGCTATCTACCAGCTTTCCTATGAAGAATGGAGGCGGTATGCCACGTAGGTGCAGAAGGTGCATTAGTTAGTTACAGGTACAACCCAACGAGGAGGCAGTGAGAGGCAGCATGAGGGGTCTCCTCCATCAGAAGTAACTTCTGATCAGAGGCGTAGCTAGGGCGGGGCACATGCTCCGGGCGCCGAGATGTCACCGGGTGCCGAAGCCGTGCACTCTGCCGCCGGCTCCCCCACCCAGAAACTTTGGGCGCTGGCGCGTGACACAGGAGACTATCCTGTACCGAAGTGTAGCACAAGAAATCCGCTACTGTAATTTGCAGCGCTGTGCACAGGAGACCCTGCGGGGCAAGACACATCACAGCAAGACACCTAATGCAACTTCTGGGTTCCGGACACAGGACACCCACCGCCTGCCTGCTGGAGCCGATGCGTTCCAATACCACTACCAGAGCCTGCTAGAGCAGAATAGATCTGCTACTTCCGAAGCAGGCCCTGCATAGCACCGCTTGTATTTTGGGGGGATCAAAGTGATGCCTGTCAACTGTATAAAACCCCTCTCACCTCACATCACCATATCTCTTCTTTCTTACTCCCTCCCCCCTCCCCCTCTTGGCCCCTCCACCTCTCTAACCCACCTTCCCCTCTCTCACCCACCTTCCCCTCTCTCACCCACCTTCCCCTTTCTCTCATTGCCCCTCTCATTTCCTCCTCCTCCTTTCTGTCTCAGTTCCCCTAACCCTATGTCTCATCTATCTTCACTCCCCCCCCCCTTTTTAATCTCTCCTCATCCTCTTTTCTGTTTTTGTCTATCATGTACTTTCTGTTTCTCTACCTCTCCCCCCGCACTCTGTCCCTTGGTCTCTCTTCCTCCTGCCATCCTTCTTTCTCTCCCCTCCTGCCCACCTGGTCTCTCTCTCTCCCCCCTGCCCCCCCCCCCCCCCTTCTCTTTCCTTCGCTCTCTCTCCACCTGGCCCCTCTATTTCCCCTGGTCTAGCTTCCTCTTGCCACCCTTCTTCTGCTCTCCCTTGCTTTCTCTCCCTCTGTCCCCCTCTCTCCTGGTCTCTCTTCACCCTGTACCCTCTTTCTCTCTCCCCTTCACTCTTTTCCCTATGCAGCCCCTCTTTCTTTTAACACTCTCTCACTCCACCTCACCTCTCTCCTTTTCTTTCCCTGCCCTTAGTTTCTCTTTCTCCTCTCTCCTCCCCACTTGTTTCCACACACTTCTCTCTCTTCCTCTCTCTCTCTGAAAGTCTCTCTCCCCCCTGTCTCTCATCCTTTCTCTAAATTACACTCACCCTCTTGATCACTTCTTTCTCTGTGACACCCTATGTCTTGCTCCTCTCTTTCCCTCTTTTTTCATGTTGCCCCCTCTCACCACCTGACCACCGCTTTCTCTATCCTCTCTCTTTTTCTCTCTCTCTTTCCCCAACACACTTTTGAGAAGGGATGTACACACCAAGCACTAGTGGCAATGGAGGTGGGGGGACCTTTCAAAATGTTGCTATGGGGCCCTCAAAGTTGTAGTAATGCCCCTGGCATATTGGCTAGCGGTCCAGGCAGCGGGAGACTTGAGCTCTGGGGCAGAAAGCAGCCAGCGGCCAGCATTGGAACCCCTCACACACAGCGTGGACAATATGAAAAGACCATGTGAGTATTTCAATCTGAATGTTACTGTAATGCACTGGGACAGGGAAGGTTTTTTTTATACAGAGAGGGACGGGGTGGGCAGTTGTTTGCCCAGAGGAGAGATTTCAATTGGGGGGCTGTTATGCAGTGGGAGGGGGGAAGAGGATTTATATGCCCAGAGGGGGCACATAGCTACACCACTGCTTCTGATAACCACACGGCAGGCATAACGAAACTATGGCCCTCCAGCTGTTGTAAAACAACAAGTCCCATCATGCCTTACCACAGTTTTGCTATTAGGGAATGCTAAAACTATGGCAAGGCATGCTGGGATGTGTAGTTTCACAACAGCTGGAGGGCCACAGTTTGGCCATGCCTGACATTCAGCACATAGCATTGACACCTCCCTTTACCCGATGTGTAAACCGATGGCAACTCTTATTATACCACGCACTATTTATCTCTTTGAAGCGGCAGCGTGTGCAGGGCTGACAGTCTAGATTTAGTTTTTACTCTGTGCTCCAGTTTTAGTGGCAAATCTACACATCCCAGCAGCTATTTATAGGAGTGAGATAACCAACCTAGTCCTGAAACTTCACACTTCACGCTGAACACATCGCAGCCGTTCTTTTCAACCAAGTACACAGGAGCTGGCACAGGTGACATAACTGATACTTCACCCAGCAACACGGGCCTCATCTTCGTGGCAAACGTCTCATACTGCTAGACAGGAGCCTGGGAAGGTTGTGTCATGTGGAGAACAAGCTGAGGCGTCAAGATTCATTGCGCTGTCGGAAGACACTCACATATACCGTGGTGTGCGTTAAGGAATTCAGTGCTCTGTGTGCATTTCCTACCCAGGAACTCAGTACCGCAGGAGGATAAAGGAGAATGTCTGAGGATATATTGTGCTTTTGTGTTGTCAATGGTGACAGCAGCTGTCATTATGGACAAGCCCAAATCTGCTTGCAATGCTCCTAAGATTGCAGAATGGAGGAAGCCTATTCATAATCTCTAAGCATACCTAGTTCTGCAGCAATTCATCAATGTCAAGACTGGGAACCACCCACTACTGCCCCATAAGCCGCCCCCACACTTAGGGCCTTATTCTGGTTGGAGCGGCCGGGCCGTACGCGTACGTCCCGGTGTTTTTCATGATCTGCGCATCCGTACATTCGCTAATGCGCAAGCGCGACCACTCACCCACGCTTACGGACGGGTCTCTACGTGCGAAAAAACCTGTACGCGAGTGTACGGGTATTGGGGGCGGCATAGGGGCGTGAAGAGGGGAGCGGCCGAAATAATGAGGGAAAATGGGCGTAAATATGGGCGTACACGGGGGTGTGCACCAAAAATGAGCGGTGCTACTACCGCACGATCGACTAAGGCACCGTTCATTTCGGACACAAAAAAGGCGGCCGCCAACCGCCATCTCAAACCACCCCTACAGATACCGCATGCCAGCGTGCGCCTGAGTTTGCTAATTAACGCTGATTCCTACTCAAACACATACACCTGAATGTAATAAGCAATGCTGCAGTCTATTAAGTCCAAACCATGATTTCACTACCTGCAAGCCACACACAGCACTCAAACACATTGGAAGCTTATCTTTCTATACTTCTCTACATTTAAAGGTTTGTTTAATTTAAGGTAAGAATCTTTTTAAGACCTGCTTATATATGCTAAGGTAGGTATTTGCTAAACAGTTAGACACATTCACTACGTGCTTTCATAGACTTTACACAGTAGCACACTCAATCTACACAAGTCGACATGTGTCAACGTGTTCACTCTAATACAAACATATGTTTTGTATTTAGGATACAATAACATAAACCACATCTAACACCTACAAAGGATGTTTCAGCAATGTTTTAAGCCCATGACCACTATTTTGCACATTAATTAATTCAATCAATTAATTAATTTTCATAATTATAGTTGAAAGGCAAAATTTGCAGGTCCATATATATGAAGGGTATGTCAGCGTACACGGACGTACGCTCACTCTCACGAGCAGTGACATAAGCTGACTTTTCTATTGAAAACAATAGGGACCCGTCCGTGCAAGCTGGCGTACGCTCAGATCTCCGCAAGAAGGCGGTGGGAAGACGGACGAGAGACGTCCGTAAACGGCGGCGTAAGCTCAGTTGTACGCCAGTTGACGGAGTGTAAGGGCTGGCCCGTCCGTGTACGTTGGTGTACGCTCATTTGTACGCCACTCCCCTTCTACGTTGTTTATGCCCGTACGTATGCGGCTGAGTTGTGGGTGGACTTAACCCCAACGGCCGCGTGCGGCTAGCGTACGTTAATAGCGAACGTACGCACGTTTGGCAGCTCCAACCAGAATAAGGCCCTTAATGAGACTTTGCACTGTATGGAATTGTCATTGTTCATTTCGGCCTAAGACTGACCTAGCAACATCCTAAAGGAAACATAGGCCTGAGCCTAGAATGGGGAAATTACAGAGACAGCAGTCAGGAGGGGTAGATCATTTAACGTAGCCATGGAATGGAGCCATGGATGTATTCTGTAGGTGGCCCCAATTGAACAATTTGCCAGTAGGTGGTATCATATTAACAAGAGGTGGGCTACGGGTGTGGTGCTACCAGCGATCGCTCCTAACCTAATTTCACAGTGGGCTGCTGCTACCCCCCTTGCCCAGAGAGGAGACTGCCGCCGATCTGGCAGATGCCGAGATTGGGGCATGTGTGGTCGACCGTGCATGCACAAGCCCCCAGCTTCTATGGACTGCACCCCTTAGAAGTGAGATTGGGCTGTACCTTTTGAACACTCAGCATCACTTTCCTGCACAGCAGCGCAAGATGGTCTCAATGACCAACACAGTGATCAACTTGTATGTCCATCGGACAAAAATAACTGATCACAATGGCCGGGACCTTCGGACACAAATAACTGATCACACTGGCCGGGTCCATCAGACAAAAATAACTGATCACACTGGCCGGGACCTTCGGACACAAATAACTGATCACACTGCCCAGGACCTTCGGACACAAATAACTGATCACACTGCCCAGGACCTTCGGACACAAATAACTGATCAAACTGCCCATTGCCTTCGGACACGTATAAATGATCATACTGGCCGGGACCTTCGGACACAAATAACTGATCACACTGCCCAGGACCTTCGGACACAAATAACTGATCACACTGGCTGGCAGAGCCAGATTAAGGTCTAAATGGGCCTGGAGCTGAAAATGATCACGGGCCTATTATGCGCAATGATAGGGGTTGTGGCCAGCACCTAATAATGTAGGGGGGCGTGACCAGTGTTCTGGTTGGGTGGTCTGCTCATAGGTGTGTCTCTATTTGTGTAAATACTTTCAACTAATTATATATGCCTGGAAAAGGCAGGGGGATATATTGGCGGGTGCACTCCAAAGGTGCACCCGCAGGACTCTGATGTCCTAAGATACTTGCGGGGTGAGGCGGCACTCCAGTCATAAAAAAATACTGAAAACCGAAACTTGGTAGACAATATGTCAGCACCTTTTATGTGGTAACCTAATTTTACCACACCATATACTCCTTATACAAATCATGCAACACAATAGTAACCCTTTATACTGTACTTGCTTCTTACACATTATGCCACATGAAATGAGACGAAGTTCACACCGATTGAGCAAAAATTCACACTATGGCACACAGATTGAGTCAAAATTCACGTTATGCCACATGGATTGAGCCAAAATACACACTATACCAGGCATGTCCAAACAGTGGCCATCCAGCTGTTGTTAAACTACACATCCCAGCATGCCATGACATAGTTTTAGCATTCCCTAATTGCAAAACTGTGGCAATGCATGATGGGACTTGTAGTTTCACAGCTGGAGGGCCATAGTTTGGACATGCCTGCACTATACCAAACAGATTGAGCAATAATGCACAATATGCTTAATAAATAGGGGCATTGCGCGCCAAAGGCACACATTAAAAATTTACACCATAATGCCCATTACATGTTAAGCCTCACACCATATTCTCCATTACGTATTATGCCAAACACCATAATGCCTATTAAAAATTATGCTACATAAGTGTTGCTTACCTACATGTTCATTGCCAGGGGTTCCATCTTCATTGCCAGGGGTTCCATGCTCATTGCCAGGGGTTCCATGTCGTTGCCATGTGGGATTACATGCTCATTGCCAAGGGGGAATACATGCTCGCGGTAACTGGGGGACAGTCGCCACCGGGCAAAAATGACAGCCATTAACAGCCAGGCAGAGAGCAGGGCGCTGCCCGGCTGTATTCAGAGCACTGCATGTCCCGGCTATTTGAAATAATACCCCTTTCATACCAGAAAATGCAGGTAATATGGTCCCAGGATCATGCAGGGACATTCTCGGACTGGCCCCTTTTACACCAGCCTAGTCCCTGCATTTTCTGGTGTGAGGGGGAGAGAAAACCACCCCCGCCCCCCTTTAAACAACCAGCTATATCTTCGGAACCAACTGACCCATTTACATGTAGCCTTCGAATGATTTTGGTCCCGTGAAACTGGGCCGTTTGGTTCCAGAGAAATCTGTCCTCAAACAACAGCCATAAAATTACATTTCAGAAATGAAAAAAAAAAAATAGTTTTACCTGCAATATCTCTAGAACCAATGAATCCATATGGACCAGCCTGGTATCAGATTGAAGGGCCAGCGATTTGGGTTCGACTGAGATCAACCTCGAGTTTCTGGTTGGAATGAGCTGGTCCCATGTTATCCTATGGGGAAAACGTTCCAGGTGTGCCTGGCGGTATCTCCGGTTCCCGGGGGGCTAGCGACGCGGGGCTGGTCTCATTGGAAAGCCCTGACCCTCAGCTACAGCCTATTTGGAGAGTGGGCCTGGAGCTATAGCTCCATCAGGCCCATTGTTAATCCGGCTCTGCTGGCTGGGTCCATTGTACACACATAACTGAATCCCTGCAGAAGCCTATGGGCTTCTTACTGCAGAGCTGTATGAGGGATCCTTCACGGATCCCTCCCAGCATGCCCCGCGGCTGGACTCGACGCTCTGCGCATTCGCAGATGAACTCTCGGGTCTCAGACTCGGAAGTCCGATGCCTGAGCTGCATCGCAAGTGACAGATCTTATCACAAGAGCTGTCCCTTGTGTTAATAACAGCGTATGTTAGAGCAGTTTCAATTATCCCAGCACCACTTTTCCTGTATATGGCCAGAGAAAGATGTGCAAGGTCAGGCATATATTAGTGAGATTGGGATTATGCTATCTCAAGATGGTGGAAATTATCACAGGGCTCACTGTGTTTAGATAGATAGATAGATAGATAGATAGATAGATAGATAGATAGATAGATAGATAGATAGATAGACACGACATGACATCACAGCACGACTTCCCAACCCCTCCATATCACAACACTACCTCCCAACCCTGCCACATCAATGAACTACCTCCAAACCCCTTCACATTGCTGCACTACCTCCCATCACCTCCACATCACAGCACTACTTGCCAACCCCTCCATATCACAACACTACCTCCCAACCCTGCCACATCAATGAACTACCTCCAAACCCCTTCACATTGCTGCAGTACCTCCCATCACATCCATATCACAGCACTACTTGCCAACCCCTCCATATCACAACACTACCTCTCAACCCTGCCACATCAATGAACTACCTCCAAACCCCTTCACATTGCTGCACTACCTCCCATCACATCCATATCACAGCACTACTTGCCAACCCCTCCATATCACAACACTACCTCTCAACCCTGCCACATCAATGAACTACCTCCAAACCCCTTCACATTGCTGCACTACCTACCATCACATCCATATCACAGCACTACTTGCCAACCCCTCCATATCACAACACTACCTCTCAACCCTGCCACATCAATGAACTACCTCCAAACCCCTTCACATTGCTGCACTACCTCCCATCACATCCATATCACAGCACTACTTGCCAACCCCTCCATATCACAACACTACCTCTCAACCCTGCCACATCAATGATCTACCTCCAAACCCCTTCACATTGCTGCACTACCTCCCATCACATCCATATCACAGCACTACTTGCCAACCCCTCCATATCACAACACTACCTCTCAACCCTGCCACATCAATGAACTACCTCCAAACCCCTTCACATTGCTGCACTACCTCCCATCACATCCATATCACAGCACTACTTGCCAACCCCTCCATATCACAACACTACCTCTCAACCCTGCCACATCAATGAACTACCTCCAAACCCCTTCACATTGCTGCACTACCTCCCATCACCTCCACATCACAGCACTACTTGCCAACCCCTCCATATCACAACACTACCTCCCAACCCTGCCACATCAATGAACTACCTCCAAACCCCTTCACATTGCTGCAGTACCTCCCATCACATCCATATCACAGCACTACTTGCCAACCCCTCCATATCACAACACTACCTCTCAACCCTGCCACATCAATGAACTACCTCCAAACCCCTTCACATTGCTGCACTACCTCCCATCACATCCATATCACAGCACTACTTGCCAACCCCTCCATATCACAACACTACCTCTCAACTCTGCCACATTAATGAACTACCTCCAAACCCCTTCACATTGCTGCACTACCTCCCATCACATCCATATCACAGCACTACTTGCCAACCCCTCCATATCACAACACTACCTCTCAACCCTGCCACATCAATGAACTACCTCCAAACCCCTTCACATTGCTGCACTACCTCCCATCACATCCATATCACAGCACTACTTGCCAACCCCTCCATATCACAACACTACCTCTCAACCCTGCCACATCAATGATCTACCTCCAAACCCCTTCACATTGCTGCACTACCTCCCATCACATCCATATCACAGCACTACTTGCCAACCCCTCCATATCACAACACTACCTCTCAACCCTGCCACATCAATGAACTACCTCCAAACCCCTTCACATTGCTGCACTACCTCCCATCACATCCATATCACAGCACTACTTGCCAACCCCTCCATATCACAACACTACCTCTCAACCCTGCCACATCAATGAACTACCTCCAAACCCCTTCACATTGCTGCACTACCTCCCATCACATCCATATCACAGCACTACTTGCCAACCCCTCCATATCACAACACTACCTCTCAACCCTGCCACATCAATGAACTACCTCCAAACCCCTTCACATTGCTGCACTACCTCCCATCACATCCATATCACAGCACTACTTGCCAACCCCTCCATATCACAACACTACCTCCCAACCCTGCCACATCACTGATCTAAGTCACAACCCCTTCACATTGCTGCACTACCTCCCAACACCTCCACATCACAGCACTACTTCCAAACCCCTCCATATCACTAAGCTACCTCCCAGCACCTCCACATTATTACACTATCTCCCATCCCCTCCGCATCACAGTTACCTCACAACCCTCCACATCACTGAACTACAGTACCTGCCAACCCCTCAATCTTATTGCACTACCTTTCAGTCCTGCCACATCACTAAACTACCTCCCATCCCCTCTACTTCGATGAACTTCCTCCAAACTTCTCCACATCATGCAACCCCACAGCTCCCAGCCTCATACTACAGCAATTCAACACTCTATTCTCTACAGCTGTACAACCTAATACAACCTACTGTATGTAAGCTCACACTACAGTAATATCACAGTCCCCAAGCACACACTACAAATATACCATCACCACCCAGCCCACGCTACTGCAATACCGTCCAGCCTGCACTACAGCAATACCACCTCCACTCAGCATGCAGTACACCAATACCATCACTACTCAGCCCGCAATACAGCAATACCATCTCCATACAGCCCACACTACAGCAATACCATCGCCACCAAGCACATACACTACAACAATACCATCACCATCCAGCACACACTCACTACAGCAATACAATCTCGAACCAGCCTGCACTGCAGCAATGTCAGTAATGCCAGCACTACAATAATACCATCATACCATCACCACCCAGTCTGCACTGCAGCATTACAATCACTACCCAGCACACACTACAGCAATACCCTCACCATCCAGCCAGCACTACAGTAATACCATCACCATCCAGCCAGCACTACATTAATACCATCACCATCCAGCCAGCACTACAGTAATTCCATCACCACCCAGCCCAGACGACAGCAATACCATTGCAACCCATACAACAATACAGCAATACCATATCCACCTAGCCAGCATTACAGCAATGGTTCTTTAAGAAATAGTTCAAACATTTTTCTCAAAGTACGTGTGTATGTCCCAAAATGTGTTGATTTTTTTTAAAGCATTAAATTATGTACATATGTAGCTATAATAATCGCTATTTAACTTTTATTTCATATATTTTTATTGCCATAGCTGCTAATTTGTTACAACAATATGTAAATAGCTATCATTTATGTATTCTGATAATAATGAGGTTTTGACAGTGTTGTGTACATTTTTGGAAAATATATTAGCCAGTAAAGTAAATATCTGCAAGTATTATCATATTTTCCTTTTTTATGTTTTTAAAGTTTCCTGACATAAGATTCTTTTTTTTTGTCGTTTTAACATTTTTCTTACTAGCGCATCGTGCCTTAATATTTATCCTTTGAAGTGCGAGGGTTTATTTGCGTTGATATGCCTGACAGCATAAACAAGCCACCATGATCTAAATGCCCATACACACTGGGCAATTTGTAGCTGAAAGCAGCTCACTCACCGTTTGAGCTGCTTTCAGTTTAAAAGTAGGCCAGTGTGTATGGCCCGGCGGTGAGCACTGATGTGCGCTCCTGCATTATCGCCGGGCGCCGCCACTCATCTGCTGAAATTACCAGCTGAGAAAATGACTTTCCATAGTGTCCTGCTATGGAAAACCACCCACCCCCGCAAAAATTACTTGGACTAGACGGGCGAAAACCGCATAGTGTGTATGCACCGAGCAATTTTCAGCACAGCGAGTTTCACCATCATCGCTGTACACACACGCTGCGTAAAATCGCCCAGTGTGTATGCACCTTTACGGTGCTCATGGTCTCTTAACTAGTAATCTGTGACTATAATATACAGATGGAGCCCCTCTCATTCAGGCAGGGGCTGGCGGTGGATTTGCCAGCCACCAGCTGCCGGACCTTCATGGAGATGGGCAGGGTTAGGGGGGGGGGGGCAGGGAGGTGGGGGATGGCGATGGGGGACGGCGACCAGGACCCGGGGGAGCACCTGTTGAAGGGGATGCGCGTGCGTCTCATGTGCGCGCATCCCCTTCAACAGGTGCTCCCCCGGGTCCTCGCTACCATCCCCCATCGCTGTCCCCCCACCTCCCTGCTCCCCCCTAACCCTGCCCGTCTCCCTGAAGCGGAGGCGGGCAGGGTTCACGTCCCAGCCCGCATGCTCACTGGAACGTGCGTGTGTATGGGACAGTCAGATGGCGCGCCGGTTCACCAGAGGGGGCGGTCTGGCGAGCCCCGGCACTGAGCGAGAGGCGCTCCATCGGTATACATATTATAATAAAGATACTAATCCCTCTCGCTCTCTCTATCTATCTATCTATCTATCTATCTATCTATCTATCTGACTACTACTTACCTCGTTGAGGTGAAGTACTACCGCTGACCACTAGAGGCCACTCAATGGACCAAATTACTCATTTGTGTGCTAGAAGATGTCATAACAGAAAGTGAAAGCAATTTTAGCAGGGACACTGATCTGTTTCAACCTTGCTGGATATAGGGAGAAGGAGCTGTGAAGAGATTGGAGGTAGGAGGAGCAGATAGGGACATAGGCTGTGTTGGAGAGTTTGTGGGCTAAAAACTGTCACAGCTCAAAGTGAAAGTACATTGAAGAAGCTGTCATTTTGACAGGCTTTTTACTAGTATATAATAATGTGATAATACACACACTGTATATAAACCATGCACATGTAATGTTATATTGCATAAATTGCCTTCAAGCTAAATAAGCTGCAAGAAGGGGTTAAAGTGAGGGGGAACGAGGTGGAGCGGAGTTCCGCCACCTCTAATGGTGAGGTGGAACATTTTAACCTTTACATTGGCCCTGCACAGTTATTCTCATAGAAAATCATTCTAGATTGCAGGGGGATGCCAAAAACCGTACCACTGGCCCTATCTCTGCCTAGTGGGGGTAGGGGAGAGGTGGTAATTAGGTGATATAGATAAATTAGTTCCCCCACCTCTGCATGACCACTTTATGCCCTGGCTGCAAGTGATTATAACTTTTCCCCATCTAAATAGTTTTCAGTCACTTATTACAGTTCTGCTGCCAAATAATTAATAGTCCTCAATATGGTAAAAGTGCCCCAATTACTAATATACTTTCAGCCAAGTGACGAGGAGTAGGAGCTCCTAATTAGCATAGATGGATCCTTACACAGTCTTACAGCTCCACAGAAATGTTTCCTCAAATGGAACGTCAATCTCGCTAGAGCAGTCACTGCTAAAATGGAAATGGCTTTAATCTTTCATCTCATAGAGATTTTGCTTTTAGACGTTGAATCAGGTTAGAGTTCAGTCCTCTATCAGAATCAGCAAAAGTGTTAGATCATCACCAATGTAATTTCTAAGGTGGCTTTTGATTGAAAAACAGCACTTTGTGTTCTGATGCGTTTCATCGCACCTTGGCAATCTCCTCAAAGAAGCGAAACTAGCACTGTTTCTCACAGCGCTTAAATATTAAAAGTTCTCTTTACAAATTGCTTATTCGCCCAGGTGCATTGATTTAATTCATTGCTCAGATCATTTAATTATATCCACGGGACAAGAACAAAAAAAAAAAAGAGTAAGGAATGAAAATAAATAATGCAAATTCACGCCGGTATTTTAACTTTGCAATAACTGTATCAAATATGTGTACACATTAAAAACTTTGAGGATCAAGAGTTTTTAGAAGTAAACGTCCTACTGTCAACTGTCCTCCTTATTGGACGAATAAATAAAATGAGTCGTATCGTCAAATGGAATGTCACATCCAACAAGATCCAATGGAATAATGGAAACCGCTGACGGTATAAATGGTAGACAATGTCTAGGCCGACAACCACTAATGGAAGACAGTGACTAGGTTGATACCTTGAAAGGATCGACATACCCAAGGTCTACATCGATAAAATGTTGACACAAGCTAATGGTCGACAGACATGAATCAGGTCAACATTATATTTTCACTTTCTTTTTTTTTAGAATCCATGTCGACATATTGCCACATGGACACCGTATAAGCAACTGCATCCCCTCGCATGGCTCGTTGTGTACGCCATGTTTAGGGCATGGTGCCTCGCTGCGCTTGGCACACTATTATACTCCCACTCAATGCCCACTTGGATAGCGAAGTGGGAAAAAACACCTTTTTTTGAAGAAAAAAATGTGAAAAACTCGTTGACCTCTTCCATGTCGACCATAAGTTTGTGTCAACCTTTTGTCAGTGTCAACCAGGGGTATTTCGACCGTTTCAACATTGTCTATCCAGTGACCGCATACCATGAAAACCTAGTAATAATTACATAATATTGGTCCGCTGAAAAAGAGAGGGTTGTGGTGTAAAGAAAATGAGCATAGCCACACAATAGTATCACTAGTTCAAATTATGCCATAGCACACGTAGTGACCCTTATACACATTAACCTCACATAGTCACCCATATTCACGTCACACCTCATGTAGTGAACAATATTTGCATTATGCCTCATATAGTGACACATTCACTTTACACATTACGTAGTGACCCATTTTAACATTACACAACACAGTGACCCATATTCATGCTACACAAAATGTAGTGACCCTTATTCATATTACACAAGATAGGTAGTGAACCATATTCATTTTACACCACATATAGTGACCCATATTTCATTTAAACCACACGTAGTGACCCATATTCACATTATAAAATGTTCCACATTATTCAATGCCCATAGTGACACACATAATGCCCCCTTACACATGCCCCACATTATCAAATGCACTTATACACCTAAAGCCCTACATCATTTTCCCTACAAATGTCCCACTTTATTTAATGCCCCAATATACACAAAGGCCCTTATTCTGATCGGTGCGGCCGGATCAGAATATGCGGACAGGACCGTGCGTGCGAAACCCCGCCTTCCATACGGATCGCCAACTCCGTCCGTACGCGGTAAGAAGCTGTCCGAACGGACCGCACGTGTGTTTTTCATGGAATACGCCTCCTCCATCTCAGGGAACCTCCCCCATCATCCGAGTGGTCCACCAGCTCCCGCAACCTCAGACCACACGGACATTTTTCCGTGCAAAAGCAGGGATCTGGGCGGGCAGCTGACATCCGGCGATGTCATATGTCCGCCCCCTACACGTGCGTCACGGCCGCATTACCATACGTACGCCCAGCGTTTGCATGGGAACGCCCATGAAACGCGGGGCGTACGCATATGGTAATGAGCCCAAATAGCCCTTCACGCCCCTCTCCACCCCCTGTTCGGAGTGTTCACATTTCATGCAGGATTTGGCCGTACGCCCCGCTCGCACATGCGCAGAGACGCCTCTGCACATGCGCAGACACAAAACATCGGCGGCACAAATGCACGCGGATATTACCGCACCAACCAGAATAAGGGCCATAGTGACACACATAATTCCCCTATCACATGCAACACATTATTAAATGCTCTTATACACATATGCCCCCTACACCTACCCCTTCCCCTGCAAAGCACTTACCCAGCAGCTGGTTTGCGGCTGAGCAGGAGTATTGGTGAGCCGGTGAGCTGGGGAGGCAGCAGCAGCAGTAGCAGAAGCACGGCGTGTGTGGATGGGAGTAATATCCCAAACAGGCGCGGCTCCCGGACTCACACTCTCGGGTCTGCATCACCTCCCTGCTGTGCTCCGCAGTCCGCACACAAATGCTTCCCCTTCCCTCCAAGGATCTTCAGCCGTCTCACTTCTGGTGGCTCACATCCACTGGCCGTTAGTGCTAGCTAGCGGTCTGCAAGCTAGGGAGGAGGGGTGCCGGGGCAAGTGGGCCGAAGTTGGCGGAACCGTTCCGCCTCCAAATTGGAACTGATGGAACACAGTTCCACCCCGTTCCGGCCCACTTTAACCCCTGCTGTGGGGCAGAGGCGTAGCTAGGGCGGAGCCGGCGGAGCACCAGCTCCGGGCGCAGACATGTCATCTGGCGCCGGAGCTCTGCCGCCGGCTCCCCCACCCTGCTCACCCGCTCGCTCCCCCGGCATCAGTCTGCACTCTGCAGTTACTTAAAACCCAGCGGCATAAGGCGCCATGACGTCATGGCGCCGTATGCCTGCCTCCAGCGTCCCAAACCGGCGCATGCGCCATGTGAGAGCGCTCGCCGGGTTTTAAACTTCGCCACTGATTGATGCCGGGCAGCCGCCCGCGGCCAGTCTGTAGTATCATCCCCGCGGCAAATCCGCCCATGTGTGGCTGCCAGGTCATACTCTGTGTGCCGCTGCTGCCGCGTCTCTCTTCTACTGTATGTGTGCAGGCAGCAGCCGTTCAGGACAAGGAGACAGCTGTCTCCTGTCTGCACTTTGCACTGCACACGGACGGCCCATTTAAACACTTGGTATAGTGTTGCTGGGCGTCGTGTTATAATGACGCTGTACTGCACTTTGCAGTGTGGGTCCTTCCCTTCTGCCACCACCGAGGAGCTTCAGGCTAGCAGCAGGAGAAAAACAGCTCGCCTGCAGCTCCACTGCTGTCCCTAAAGGCTGTCACTGTCGCTGTGGTGAGTCCCTCCTGGTCCTGGCTGGCAACTTCACCATACATTTTTATTTATACTGATTTTATATGTATACTTTTATATATATATATATATATATATATATATATATATATATATATATATATATATATATATATAAATTTGCTGTGCACATGGGTGACCCGGCCATGTTGTGATTATACACTGAGAGCAGCCTGTGGGGTCCTGTTATTATTATTATTAATGAGCAAGGTCGGTCCCCCTTTTTGCCGCGCATGGGGGGGGGGGGGGGGGGGCGCGAAACATGCCCTTGCTCCAGGCACCGTGGAACCAAGCTACACCACTGCTGTGGGGTGACACCAAAATAGCCCAGCTGCACTGCCACAGTATTGTGGTGTTACCCCCTGGGATAGTGTCACCAAGCAGCAGCAAGACCGGAGAGAGGCCAATTTATCATACACTAGGGGGCGTGGCTTTACTTACACAAGGCCACTGCCCCTTTCTTGAGTGCAAAAAGACCAACCCGGTGAGTAGTCACACTGGGTTATACCCACCCTAGTGACAAAACTCACTGAATGTAAATTAATACTTCCTAAAGCTTCTAAAAATGTTTATGGGCTTCTTATCTCCACCCGTCGCAGCCTGCCGACACCCGCCGCAGATGCCAACCCCCCCTCACCCTGGCATACCTTCCTCCAGGAAGCCTAGACCCGGAAGGTAAACTCCTCCTCACACTAGCAACGCAGCCGGAGGTCCTTCCGGCTGCAGGGGGATGAGGAGGCGCTGGGGACAGCCTGCTTAGGATTTTGGCCATTGGCGGAGTGAGGAGGCGCCCAGGGAGGAGACGGAGACTCCCACACACCACATCACAGGTATCGCGGGGGGGCTCTGTCACCACATTGCGATGCTTATCGCGTATGCATAGCAATAGTATCGGTGCGATGGTGCGGCGACGGGTGGCGATGTATTTTAATACATCCTGCCGTCTGTCTATCATTTCTGATTGGTTGCTTCGGGCTCTCTTCTTTTTAGAAGCTATAACAAATTTAGTGTACCCTCATTTTTTTGTTTAGAGATAGATGACCTCATGGTAAATAACTGCATGTTTTGGGGTTTTTACTACATGGACCTGGATATAGATATTCGGTGTGACCGCTCCCTGACCGAGAATCCCCTGCTGTGTGTCTACAGGGAAGACTCGACTGCTGACACCACAATTCTTCAAGGAGCTTCTTTATTTTCTTGGATATTTCTTCCCCCCACAATGAGCATTTCTCATGTTTGGGACTCATGGGATGTTTGGAACTGAGCTTGGTGACAGAAAATCAACTGGATTCTAAATGACATGAAATAGGTCAATAGCTTTTATTGTTGTGTACTGGAGCAAGTGCCCTGTGGGACAGATTAGCAGAGGTGGTAAAGGCTCGGCCTAACAAGGGACTGGTTAGATCATGAGAAACTTCCTGGAGAAACTACATGGGCCCTGTGTTCAGTTTAGCTCAGGTAAGCAGCAAAGCTGACATAGCAGCAATACCCCTCTCTCCTTCATTAGTCTAGCAATCTCTCTCATGTCACCTAGCCCACATTACACTGTTACATCATAGTTACCTCCCCTCTTGCACTCTGCAGGAGACTCCCTGACATAACAGCAATCTCCCTCTCTCCCTCATTAGTCTAGCAATCTCCCTCATGTCACCTAGCCAAAATTACACTGTTACAGTTTTGGGTGTGAACCCAAAGCCGGGACCACTGTTTAGATTGGCCACGGCGCACCCTACACTAACTCTATTGACCTCCTCAGATGAATGACCATAATCTGCTGGTAGCTAGGCTTCTAGGTTGGAGCAGGCTTAACTCGCCACGTTTGAAGGAGCGAGTTAAGCCCGCTCCAACCCCGATGCAACCAGGTCTTAAGAGGTGACAAGATCACGGCAATAGTCAGAGGTAGAGTCAAGAGGAGGTTTAACTAAACGGCGCTATCTGGGAGAAACACCCTGCCTAATAGCACCTAGCCAAGGATGGGGAGTGCGACCCAGTCGATACAGATGGACCAGGGTTCCTCCAACTAAGCAACGCAAACTTAACTGAGAGCACACAGTAATCAACGGTACCCCAAAGATAAGGTGAGTCTCTCCACACTTGAGATAACTAAACCAAAGTACCTCTGAACACAGGGAACAACAAAGGAATAAGGCAACTTGCCAGAACTTTATCAATAAATAAAAAACAGAACCAGGCTTCACTGGAGCACTTATGTGACCTGTAACAGGCACCGCAGGACCATGGGACCTCCAACAGCTCAGAATGGTAAATAGCAGGTTAGGGGAGATGGACAGGATTCTGGAACAGGATTGAATCAGGCTGAACCAGCACAGAGCCAGAAAAGGCTGCACTAGGCTAGAACAGGGAGAACAAACAAGAGACCAGCAGCCGCCAGGTAGTGAGCTCCTTAATGAGCAATAACCTGACAGGTGGCCAACAGGAAACAGGAACTTGCAGCTACCTGCAAAGGGAACAGGGCAGTGCTGGGGAGAATGCTTTTAGAAGGGTTTAGGTGATCAAACACCTGTAAAAGATCCAGCCCAGCCCAAGCTGGGATAACGAGGTCATTACCTCCCAGCCTTGTGCATAAATTAGCTCACAGAAGATTGAGCTGCAACGGCACATACTCACCACCGGAGGCCACCAGAGAGTGCAATACCAGAAACAGACTGAAAAGAGCACAGAACTGACATGGCAGTAATGAGCCATAATAAATGGCTCATGACCGTTACATCATAGTTACCTCCCCGCCTGCATTCTGCAGGAGACTCCCTGACATAGCAGCAAACTCCCTGTCTCCCTCATTAGTCTAGCAATCTCCCATATTTCACCCAGCCCACATTACACTGTTACATTTTTTTGGGGAAAAGGAATGAGAGATAGATACAATTACATTGAATCATCCGCACCCTTTCCCAGCACTTTAGCAAGTATAGTAGCTCTTACTAACTGCTTTGTGGCTCATCTACATTTGGATATAAGTCATTTTAGAAGATTCCTCTCAGATGTAGCAGTGCACACCCACAATCTCTTTTTACAATCTCTCCATATATGGAACTAGATACGCCCTTTGGGTGGAGCATGACACGCCCCATCAATGGGGCGTTTTGCAAAATTCTACTACCAACTATAATCTCCCTGAAACTAGTTTTCAAAAGTAGGCAGGTATGATGTACCATATATAAGGACATTACTAATAATGTGTTTCTGCTTTTAATAAAAACTACCTTCACCACCACTTGCAATATAAGGCAATTTCTTATCTTTGTAGTAGATGCAAGGTCATACATTGCTGCAATGACCTCTGTATAGATACATCCTCCCTGTAATTTCTCTTCTATGTGCCTATTTATTATTAACATGGCTTTTCCCATATTAAATATCAATTCATTTTGCATTGTTTAGCTCTGATTTATCGGAGTGCTTGCCGGGACAGCACTTATGGAAAGAGGCAGCACTGGCAAAGCATCTTATCCATTGTGAGGTGCTTGGGGGAAGCACAGCCCCAGTACACAACATTGCTGTGCATGGTGCTTGGGGAAGCACAGCCCCAGTACACAACATTGCTGGGCATGATCTCACAGTGGGTCAGATGTACTAAGCTTGATAAAATGGATCAGCTCGTAACTTCCACGGCACAGACTGCGTTAGAAAAATAATGGTTGAGCTGATTGGTTGGTGGTTTATCACTCTCCATTTTATCACTTTTCAAGGCTTAGTACATCTTGCCCCCAATCACGGCTTGTCTGCAATAGAATGGGTGGTTATAAGCTGCCTAAGGAATTATGTTGGTTGGCCTATACTGTACCTTAACTTACACTTAAGTGCCTAGAAATAAATCACACAGGACACCTTAACTAAAATAACGACTCGGACAACCATGGCATAAGTTTAAACTGGTCACATTATTTATTGAGGTGGTATGACCCTTATTTGTCTATCAAAAGGGATGGCCAAGAAAAGCATTTGAGACTAGCACCAGTCAGGGGTGTATGCCAATGGTAGCGACTATGACGCTCCAATCTAACAAAACACCCCTTACGTGAGGTACAGCCTGCACCGTGACGGCATACCGCCCCTTCTAGGTATGATGTGGACACTTCCAGGAAGTGTCCACTGTCCCCGCCCAATCGGGGACTCGCCCTCCGTCCTGGCAAAGGGGGCCATACCGCACGGTGACCGCCTGACACCTCACCAGACTGCTTGTCGAGAGCGCCTTCTCGCCTATTTTGAGTATTAAAATTTGTAATAAATTGTTTGGACTGCCCGAAGGCAAGGTAGCACAGAAGTGGAAAGAAGAGAGGGAAGGGAGGGTGGGGATCCGGATTCCAAGAGGAAGTGCTACCCCTCAAGCTATCCCTTATATACCCCTCCTCCAGCTGCCTCCTCAAAGGTGCCTGATTGGACCAAAGTCCCATGACCCTGCTGCCTTGGATTTCTCCCACAGCACCTTGCTTATTCAACAACTTTATTAGTCACCTACAAATTCCCAGGCTCTTAAATACACTCTAGCCTATGCAGCTCTCGTTCTATATAAGCTGCCTAAGGAATTATATTGGTTGGCCTATACCTTAACTTACCCTTAAGTGCCTGGAAATAAATCACACAGGACACCTTAACTAAAATAACGACTCGGACAACCATGGCATAAGTTTAAACTGATCACATTATTTATTGAGGTGGTATGACCCTTATTTGTCTATCAAAAGGGATGGCCAAGAAAAGCACTTGAGACCAGCACCAGTCAGGGGTGTATGCCAATAGTAGCGACTACGACGCTCCAATCTAACAAAACACCCCTTACGTGAGGTACAGCCTGCACCGTGATGGCGTACCGCCCCTTCTAGGTATGAAGCGGACACTTCCAGGAAGTATCCACCATCCCCGCCCAATCGGGGACTCGCCCACCGTCCTGGCAAAAGGGGGCCATACCGCACGGAGACCGCCTGACACCTCACCCGACTGCTGGTCGAGAGCGCCTTCTCGCCACTGCCGAGGTTCCCAAAAGACACTTCCGGGGTCACCACACGGAACCAAAGGCCCGCCATCCTCAAACAAGACCCTTATGCCTAAACTAGTCCTAAGCCAAACTTGAAAAAATGTCCCCTAGGAAAACTTCCATGTCCCTATCTGACAGATGAACTCCGTCCGGCCTGTAATAACTGGCCGTCTCCCTGACTATGGTGGGGTGCCGGACCGCCCTGCCGCCCATGTCCAGTACCTTCCTGGACACCGCATGGTTTACTTTGCGCCTGGCCCTCTCTATGGCCACCTCATTCCTGCATCCCCACCAGTGAAAGCGGGGAACAATATCTGACCATACAATCTGCAAACCTGGCCAGCTGGACACCATGCGCTCTAGATCTGCCTTTATATTCAATATAAGGGTGAGCCCAGTGGTCTTCACCAAATCATTGCCTCCTAGGTGTATGACCACAACATCCGGGCGGCCCCACTCGCGGGCCCTCGCTGACAGAAGGCCCCACAAACCACTCCACTGAAGGCCCCTAACCCCAAACCAATGAACTGAATCAGCCTGAGCCAGGGCTGGAGCCCGTTTGGCCATTGGGTGCCTAGCAGCCCAAAATATGTAAGAATGGCCCACAAACCAAACTTTCCCCATAGTCGGTGAAGGAAGGGAGGGGGCTGAAAAAGAAAAAGGCCTAACAGTTACCATCGTTATAATGCTATACTTTAAATACAACCAAAAGACATGAATACAGCCCAAGTGAAGGTGAAAAACTTAAAAAACCTCCGGTGAACTTTGGGTGACAGCCGAATTGAAATTAGTTCACTTGCGGAGGAAAAAGTAAAAAATTCACTCCATACCGTCGATTCCCGAATGCTAGCCGTTCCAGAACCGATTTTAAACAATCGCTACAAATTATCTAACTTATCTACAACTTATCTAACTTATCTATTCTTACATATTTCTTATAAGCCGATGACTTCCACCTCCCCACACTCTGTATGGGGAAGGTGGAAGCCCCGCCGCCGCTGCGAAGGTAGCTGCCCCTATACGAAATGAGTGCGTCCCGTAGTCCTGTACCCGCAGACCCAAGACTGCCAAACAGCGCCGAAACACAGCCGCAAACTGGAATCGGGTCAGAGGCACGCCATCCGCGTGCACTAGAAACTGAATGGCGGAAAGCGGCCTGTGGGACACATAATCCTTGCCTAAGGAAACAGGACATATGACCTTGTCAACACTAGCCCCCCTATGTCTGCGCTAGCAGGAGGCAGTGCTTGGGCCCACGATGACGCGGGGGTGGGCAGCCTGCTCACTCCCCTCCCCCACCGCGCACTGGCACGGTGACCAGCGAGCGAGATGCGTCTGCCAACCACCTAGGAGGTGGTGCAGACCTCTTGGGGCGGCCGGACATGATGGGCTGCGTGTGTGAGGGTGCTGCATGCTGAATTAAAGAAAAGTAATGTACTTAGCTTCGCCTGTGTCACGCTGCCCAGCTAAGATCTGTATTCCAAGAGGAAGTGTGCTACCCCTCAAGCTATCCCTTATATACCCCTCTTCCAGCTGCCTCCTCAAAGGTGCCTGATTGGACCAAAGTCCCATGACCCTGCTGCCTTGGATTTCTCCCACAGCACCTTGCTTCTTCAACAACTTTATTAGTCACCTACAAATTCCCAGGCTCTTAAATACACTCTAGCCTATGCAGCTCTCGTTCTATATTAGATACAGATAAAGGGGTCAGGTCACTTCTAGGCACAACATTAATTCCCCATCCCCATTTTATTATTTAATTATTAAAACTCCTTACTCAATGCCTGGAATGGGGAACATGTGCTCTAGTGGAGTAGATAAATAAATCATGAGTGCCTGTGTCAGCGGACTGTGCTTCTGTGCCGTTAGCATTTGGCGGTATAGGTGGTATAGGCTAGTATGGAATACCATTATGCCATACTACCTACCACCTTACCACCAGCGTCATTAGTTGTGCAGTTACGGTGGTCTGTTGAGTGATATACCACATGAATCAATGGAGTAGGCCATGAAGCTCCAAGAGAACTGGGCCTGCTCCCAGAATGGTAAGAAATGTGGGCTTAACATGTGGACAGGTCCATGTGACATTAGACCATGCCACAGGGAGTAGGGTATGAAATACAGGCTACTTGTTCTACTGGCTGTCAGTTCCTGGTGCAGGTGGTATCTGCTAGAAAAGGGCCCATACTTAGGCGGTCCTCAGGTGGCAGCTTGTGCTGAGTAAGCCCCAAGCGTTCAACATGCGGCTACTTCTTTCTGCTCCTGTGCTTTCCCCTTAATTAAGGAGTCTGGGAGAGAACTACAGCCAGCGGCAGCTGCTGCCCTTGGGCTGCAGTATCAAACATAGACTGCAGGGGGGCAGCCAGTCAGTACATATAAACAACATACATGTAAAGTTGTATGTAATATATGTGCTAGCTGCTTTATCCAGTGATCTGCCGTGATGCACACATGGTATATACAAGCACACATTGCTCAGCCTGAGTGTCAACCTTCAATAATCCTGCCCCAGGCTCCCATTGGCTAGTGTCACAGGGGCATCAGCCGCAGATGAATAGATAAAGAGAGGGCTGCATAGGCATGAGGGCATATAAGAGCCTGAGAATTTTGTGATTGGTATAATAAAGCTAGTTGAAGAATTTCTCTTACCCCATAGAATCCAGGGTTGTTAGGTGTAGCCAATCAGGTGTAGAAGGGGTGGTAGCTTAGGCAGGGGTATATAAGGGGTAGTCAGGTGATTCCTCTTCCTCTTGAGTCTGGATTCCCACCCTCCCTCCCTTGCTTTCTTCTCCTACCACCCGGCCTTTCGGCCTTCACTCAATTTGGCTTCACAAAAATTTAATTATAATTGGCGGGAGGGCGCTCTCGATCAGTGGTCAACTTTGAAGTACAGGAGGTCACTGTGCGGTATTTCCACCCTCTGCCAGGACGGCTGGTGAGTCCTGCCCCCGAGGGGGGACGATGGCCACTTCCTTGAACTGTCCTCACCATGCAATAGGAGGGGCGGTAAGACCGTCACAGTGCGGGCTGTGCTTTGAATTCAATGGGAGCGGTTCATCGCCCTGGTTACAATTTGGGGCGTTGTAGTCGTCGCCATTGTTAACGTTTGTGACGTAGCTGGTCTCCAAGCGCTCTCCTGGCCATCCCTTTCAATAGGGTCATACCAACAATAAGTACTGTTGACCTTTTAAACTTATGCAGTGGTTGTCCGTGTGGTTATTTCAGGTCATGTGTCCGTGTGGTTATTTCAGGTCATGTGTCCGTGTGATTTATTTCTAGGGGTAATCAATGTTTAAGTTATAAGAAACAGGTCAATCGCAATAATTCAATAGGCGCCTTACAGCTTAAAGTGACGGTTTTCTTAGTGGCAAAACAAGGAATCACCTGGCCTCCTAGCAGCCACTGTGGGCTCTGATGCAGGTGGACCTGCTGTGATGCCCCCAGTAAGTGGCGGCCCTGGGTGTGTGCCACTCAGATCTAGAACCAGAGGCTATGACTGCATATAAGATTGCTGCTGTTAGTTGTGCAGACATTGGGGGTGATTCATCATCATACGTATTGGGGTGAATTTGGCCCTGTTCCAATGGTGGGGGGTCTGCGCATGCTCAAAAAACGTTGGGTGTTACCATGGGAATGCAGGCAGACCGGTGACTGCTGGGGACTGGCAGCTGACATCAGAGAACGTCAGCACCCGCCTCCTCTTTGGCGATGAAAGGAGGAAATATAAGTCATTTCCAAAGGCAGGAGAAATCAATCGATGGTCGGAAACCATCGAATGATTTCTCCTGCTAGCAGAGGCATGCGCGGGGATGTGCTCATGAAAACATCCCCCGCATTGTACCGAGGGGTTTCGGCGCAGGGGGGGGGGGGGGGGGGCATTCATCATTGAGGCATTTCTCTGCTTACCCTGCCAAAGTGAATTAGGCCCTTTTTTCTCTCTGAGACTCTACATAGACTTCTACACTGCTAAACCCTTTGCACAGCACTTCAGGCTCAACACATTAATAAAAATAAGCTTTGCACAGCAATTGGTGCAGACAGAGTAACGGTGCTGCTGTTCTGCCAGCTTCGTCTCAGTCATAGCAACTGTAAGAGCATTAAAGTCTCAGCAAGTCTCTGCCGCGTTCATCATGCAACAGTCCTGCCAGACAGTAGTAACAGGGCTGCTGCTGGGCTCAGCGCACGTTTCACATCTTAGGTTCTAGCTATGGGGCTGGTCCTGAGGTGGGAGGATCGCTGTGCGTGGCTGTACGTGGCGACTTTCAGGCGCACAAACCCCGGCATTCGTCCTATGGATTCCTGTATTAGCATATGCAAGCAAATCAGGCAACTGCTGCGGCTGCCCACAACTCTTTTTTGCATGTGACCGAAAATAAGCCCCTATACATGCAGATAGCCCCGGCTACAGTAGTGTCATCAGTGCTCATAAGCACCAACTATACATGAATGGCATCGTAGGACAAGAGAAAGGCCTGGATTACTCATACAGACCAGCAGCGGCGGATCCAGGGGTGGGGGCTGCAGCACATACAAAATTCAAAAAGAGGAGCCACACCTAGTGCCAGGCCGCTGATGTTCAGTAGCATTTGGGGTGGCTCCGCTATTTGATTTTTGGACTGTGCTGCAGACCACCTCTGGGGTCGCCAATGCACATGACACTTTTTCTGCTTTCTGTCCTGGCAGGGGGGGGGGGGCGGTGCAGCCAAGTAGGTGATGTGGTGGGCACAGCATTGTAAATGTATCCTTATGATCCTACTATACGAAGCAATTCCCTGGTATTATATAGCGGAGGGACAGGAAGTGCAATGGAGTTAATGGTGAATTTACAAAACGGCCAGTTTGATATACTGACTGGCTGGTAGCGTACCATATTTTTCTTTACACTTTTCATCTTATTCACATTGAAGTTGCAGTGAAAAAGACGCTAGAAAATGCTGGTATGTGGCAGTACTAGAAATCCTGGTATGCAGCATTAATTGGCACAGGAGTTGGTTTTACTCACATACAAAGGGAGAGATGTACTCAGCCTCGAAAAGTGATAAAAGAGAGAGTGATAAACCAGCAGCCAATCAGCTCCTACCTGTCATTTTTCAAACTCAGCCTCTGACATGGCAGTTACGAGCTGATTGGCTGGCTGTTTATCACTCTCCCTTTTATCACTTTCCAAGCTTAGTACATCTGGCTCAAAGTCTCAGGTTAATTGAGGCATGTCCAAATTATGGCCCTCCAGCTGTGGTGAAACTACAGGTCCCATCATGCCTTGCCACAGTTTTTCTTATTAAGGAATGCTAAAACTATGAAAGGGCATGCTGGGATGTGTAGTTTCACCACAACTGGAGGGCCATAGTTTGGACATGCCTGGGTTAACCCTTTGAGTGCCAACATCTCTGTGAGAGATGTTCAAAATATCGGTGTAAAAACACCAGCGCCGCTCACATTTGTTATATAAATTCAAATAAAAAATTTGTGTAAAAAAAAGATTATGGCCCTTAATCAGATCTGATCGCAGTGCAAATGTGTTCCCAAAATGGGCAAAACCATGTGCACTGCAGGTGGGGCAGATGTAACATGTGCAGAGAAATTTAGATTTGTGCGAGTTATTTTGTTTCTGTGCAGTGTAAATACTGGCTGCATTATTTCTACACTGCAATTTAGATTTTAATTTCAACACACCCCACCCAAGGAAACATTACAGGTCATTATGATGAATAAAAATGTTTGCTTGCCAATTTTCACATCTATTTTGACAAATTCACTTGGCACGCAAAGGGTTAAGCACAACAGAACTTGGACTGAGATGCATCGGAGCCCTTTTTGCACAGATGCAGACTCTGTTGCACACAGATGTACAAGTGCTGCACATCAAATTGTTCCATGTAATCTTGCAAAGTAACTTTGTCGCTCCTGGGTGTCTTATTTAATCAAATAAGACAAAGGCCGAGCTGACCAGAACCTTGCAAGCTGAGGGAAGCTATTTGCTTTGACTGAAGCAACACTGTGGGATTAATTCAGACTTGATCGCAAAGTTGTGAATTCACACGGTGGCTGATTATCAATACACACAGGCGTACGGACCGTAGTACGTATGCCCGAAACCATCCTATGATGAAATCCTGCTACTTTTTCTATTCAGCCGTTCGTAAAAGGTGATTGACAGGAATTAGGCGGCTGGGGTCAGGGCCGGCGCCACCACTAGGCAGGACTAGGCACTTGCCTAGGGCGCCGGCCACTGGAGGGCGGTACTGAGCTGCCAAGGTACCATAGAGAAGTACCAGAAAGCAGCTCAGCCTCATCCCGCCCGGCGTGATTCAACGCTGCCCCCTGCGCTCCCTGCTCCTGCTGCTTTCATCGTCGAGGATGGAGACGCTGCCCCCCCGCGCTAGCCGTCGGCTCCCTGCTGGGGGGGTTTAAGTGAGAAAGGAGAGGACGGGACGATATGTAGCACCCGGAAGCTGCAGCAGGTACAGCGCTCCGGGGGGTGCGGGCGTCTGCCGCAGTATCGCCCGCACCCCCCCCCCCCCCCCCCATGCTGCTGCATTAGTGACGACCACCAATCTCCCCCCCCTCCCCCCCCCCCCGGGCGGCGCGGTTTCTTTTTGCCTGGGGCGGGCGGGGGGCTTGCACCGGCCCTGGCTGGGGTGGAAACCTTCTGCTTAGTGGGAGTGCTAACAAAAAAGCAGGCGTGCCAGAAAACACGCTGGGAACCCCCGGGAAAACGCTAGACATGCCTGAACGTTTTATGGGAGGGTGTGTGATTTCAGCTCCAGGCCGGATATGCCTTCATCCATCCAGAGGTGGGATTCAGCCGGTTCTCACCGCTTCTGCAGAACCAATACACAATATACGATCGGTTCTGCAGAACCGTTTGCTAAGGACTGCTGTGGACGCTCGCAAGGTACTTTAAACAGCTGTGACAGTCAGGCAGAGAGCTGCGTGCTGCCCGGCTGTATACATAAAGCAGGTACGCGGCTATTTTTCAATGCTACTGCTGGATCGCGAGCCAATAGAAGCTCGCGGTCCGGCAGCCAATAAGGAGCGGCAGTGGTGGCTCATTATTGGCTGCTGGGCCGCGAGACCTGCGGGAGAATTCAAAATAGCCGCGGACCTGCTTTCAGTCTACAGCCGGGCAGCACGCAGCTCTCTGCCCGGCTGTCACAGCACCTTGTGAGCGTCCGCGGCAGTAAGATGCGGCGGCATTTCACTCCCTCTTGACAACGAGCAATTTACTCCACCTTGGCAACCAGGATGTATTCCCCCTTGACAACGAGCAATTTACTCCCCCTCGACAACCACCATGTATTTTCCCTTGGCAACGAGCATGAAGCCCCCTTGGCATCCAGCATGAAGCCCCTGACATCAAGCAACCCCCCCCCCTAGCAATGAGCCTGTAGGTAAGTGGCACTTATGTTTCAAATATGTAATGGGCATCATGGTGTGCGGCATAATGTGTAACTGACATCACGGTGTGTAGCACAATGTGTAATGGGTATACAGTGTGCGGCCTTATGGGTAATTGCCATTACGGCGTGCGGCTCTATGCGCAATAGGACATAGAACCTGTTGTTAATTTATTTGAATCCCACCACTGCATCCATCGTACCGCGGAGTAGCCTCTGGCTACCCTGAGCCTGCGATGACTGGTGCCCAGTGAAAAAATCATTCGATAGTCAGCCTGTTACACTGGGTTTTGGACATAGTCTCACAGCTGCCTATAGATGTGTAGCCGTACACAGGGGCGGATTTAGGGATGTTGGCGCCCCTAGGCACAACAATAATGCCGCCCCCCACCCCCTGTCTAATATTATTATTTTTATTGATTACTTATACTGTAAGCCCTCATTTGATAATAGCTAATATAATGGATTTATTTTAAAAAAGGCACTAACTGTGACATGTTCTTTTATTATGAATACATATTTACTAAGTAGGACGGTTACAGGGGCAGTATCTGCATGTCCTATCCATTTACACTCTATTTAAGATGAAATATAGTACAGTACAGTGGATATGTTGCAGTTATTGGTACATTTTGGGCTGACAGTACCATCACAGGCATCCAAGTGCTGCCCCCGAACATGTGCCGCCCCTAGGCACGTGCCTCACGTGCCTAATGGGAAATTCTGCTCTGGCCGTACACCTCTATTCGCTCTAGCGGGCGGCGGCATATTTGAACTTGTGCAATCATGTTTGATTTAGCACATCGGTAAAATAGCAAATTAACTTTCAAGCATTCTTGTCTACTCTCATGAAATTTGCAGAACATTTTTCATGTATTCCCCTGCAGCCCCACAAAAGTAGGCAGTTCTCCCGCATCCTAGTAAAGCGGACAGGATGGAGCAATAATCACCGCCAATAGCGGCACTGTGGGGAAAGATATGGCTAAATGACACGAATTATTGCCCCTCAACACAGTCTTTCAAATTTTGCAGTGGTGAGGGGTGTGGCTTGATGATGCCAGAGTTAACTCCACCCCCCCCCACCCCCCCCCACCCCCCACACCGAAATGCAAAGCAGCATCTCTTCTCCAGGCATCTACCGCGGAGGAGAAAATAAAAGTTGGCTCTTGTGTGTTATAGTGTTGCACAATACAAGGCTACGGTACAGCACCTCTCACATTTTATTTTTTCAATTTCTTCACAATAATGAGAATTTGTTTTCACATGCTGCAAAGTGTCATTGGTCATTTATGGCAGCAATGCCTCGGTATTGCTGCGACTCTTTCCAGGAGGTTGGCTCTGTGTGCAACTTGCCAATGAAGAGGTACAGCGTGCTGTGATGGCGCTCAATAGTATGGATTTTACACCCCTGTTCCGGCTTTTTTTTTCTGTGTTTTATTGGCTGTTCGCAGTGTAAACTCCAAATGATGTTGCTATGAGATAGAGGCTGAATGTTTCATTGATCAATCAAAGTCAAGCACAAAAATCCACAATAAGAGGATAGGAATCTTATCTTCTGGCCAAATGAGTACTACTGGTATACGTGGTTCCCTTAACAAAACTGCAATAGCTCTATGGGGTAAGGGGATTATTCTGGTTCACTCGCAAATGCAACTTCACTCTCTAATGGACAAAACCATGTGCACTGCAGGTGGGGCAGATGCAACTTGTGCAGAGAGAGTTAGATTTGGGAGGGGTTTGTACTTCAAACTGATATCTATATTGCAGTGTAAAAATAAGGCAGCCAGTATTTACCCTGCACAGAAACAAAATTACTCCCCCAATTCTAACTCTCTGTGCACATGTTACATCTGCCCCACCTTCAGTGCAGCATGGTTTTGTCCATTAGAGAGTGAATTTGCCTGGTCCAACTCATGCTAAATCGTTGATTTCTTTTTACAGTGCTCAGTACACAGAGGGCAGAGGTGAGTGTGAGCGCATACAAGGGAGAGCAGGAACACAGGGCAGTGGTGACTGTGAGCGGGTACAGTGGGAGCAGGAATGCAGAAGCACAGGGCAGAGGTGACTGTGAGCGGGTAGAGGGAGAGCAGGAAAGCAGGAGCACAGGGCAGAGGTGACCATGAGAGGGTACAGTGGGAGCAGGAAAGCAGGAGCACAGGGCAGAGGTGACCATGAGAGGGTACAGTGGGAGCAGGAAAGCAGGAGCACAGGGCAGAGGTGACTGTGAGCAGGTAGAGGGGGAGCAGGAAAGCAAGAGCACAGGGCAGTGCTGATGGTGAGCGGGTGGAAGGGTAGCAGGAAACAAGGAGCACAGGGCAGAGGTGACGGTGAGCGGGTGGAGGGGGAGCAGGAAAGTAGGAGCACAGGGCAGTGCTGATGGTGAGCGGGTGGAAGGGTAGCAGGAAACAAGGAGCACAGGGCAGAGGTGACGGTGAGCAGGTGGAGGGGGAGCAGGAAAGCAATAGCATAGGGCAGTGCTGATGGTGAGAGGGTAGAGGGGGAGCAGTTAAGCAAGAGCACAAGGCAGAGGTGACAGTGAGCGCGTAGAGGGGGAGCAGTTAAGCAGAAGCGGGTAGAGAAGGTGAGTAGGGTTACCATCTTTGTGTTGAGAGATTCCAGTACAGTGGCCTGCCCCTTGACCCACCCAAAGGTCACAGGGTAGAGATCACAGTGGGCATCAGGGAGAGAATAAGCACAGGGCAGAGGTCACAGTGCAAATAGAGAGCAAGCACAGGGAACATTAACCAACGTGCCCCTCTCTGTGCCATTGTATATAGGCAACACCACCTCCTGTAAATCTACAGCTCTCCCTCTCTAGACACATACTGTATAACTAGCTGACTTTTTTAAATGTAAAAAAATATTCTATGTATTAAATATACTGCCATTCTGCTTAATGCTGTCACTTTCTAGGACCCAAGAGCCCCCCGCACGCTCGGAGCGCTGGGGAGAGACATTTGTTTTGATGTAATCTTATTAATTATTGGAAATAATTAGAGTTTAGGAGCTCAGATATCAGCAACCTCCATGCGAGGATTACCAGCACAGAGGAAGAGAATGCTATAATGAGGCTTCCCAATCAGCTCTGATCACCATATCACGCTATCTACATTAAAGGCGGCTCATAGAGAGCTGTCCAAACACTCATGTAATGGGTTATAGATGAATAGATTTGCAGAAGTGTTGTTTCTCACACACAGCAGCCTATTCCTTTGTGTCCTCCACACACAAAGCTGACATGCACAGGGACACTCTGACTGAAGCACAAGGGCATACCGAATGAGGCACGGAGGATTAATGAATTAGGCACAAAGTAAATGTAAGCCATCTGCATCCCAGTAGCACGTCCAAAGGGGTGTGGATCGTTTTATAGACCATGGTTAGGTCAACATTCATTAGGTCGACACCGTTGGGTCAACAGGTGGGAAGGTCGACAGGATTCTAGGTCAACATGGGTGAGGGTCGACAGGTGTCTAGGTCGACATGGTACAAGGTCGACATGGGTTTAGGTCGACGTGTGCGTTAGGTCGACATGGGTTAGGTTGACAGGTCGACATGGGTTTTTTCACAGTTTTTTTACATTCCCACATGCTGCCCGGGACCGGCAGTGTTCCGCACCGGGGGGGGGGGGGGGCAGTTGGGGGTCCCCCCTGTCATCTGTGAATAGACGCTGTGCACATGCAAACAACATCGATTCCTGCAGCCAGACGGGCAGGGGAGAAGGCCAGTAGCTCTCAGAGCCACTGGCCAGGCCCCCACAGTGGCAAAAATGGGGCGTGGCCTCACAGAAGAGTTGCTGGCATAGGCCACGCCCCTTGCCGCTAGACCACGCACCAAATTTCAGGGGCGCAACTTTGGCAGGAATTCATATGGTGTCTCTTTCCGCCCTGTTCATTATTCCCATGATGTCATTGTCTTCATGGATGATGTCACTTATCATCTTGTATCTCAGAAACTATGATGTGTCCTCCCAGGATGGATGTCTCTATCAGTCCCATTCCTACACACTATAAACTTGGTGTCCTTTCCCCTCAAGGAAGCCTCTCTTCTCCTTTCATCATGTACTGTATTCGGTGAGTTTCTCCTCCTGAGGGCTCGGCTGCTTGAAGGTCGTAAACACCTTGGCTGACACATCGCCAGAATCTTTAACACAACTAAGTTCCTCAACCAGTAAACATCCAGCAGAAAACCTTAACTCTTTCCTCCCATAACCAGACTCTAACATTTCATTGTTACACAGAGAAATGAAATTCCATATAGCACAAAGTGCATCTGCCACAAGGGTATGGATCATACGGTCGACAGTGTCTAGGTCAACAGTCAAAAAGGTCGACAATGACAAAAGGTTGCCACAAGCAAAAGTTTGATGTGGAAAAGGTAGACAAATGAACAATTACATGAGCATTTCATAGTAATGCCGACACCTAAGCACGTGGACCCTCACTTTAACATTCCCAGTCCGCATGGATGGTGAAATATGAAACAAAACAAAAAAAAAATGAAGAAAAAACTCATGTCAAACTTTCCCTATGTCGACCATTGCCATGTCAACCTTTTGGTGTCGACCATTTGACTTTCGACATAGACAGTGTCACCTTATCACCAGTACTCCTGTAACTAATGGCGGATCCAGAGGAGGGGCTACAGCACAGTTCCAGTGAGTCAGTTGGAAATGACAGTTGGTGGCAGTGGGTGTGGCTTCCCATTTGAATTTTGAATGCAGCCTCCCCCACCCTGGATCCGCCACTGCCTGTAACATGCAGGACTGCTGTTAGTGCACTTACCTTCAGCCTCATATTCTTATTTATAGTACCTACTGCCATTATAATTATGTCTTCTCCTTTATGTACTCCTAGTACTGTGAGGTACTCATGGCTGCTGTATGTCCCCCCATTATTCTCACTTTCATCTACTGCACGTACCGCTACCACTTTTGAAACTGGCATATACCAAAGATAAGTAAATCGATTTGGCAATTCTGAAGTTCGGACATGCAATTTACTTATTAATTAATTAATAAATCAATAAACTAACAAAGCCATAAAAAGGAGAGTTAAACTGCTGAAACAGTGCAGTACAGAATAATAAGGCGGTGTAAATACATTTTATTACCATTTATACTGTGTTAGCATAAATAAACTGCTGCAGAATCTATTAGATATGATGTTCAGACATAAAGTGGTAACTGGGGTCTGTCTGGCTGTCAACTACAATTTACTCAAGAAGTAGAAACATTTAACTAGAAAAGGGCACTGGCCCTCCCACTCATTGCACTTATCCCATCATTATCACATACTGTAGGTAAGTATGCATGGGCACAATAGGGTCAGGGGGTATGAGGAGAGACTCTATCAGGATTCTTTGAATCACGAAGCTGGGGTCTGTAGGGGATATCAAATGTATTCCTGTCATCTGTACCTACCCCATCATTATCACATACTGCCATCTACTGTACTTACCCATCATTATCACATACTGTCATATACTGTAGTTACCCCATCATTATCATATACTGCCATCTACTGTACTTACCCCATCATTATCACATACTGCCATCTACTGTACTTAACCCATCATTATCACATACTGTCATCTATTGTACCTACCCCATCATTATCACATACTGTCATCTACTGTACTTACCTCATCATTATCACATACTGTCATATACTGTACTTACCCCATCATTATCACATACTGTCATCTACTGTACTTACCCCATCATTATCACATACTGTCATATACTGTACTTACCCCATCATTATCACATACTGTCATCTACTGTACTTACCTCATCATTATCACATACTGTCATCTACTGTACTTACCCCATCATTATCACATACTGTCATCTACTGTACTTACCTCATCATTATCACATACTGTCATCTACTGTACTTACCCCATCATTATCACATACTGTCATATACTGTAGTTACCCCATCATTATCACATACTGTCATCTACTGTAGTTACCCCATCATTATCACATACTGCCATCTACTGTACTTACCCCATCATTATCACATACTGTCATCTACTGTAGTTACCCCATCATTATCACATACTGCCATCTACTGTACTTACCCCATCATTATCACATACTGTCATCTACTGTAGTTACCCCATCATTATCACATACTGCCATCTACTGTACTTACCCCATCATTATCACATACTGCCATCTACTGTACTTACCCCATCATTATCACATACTGTAATCTACTGTACTTACCTCATCATTATCACATACTGCCATCTACTGTACTTACCCCATCATTATCACATACTGTAATCTACTGTACTTACCCCATCATTATCACATACTGCCATCTACTGTAGTTACCCCATCATTATCACATACTGTCATCTACTGTACTTACCCCATCATTATCACATACTGTCATATACTGTAGTTACCCCATCATTATCACATACTGTCATCTACTGTACTTACCCCATCATTATCACACACTGTCATCTACTGTACTTACCCCATCATTATCACATACTGTCATCTACTGTACTTACCACATCATTATCACATACTGTCATCTACTGTACTTACCCCATCATTATCACATACTCTCATCTACTGTACTTACCCCATCATTATCACATACTGTCATCTACTGTACTTACCCCATCATTATCACATGCTGCCATCTACTGTACTTACCCATCATTATCACATAATGCCATCTACTGTACTTACCCCATCATTATCACATGCTGTCATCTACTGTACTTACCCCATCATTATCACATACTGTCATCTACTGTACTTACCCCATCATTATCACATACTGTCATCTACTGTACTTACCCCATCATTATCACATACTGTCATCTACTGTACTTACCTCATCATTATCACATACTGCCATCTACTGTACTTACCCCATCATTATCACATACTGTCATCTACTGTACTTACCCCATCATTATCACATACTGCCATCTACTGTACTTACCCCATCATTATCACATACTGTCACCTACTGTACTTACCCCATCATTATCATATACTGTCAACTACTGTACTTACCCAATCATTATCACATACTGTCATCTACTGTACTTACCCCATCATTATCACATACTGCCATCTACTGTACTTACCCCATCATTATCACATACTGTCACCTACTGTACTTACCTCATCATTATCACATACTGTCATCTACTGTACTTACCCCATCATTATCACATACTACAATCTACTGTACTTACCTCATCATTATCATATACTGTCATCTATTGTACTCAGGGCCGGTGCAAGGCACCGGAGCGCCCCAGGCGAGTCGGGGTGGGGGCGCCCCGGTGCGGGGGGAGGGGGGGTACCTGTCCTGAGGCACTGTCCGGTGCCGGGGGAGGAGGGTACCTGTCCTGCGGCGCTGTCCGGTGCCGGGGGAGGGGGGTACCTGTCCTGCGGCGCTGTCCGGTCTTGGGGGAGGGGGGTACCTGTCCTGCGACGCTGTGTATTTAAAGCTGGCGGCAGAGGCAGCGGGGTCCCTGCAGTCCATTAGAAATAACGAGCACTATCCGCCGGGCTATGCGGAAGTGCTTCTGTTGTGAAAACACTGGCAGCACGCTGATTGGCTGAGATCAGCGTGCGCCGTGCTGCCAGTGTTTTCACAAAAGAAGCGCTTCCGCATAGCCCGGCAGATAGCGCTCGATATTTCTAATGGACTGCAGGGACCCCCGCTGCCTCCGCCGCCAGCTTTAAATACACAGCGCCGCAGGACAGGTACCCGGGCGGCACGGGGGGGGGGGGGGGGGGGCAAAATGCCGCCCTCCAGTGGCCGGCGCCCTAGGCAAATGCCTAGATTTGCCTAGTGGTGGCGCCGGCCCTGACTGTACTTACCCCATCATTATCACATGCTGCCATCTACTGTACTTACCCATCATTATCACATAATGCCATCTACTGTACTTACCCATCATTATCACATGCTGTCATCTACTGTACTTACCCCATCATTATCACATACTGTCATCTACTGTACTTACCCCATCATTATCACATACTGTCATCTACTGTACTTACCCCATCATTATCACATACTGTCATCTACTGTACTTACCCCATCATTATCACATACTGTCATCTACTGTACTTACCTCATCATTATCACATACTGCCATCTACTGTACTTACCCCATCATTATCACATACTGTCATCTACTGTACTTACCCCATCATTATCACATGCTGTCATCTACTGTACTTACCCCATCATTATCACATGCTGTCATCTACTGTACTTACCCCATCATTATCACATACTGACATCTACTGTACTAACCCCATCATTATCACATACTGTCATCTACTGTACTTACCCCATCATTATCACATACTGTCATCTACTGTACCCCATCATTATCACATACTGTCATCTACTGTACTAACCCCATCATTATCACATACTGTCATCTACTGTACTTACCCCATCATTATCACATGCTGCCATCTTTTGTACTTACCACATCATTATCACATACTGCCATCTACTGTACTTACCCCATAATTATCACATACTGTCATCTACTGTACTTACCCCATCATTATCACATACTGCCATCTACTGTACTTACCCCATCATTATCACATACTGCCATCTACTGTACTTACCCCATCATTATCATATACTGTCATCTACTGTACCTACCCCATCATTATCACATACTGTCATCTACTGTACTAACCCCATCATTATCACATGCTGCCATCTACTGTACTTACCTCATCATTATCACATACTGCTATCTACTGTACTTACCCCATCATTATCACATACTGTAATCTACTGTACTTACCCCATCATTATCACATACTGTCATCTACTGTACTTACCCCATCATTATCACATGCTGCCATCTTCTGTACTTACCCCATCATGATCACATACTATCATCTACTGTACTAACCTCATCATTATCATATACTGTCATCTACTGTACTTACCTCATCATTATTACATACTGTCATCTACTGTACTTACCCCATCATTATTACATACTGTCATCTACTGTACTTACCTCATCATTATCATATACTGTCATCTACTGTACTTACCTCATCATTATTACATACTGTCATCTACTGTACTTACCCAATCATTATCACATACTGACATCTACTGTACTTACCCCATCATTAGCACATACTGTCATCTTCTGTACTTACCCCATCATCATCATATACTGTCATCTACTGTACTTACCACATAATTATCATATACTATCATCTACTGTACTTACCCCATCATTATCACATACTGTCATCTACTGTACTAACCCCATCATTATCACATACTGTCATCTACTGTACTTACCCCATCATTATCACATGCTGCCATCTTTTGTACTTACCACATCATTATCACATACTGCCATCTACTGTACTTACCCCATAATTATCACATACTGTCATCTACTGTACTTACCCCATCATTATCACATACTGCCATCTACTGTACTTACCCCATCATTATCACATACTGCCATCTACTGTACTTACCCCATCATTATCATATACTGTCATCTACTGTACCTACCCCATCATTATCACATACTGTCATCTACTGTACTAACCCCATCATTATCACATGCTGCCATCTACTGTACTTACCTCATCATTATCACATACTGCTATCTACTGTACTTACCCCATCATTATCACATACTGTAATCTACTGTACTTACCCCATCATTATCACATACTGTCATCTACTGTACTTACCCCATCATTATCACATGCTGCCATCTTCTGTACTTACCCCATCATGATCACATACTATCATCTACTGTACTAACCTCATCATTATCATATACTGTCATCTACTGTACTTACCTCATCATTATTACATACTGTCATCTACTGTACTTACCCCATCATTATTACATACTGTCATCTACTGTACTTACCTCATCATTATCATATACTGTCATCTACTGTACTTACCTCATCATTATTACATACTGTCATCTACTGTACTTACCCAATCATTATCACATACTGACATCTACTGTACTTACCCCATCATTAGCACATACTGTCATCTTCTGTACTTACCCCATCATCATCATATACTGTCATCTACTGTACTTACCACATAATTATCATATACTATCATCTACTGTACTTACCCCATCATTATCACATACTGTCATCTACTGTACTTACCACATCATCACATACTGTCATCTACTGTACTTACCCCATCATCACATACTGTCATCTACTGTACTTACCCCATCATTATCACATACTGCCATCTATGGTACTTACCCCATCATTACCACATACTGTCATCTATTGTACTTACCCCATCATTATCACATACTGTCATATACTGTAGTTACCCCATCATTATCACATACTGTCATCTACTGTACTTACCCCATCATTATCACATACTGTCATCTACTGTACTTACCCCATAATTATCACATACTGTCATCTACTGTACTTACCTCATCATTATTACATACTGTCATCTACTGTACTTACCCCATCATTATCACATACTGTCATCTACTGTACTTACCACATCATTATCACATACTGTCATCTACTGTACTTACCCCATCATTATCACATACTGTCATCTACTGTACTTACCCCATCATTATCACATACTGTCATCTACTGTACTTACCCCATCATTATCACATACTGTCATCTACTGTACTTACCACATCATTATCACATACTGTCATCTACTGTACTTACCCCATCATTATCACATACTGTCATCTACTGTACTTACCTCATCATTATCACATACTGTCATCTACTGTACTTACCCCATCATTATCACATACTGTCATCTACTGTACTTACCACATCATTATCACATACTGTCATCTACTGTACTTACCCCATCATTATCACATACTGTAATCTACTGTACTTACCCCATCATTATCATATACTGTCATCTACTGTACTTACCCCATCATTATCATATGCTATCATCTACTGTACTTACCCCATCATTATCACATACTGTCATCTACTGTACTTACCACATCATCACATACTGTCATCTACTGTACTTACCCCATCATCACATACTGTCATCTACTGTACTTACCCCATCATTATCACATACTGTCATATACTGTAGTTACCCCATCATTATCACATACTGTCATCTACTGTACTTACCCCATAATTATCACATACTGTCATCAACTGTACTTACCCCATCATTATCACATACTGTCATCTACTGTACTTACCCCATCATTATCACATACTGTCATCTACTGTACTTACCCCATCATTATCACATACTGTCATCTACTGTACTTACCACATCATTATCACATACTGTCATCTACTGTACTTACCCCATCATTATCACATACTGTCATATACTGTACTCACCCCATCATTATCATATACTGACATCTACTGTACTTACCCCATCATTATCACATACTGTTATATACTGTACTTACCCCATCATTATCACATACTGTCATCTACTGTACTTACCCCATCATGATCACATACTGTCATCTACTGTACTTACCCAATCATTATCACATACTGACATCTACTTTACTTACCCCATCATTAGCACATACTGTCATCTTCTGTACTTACCCCATCATTATCATAAACTATCATCTACTGTACTTACCCCATCATTATCACATACTGTCATCTACTGTACTTACCCCATCATTATCACATATTGTCATCTACTGTACTTACCCCATCATTATCATATACTGACATCTACTGTACTTACCCCATCATTATCACATACTGTTATATACTGTACTTACCCCATCATTATCATATACAGTCATCTACTGTACTTACCTCATCATTATTACATATTGTCATCTACTGTACTTACCCAATCATTATCACATACTGACATCTACTTTACTTACCCCATCATTAGCACATACTGTCATATTCTGTACTTACCCCATTATTATCATATACTGTCATCTACTGTACTTACCCCATCATTATCATAAACTATCATCTACTGTACTTACCCCATCATTATCACATACTGTCATCTACTGTACTTACCACATCATCACATACTGTCATCTACTGTACTTACCCCATCATCACATACTGTCATCTACTGTACTTACCCCATCATTATCACATACTGTCAAATACTGTAGTTACCCCATCATTATCACATACTGTCATCTACTGTACTTACCCCATCATTATCACATACTGTCATCTACTGTACTTACCCCATAATTATTACATACTGTCATCTACTGTACTTACCTCATCATTATCACATACTGTCATCCACTGTACTTACCCCATCATTATCACATACTGTCATCTACTGTACTTACCCCATCATTATCACATACTGCCATCTACTGGACTTACCCCATCATTATCACATGCTGTCATCTACTGTACTTACCCCATCATTATCATATACTGTCATCTACTGTACTTACCCCATCATTATCATATACTGACATCTACTGTACTTACCTTATCATTATCACATACTGACATCTACTGTACTTACCACATCATTATCACATACTGTCATATACTGTACTTTCCCCATCATTATCACATACTGCCATCTACTGTACTTACCCCATCATTATCACATACTACCATCTACTGTACTTACCCCATCATTATCATATACTTACATCTACTGTACTTACCCCATCATTATCACATACTGACATCTACTGTACTTACCACATCATTATCACATACTGTCATATACTGTACTTTCCCCATCATTATCACATACTGCCATCTACTGTACTTACCCCATCATGATCACATACTGTCATCTACTGTACTTACCCAATCATTATCACATACTGACATTTACTTTACTTACCCCATCATTATCACATACTGTCATCTACTGTACTTACCACATCATCACATACTGTAATCTACTGTACTTACCCCATCATTATCACATACTGTCATCTACTGTACTTACCCCATCATTATCACATGCTGCCATCTTCTGTACTTACCCCATCATGATCACATACTGTCATCTACTGTACTTACCTCATCATTATCATATACTGTCATCTACTGTACTTACCTCATCATTATTACATACTGTCATCTACTGTACTTACCCCATCACTATCACATACTGTCATCTACTGTACTTACCTCATCATTATCATATACTGTCATCTACTGTACTTACCTCATCATTATTACATACTGTCATCTACTGTACTTACCCAATCATTATCACATACTGACATCTACTGTACTTACCCCATCATTAGCACATACTGTCATCTTCTGTACTTACCCCATCATCATCATATACTGTCATCTACTGTACTTACCCCATCATTATCATATACTATCATCTACTGTACTTACCCCATCATTATCACATACTGTCATCTACTGTACTTACCACATCATCACATACTGTCATCTACTGTACTTACCCCATCATCACATACTGTCATCTACTGTACTTACCCCATCATTATCACATACTGCCATCTATGGTACTTACCCCATCATTACCACATACTGTCATCTATTGTACTTACCCCATCATTATCACATACTGTCATATACTGTAGTTACCCCATCATTATCACATACTGTCATCTACTGTACTTACCCCATCATTATCACATACTGTCATCTACTTTACTTACCCCATAATTATCACATACTGTCATCTACTGTACTTACCTCATCATTATCACATACTGTCATCTACTGTACCTACCCCATCATTATCACATACTGTCATCTACTGTACTTACCGCATCATTATCACATACTGTCATCTATTGTACTTACCCCATCATTATCACATACTGTCATCTACTATACTTACCCCATCATTATCACATACTGTCATCTACTGTACTTACCCCATCATTATCACATACTGTCATCTACTGTACTTACCACATCATTATCACATACTGTCATCTACTGTACTTACCCCATCATTATCATATACTGACATCTACTGTACTTACCCCATCATTATCACATACTGTCATCTACTGTACTTACCTCATCATTATCACATACTGTCATCTACTGTACTTACCCCATCATTATCACATACTGTCATCTACTGTACTTACCACATCATTATCACATACTGTCATCTACTGTACTTACCCCATCATTATCACATACTGTAATCTACTGTACTTACCCCATCATTATCATATACTGTCATCTACTGTACTTACCCCATCATTATCATATGCTATCATCTACTGTACTTACCCCATCATTATCACATACTGTCATCTACTGTAATTACCACATCATCACATACTGTCATCTACTGTACTTACCCCATCATCACATACTGTCATCTACTGTACTTACCCCATCATTATCACATACTGTCATATACTGTAGTTACCCCATCATTATCACATACTGTCATCTACTGTACTTACCCCATAATTATCACATACTGTCATCAACTGTACTTACCCCATCATAATCACATACTGTCATCTACTGTACTTACCCCATCATTATCACTTACTGTCATCTACTGTACTTACCCCATCATTATCACATACTGTCATCTACTGTACTTACCACATCATTATCACATACTGTCATCTACTGTACTTACCCCATCATTATCACATACTGTCATCTACTGTTTTCACCCCATCATTATCATATACTGACATCTACTGTACTTACCCCATCATTATCACATACTGTTATATACTGTACTTACCCCATCATTATCACATACTGTCATCTACTGTACTTACTCCATCATGATCACATACTGTCATCTACTGTACTTACCCAATCATTATCACATACTGACATCTACTTTACTTACCCCATCATTAGCACATACTGTCATCTTCTGTACTTACCCCATCATTATCATAAACTATCATCTACTGTACTTACCCCATCATTATCACATACTGTCATCTACTGTACTTACCCCATCATTATCACATATTGTCATCTACTGTACTTACCCCATCATTATCATATACTGACATCTACTGCACTTACCCCATCATTATCACATACTGTCATCTACTGTACTTACCACATCATCACATACTGTAATCTACTGTACTTACCCCATCATTATCACATACTGCCATCTACTGTACTTACCCCATCATTATCACATACTGTCACCTACTGTACTTACCTCATCATTATCACATACTGTCATCTACTGTACTTACCCCATCATTATCACATACTACAATCTACTGTACTTACCTCATCATTATCACATACTGACATCTACTTTACTTACCCCATCATTAGCACATACTGTCATCTTCTGTACTTACCCCATCATTATCATAAACTATCATCTACTGTACTTACCCCATCATTATCACATACTGTCATCTACTGTACTTACCCCATCATTATCACATATTGTCATCTACTGTACTTACCCCATCATTATCATATACTGACATCTACTGTACTTACCCCATCATTATCACATACTGTTATATACTGTACTTACCCCATCATTATCATATACTGTCATCTACTGTACTTACCTCATCATTATTACATATTGTCATCTACTGTACTTACCCAATCATTATCACATACTGACATCTACTTTACTTACCCCATCATTAGCACATACTGTCATATTCTGTACTTACCCCATCATTATCATATACTGTCATCTACTGTACTTACCCCATCATTATCATATACTGTCATCTACTGTACTTACCCCATCATTATCATAAACTATCATCTACTGTACTTACCCCATCATTATCACATACTGTCATCTACTGTACTTACCACATCATCACATACTGTCATCTACTGTACTTACCCCATCATCACATACTGTCATCTACTGTACTTACCCCATCATTATCACATACTGTCATATACTGTACTTACCCCATCATTATCACATACTGTCATCTACTGTACTTACCCCATAATTATCACATACTGTCATCTACTGTACTTACCTCATCATTATCACATACTGTCATCCACTGTACTTACCCCATCATTATCACATACTGTCATCCACTGTACTTACCCCATCATTATCACATACTGTCATCTACTGTACTTACCCCATCATTATCACATACTGTCATCTACTGTACTTACCCCATCATTATCACATACTGCCATCTACTGGACTTACCCCATCATTATCACATACTGCCATCTACTGTACTTACCCCATCATTATCATATACTGTCATCTACTGTACTTACCCCATCATTATCATATACTGACATCTACTGTACTTACCCCATCATTATCACATACTGACATCTACTGTACTTACCACATCATTATCACATACTGTCATATACTGTACTTTCCCCATCATTATCACATACTGCCATCTACTGTACTTACCCCATCATTATCACATACTACCATCTACTGTACTTACCCCATCATTATCACATACTGACATCTACTGTACTTACCCCATCATTATCACATACTGACATCTACTGTACTTACCACATCATTATCACATACTGTCATATACTGTACTTTCCCCATCATTATCACATACTGCCATCTACTGTACTTACCCCATCATGATCACATACTGTCATCTACTGTACTTACCCAATCATTATCACATACTGACATCTACTTTACTTACCCCATCATTAGCACATACTGTTATCTTCTGTACTTACCCCATCATTATCATAAACTATCATCTACTGTACTTACCTCATCATTATCACATACTGTCATCTACTGTACTTACCCCATCATTATCATATACTGACATCTACTGTACTTACCCCATCATTATCACATACTGTTATATACTGTACTTACCCCATAATTATCATATACTGTCATCTACTGTACTTACCTCATCATTATTACATACTGACATCTACTTTACTTACCCCATCATTAGCACATGCTGTCATCTACTGTACTTACCCCATCATTATCACATACTGTCATCTACTGTACTTACCCCATCATTATCATATACTGACATCTACTGTACTTACCCCATCATTATCACATACTGTTATATACTGTACTTACCCCATCATTATCACATACTGTCATCTACTGTACTTACCTCATCATGATCACATACTGTCATCTACTGTACTTACCCAATCATTATCACATACTGACATCTACTTTACTTACCCCATCATTATCACATACTGTCATCTTCTGTACTTACCCCATCATTATCATAAACTATCTTCTACTGTACTTACCCCATCATTATCACATACTGTCATCTACTGTACTTACCCCATCATTATCACATACTGTCATCTACTGTACTTACCCCATCATTATCATATACTGACATCTACTGTACTTACCCCATCATTATCACATACTGTTATATACTGTACTTTCCCCATCATTATCATATACTGTCATCTACTGTACTTACCTCATCATTATTACATATTGTCATCTACTGTACTTACCCAATCATTATCACATACTGACATCTACTTTACTTACCCCATCATTAGCACATACTGTCATATTCTGTACTTACCCCATCATTATCATATACTGTCATCTACTGTACTTACCCCATCATTATCATAAACTATCATCTACTGTACTTACCCCATCATTATCACATACTGTCATCTACTGTACTTACCACATCATCACATACTGTCATCTAATGTACTTACCCCATCATCACATACTGTCATCTACTGTACTTACCCCATCATCACATACTGTCATCTACTGTACTTACCCCATCATCACATACTGTCATCTACTGTACTTACCCCATCATTATCACATACTGTCATCTACTGTACTTACCCCATAATTATCACATACTGTCATCTACTGTACTTACCTCATCATTATCACATACTGTCATCCACTGTACTTACCCCATCATTATCACATACTGTCATCTACTGTACTTACCCCTCATTATCACATACTGTCATCTACTGTACTTACCCCATCATTATCACATACTGTCATCTACTGTACTTACCCCATCATTATCACATACTGCCATCTACTGGACTTACCCCATCATTATCACATGCTGTCATCTACTGTACTTACCCCATCATTATCATATACTGTCATCTACTGTACTTACCCCATCATTATCATATACTGACATCTACTGTACTTACCCCATCATTATCACATACTGACATCTACTGTACTTACCACATCATTATCACATACTGTCATATACTGTACTTTCCCCATCATTATCACATACTGCCATCTACTGTACTTACCCCATCATGATCACATACTGTCATCTACTGTACTTACCCAATCATTATCACATACTGACATCTACTTTACTTACCCCATCATTAGCACATACTGTCATCTTCTGTACTTACCCCATCATTATCATAAACTATCATCTACTGTACTTACCCCATCATTATCACATACTGTCATCTACTGTACTTACCCCATCATTATCACATACTGTCATCTACTGTACTTACCCCATCATTATCACATACTGTCATCTACTGTACTTACCCCATCATTATCATATACTGACATCTACTGTACTTACCCCATCATTATCATATACTGTCATCTACTGTACTTACCTCATCATTATTACATATTGTCATCTACTGTACTTACCCAATCATTATCACATACTGACATCTACTTTACTTACCCCATCATTAGCACATACTGTCATATTCTGTACTTACCCCATCATTATCATATACTGTCATCTACTGTACTTACCCCATCATTATCATAAACTATCATCTACTGTACTTACCCCATCATTATCACATACTGTCATCTACTGTACTCACCACATCATCACATACTGTCATCTACTGTACTTACCCCATCATTATCACATACTGTCATCTACTGTACTTACCCCATCATTATCACATACTGTCATATACTGTAGTTACCCATCATTATCACATACTGTCATCTACTGTACTTACCCCATCATTATCACATACTGTCATCTACTGTACTTACCCCATAATTATCACATACTGTCATCTACTGTACTTACCTCATCATTATCACATACTGTCATCCACTGTACTTACCCCATCATTATCACATACTGTCATGTACTGTACTTACCCCATCATTATCACATACTGTCATCTACTGTACTTACCCCATCATTATCACATACTGTCATCTACTGTACTTACCCCATCATTATCACATACTGCCATCTACTGGACTTACCCCATCATTATCACATGCTGTCATCTACTGTACTTACCCCATCATTATCATATACTGTCATCTACTGTACTTACCCCATCATTATCATATACTGACATCTACTGTACTTACCCCATCATTATCACATACTGACATCTACTGTACTTACCACATCATTATCACATACTGTCATATACTGTACTTTCCCCATCATTATCACATACTGCCATCTACTGTACTTACCCCATCATTATCACATACTACCATCTACTGTACTTACCCCATCATCATCACATACTGAAATCTACTGTACTTACCTTATCATTATCACATACTGCCATCTACTGTACTTACCCCATCATGATCACATACTGTCATCTACTGTACTTACCCAATCATTATCACATACTGACATCTACTTTACTTACCCCATCATTAGCACATACTGTTATCTTCTGTACTTACCCCATCATTATCATAAACTATCATCTACTGTACTTACCTCATCATTATCACATACTGTCATCTACTGTACTTACCCCATCATTATCATATACTGACATCTACTGTACTTACCCCATCATTATCACATACTGTTATATACTGTACTTACCCCATAATTATCATATACTGTCATCTACTGTACTTACCTCATCATTATTACATACTGACATCTACTTTACTTACCCCATCATTAGCACATGCTGTCATCTACTGTACTTACCCCATCATTATCACATACTGTCATCTACTGTACTTACCCCATCATTATCATATACTGACATCTACTGTACTTACCCCATCATTATCACATACTGTTATATACTGTACTTACCCCATCATTATCACATACTGTCATCTACTGTACTTACCTCATCATGATCACATACTGTCATCTACTGTACTTACCCAATCATTATCACATACTGACATCTACTTTACTTACCCCATCATTATCACATACTGTCATCTTCTGTACTTACCCCATCATTATCATAAACTATCTTCTACTGTACTTACCCCATCATTATCACATACTGTCATCTACTGTACTTACCCCATCATTATCACATACTGTCATCTACTGTACTTACCCCATCATTATCATATACTGACATCTACTGTACTTACCCCATCATTATCACATACTGTTATATACTGTACTTTCCCCATCATTATCATATACTGTCATCTACTGTACTTACCTCATCATTATTACATATTGTCATCTACTGTACTTACCCAATCATTATCACATACTGACATCTACTTTACTTACCCCATCATTAGCACATACTGTCATATTCTGTACTTACCCCATCATTATCATATACTGTCATCTACTGTACTTACCCCATCATTATCATAAACTATCATCTACTGTACTTACCCCATCATTATCACATACTGTCATCTACTGTACTTACCACATCATCACATACTGTCATCTAATGTACTTACCCCATCATCACATACTGTCATCTACTGTACTTACCCCATCATCACATACTGTCATCTACTGTACTTACCCCATCATCACATACTGTCATCTACTGTACTTACCCCATCATTATCACATACTGTCATCTACTGTACTTACCCCATAATTATCACATACTGTCATCTACTGTACTTACCTCATCATTATCACATACTGTCATCCACTGTACTTACCCCATCATTATCACATACTGTCATCTACTGTACTTACCCCTCATTATCACATACTGTCATCTACTGTACTTACCCCATCATTATCACATACTGTCATCTACTGTACTTACCCCATCATTATCACATACTGCCATCTACTGGACTTACCCCATCATTATCACATGCTGTCATCTACTGTACTTACCCCATCATTATCATATACTGTCATCTACTGTACTTACCCCATCATTATCATATACTGACATCTACTGTACTTACCCCATCATTATCACATACTGACATCTACTGTACTTACCACATCATTATCACATACTGTCATATACTGTACTTTCCCCATCATTATCACATACTGCCATCTACTGTACTTACCCCATCATGATCACATACTGTCATCTACTGTACTTACCCAATCATTATCACATACTGACATCTACTTTACTTACCCCATCATTAGCACATACTGTCATCTTCTGTACTTACCCCATCATTATCATAAACTATCATCTACTGTACTTACCCCATCATTATCACATACTGTCATCTACTGTACTTACCCCATCATTATCACATACTGTCATCTACTGTACTTACCCCATCATTATCACATACTGTCATCTACTGTACTTACCCCATCATTATCATATACTGACATCTACTGTACTTACCCCATCATTATCATATACTGTCATCTACTGTACTTACCTCATCATTATTACATATTGTCATCTACTGTACTTACCCAATCATTATCACATACTGACATCTACTTTACTTACCCCATCATTAGCACATACTGTCATATTCTGTACTTACCCCATCATTATCATATACTGTCATCTACTGTACTTACCCCATCATTATCATAAACTATCATCTACTGTACTTACCCCATCATTATCACATACTGTCATCTACTGTACTCACCACATCATCACATACTGTCATCTACTGTACTTACCCCATCATTATCACATACTGTCATCTACTGTACTTACCCCATCATTATCACATACTGTCATATACTGTAGTTACCCATCATTATCACATACTGTCATCTACTGTACTTACCCCATCATTATCACATACTGTCATCTACTGTACTTACCCCATAATTATCACATACTGTCATCTACTGTACTTACCTCATCATTATCACATACTGTCATCCACTGTACTTACCCCATCATTATCACATACTGTCATGTACTGTACTTACCCCATCATTATCACATACTGTCATCTACTGTACTTACCCCATCATTATCACATACTGTCATCTACTGTACTTACCCCATCATTATCACATACTGCCATCTACTGGACTTACCCCATCATTATCACATGCTGTCATCTACTGTACTTACCCCATCATTATCATATACTGTCATCTACTGTACTTACCCCATCATTATCATATACTGACATCTACTGTACTTACCCCATCATTATCACATACTGACATCTACTGTACTTACCACATCATTATCACATACTGTCATATACTGTACTTTCCCCATCATTATCACATACTGCCATCTACTGTACTTACCCCATCATTATCACATACTACCATCTACTGTACTTACCCCATCATCATCACATACTGAAATCTACTGTACTTACCTTATCATTATCACATACTGTCATCTACTGTACTTACCCCATCATTATCACATACTGACATCTACTGTACTTTCCCCATCATTATCACATACTGACATCTACTGTACTTACCCCATCATTATCACATACTGTCATCTACTGTACTTACCCTATCATTATCACATGCTGCCATCTTCTGTACTTACCCATCATGATCACATACTGTCATCTACTGTACTTACCTCATCATTATCATATACTGTCATCTACTGTACTTACCTCATCATTATTACATACTGTCATCTACTGTACTTACCCCATCATTATCACATACTGTCATCTACTGTACTTACCCCATCTTTATCATAAACTGTCATCTACTGTACTTACCCCATCATTATCATAAACTATCATCTACTGTACTTACCCCATCATTATCACATACTGTCATCTACTGTACTTACCCCATCATTATCACATACTGTCATCTACTGTACTTACCCCATCATTATCATATACTGACATCTACTGTACTTACCCCATCATTATCACATACTGTTATATACTGTACTTACCCCATCATTATCATATACTGTCATCTACTGTACTTACCTCATCATTATTACATATTGTCATCTACTGTACTTACCCAATCATTATCACCTACTGACATCTACTTTACTTACCCCATCATTATCACATACTGCCATCTCCTGTACTTACCCCATCATTATCATAAACTATCATCTACTGTACTTACCCCATCATTATCACATACTGTCATCAACTGTACTTACCACATCATCACATACTGTCATCTACTGTACTTACCCCATCATCACATACTGTTATATACAGTACTTACCCCATCATTATCACATACTGTCATATACTGTAGTTACCCCATCATTATCACATACTGTCATCTACTGTACTTACCCCATCATTATCACATACTGTCATCTACTGTACTTACCCCATAATTATCACATACTGTCATCTACTGTACTTACCCCATCATTATCACATACTGTCATCTACTGTACTTACCCCATCATTATCACATACTGTCATCTACTGTACTTACCCCATCATTATCACATACTGCAATCTACTGTACTTACCTCATCATTATCATACACTGTCATCTACTGTACTTACCCCATCATTATCACATACTGTCATCTACTGTACTTACCCCATCATTATCACATACTGCCATCTACTGGACTTACCCCATCATTATCACATGCTGTCATCTACTGTACTTACCCCATCATTATCATATACTGTCATCTACTGTACTTACCCCATCATTATCATATACTGACATCTACTGTACTTACCCCATCATTATCACATACTGACATCTACTGTACTTACCACATCATTATTACATACTGTCATATACTGTACTTTCCACATCATTATCACATACTGCCATCTACTGTACTTACCCCATCATTATCACATACTGTCATCTACTGTACTTACCCCATCATCATCACATACTGCCATCTACTGTACTTACCTCATCATTATCACATACTGTCATCTACTGTACTTACCACATCATTATCATATACTGTCATCTACTGTACTTATCCCATCATTATCACATATTGTCATCTACTGTACTTACCCCATCGTTATCACATACTGCCATCTACTGTACCTACCCCATCATAATCATATACTGTCATCTACTGTACTTATCCCATCATTATCACATATTGTCATCTACTGTACTTACCCCATCATTATCACATACTGTCATCTACTGTACTTACCCCATCATTATTACATACTGTCATATACTGTACTTACCCCATCATTATCACATGCTGCCATCTACTGTACTTACCCCATCATTATCACATAATGTCATCTTCTGTACTTACCCCATCATTATCATATACTGTCATCTACTGTACTTACCCCATCATTATCACATACTGTCATCTACTGTACTTACCCCATCATTATCATATACTATCATCTACTGTACTTACCCCATCATTATCACATACTGTCATATATGGTACTTACCCCATCATTATCATATACTATCATCTACTGTACTTACCCCATCATTATCACATACATTCATCTACTGTAGTTACCCCATCATTATCACATACTGTCATCTACTGTACTTACCCCATCATTATCACATACTGCCATCTACTGTACTTACCCCATCATTATCACACACTGTCATCTACTGTACTTACCCCATCATTATCACATACTGCCATCTACTGTACTTACCTCATCATTATCATATACTGTCATATACTGTACTTACCCCATCATTATCACACACTGTCATCTACTGTACTTACCCCATAATTATCACATACTGTCATCTACTGGACTTACCCCATCATTATCACACACTGTCATCTACTGTACTTACCCCATTATTATCACATACTACCATCTACTGTACTTACCCCATCATCATCACATACTGTCATCTACTGTACTTACCCCATCATTATCACATACTGTCATTTACTGTACTTACCCCATCATTATCACATACTGCCATCTACTGTACTTATCTCATCATTATCACATACTGTCATCTACTGTACTTACCTCATCATTATCACATACTGACATCTACTGTACTTTCCCCATCATTATCACATACTGACATCTACTGTACTTACCCCATCATTATCACATAATGTCATCTTCTGTACTTACCCCATCATTATCATATACTGTCATCTACTGTACTTACCCCATCATTATCACATACTGTCATCTACTGTACTTACCCAATCATTATCACATAATGTCATCTTCTGTACTTACCCCATCATTATCATATACTATCATCTACTGTACTTACCCCATCATTATCATATACTATCATCTACTGTACTTACCCCATCATTATCACATACATTCATCTACTGTACTTACCCCATCATTATCACATACTACCATCTACTGTACTTACCCCATCATCATCACATACTGTCATCTACTGTACTTACCCCATCATTATCACATACTGTCATTTACTGTACTTACCCCATCATTATCACATACTGCCATCTACTGTACTTATCTCATCATTATCACATACTGTCATCTACTGTACTTACCTCATCATTATCACATACTGACATCTACTGTACTTTCCCCATCATTATCACATACTGACATCTACTGTACTTACCCCATCATTATCACATAATGTCATCTTCTGTACTTACCCCATCATTATCATATACTGTCATCTACTGTACTTACCCCATCATTATCACATACTGTCATCTACTGTACTTACCCCATCATTATCACATAATGTCATCTTCTGTACTTACCCCATCATTATCATATACTATCATCTACTGTACTTACCCCATCATTATCATATACTATCATCTACTGTACTTACCCCATCATTATCACATACTGTCATCTACTGTACTTGCCCCATCATTATCACATACTGCCATCTACTGTACTTACCCCATCATTATCACACACTGTCATCTACTGTACTTACCCTATCATTATCACATACTGCCATCTACTGTACTTACCTCATCATTATCATATACTGTCATATACTGTACTTACCCCATCATTATCACACACACTGTCATCTACTGTATTTACCCCATAATTATCACATACTGTCATCTACTGTACTTACCTCATCATTATCACATACTGTCATCCACTGTACTTACCCCATCATTATCACATACTGTCATCTACTGTACTTACCCCTCATTATCACATACTGTCATCTACTGTACTTACCCCATCATTATCACATACTGTCATCTACTGTACTTACCCCATCATTATCACATACTGCCATCTACTGGACTTACCCCATCATTATCACATGCTGTCATCTACTGTACTTACCCCATCATTATCATATACTGTCATCTACTGTACTTACCCCATCATTATCATATACTGACATCTACTGTACTTACCCCATCATTATCACATACTGACATCTACTGTACTTACCACATCATTATCACATACTGTCATATACTGTACTTTCCCCATCATTATCACATACTGCCATCTACTGTACTTACCCCATCATGATCACATACTGTCATCTACTGTACTTACCCAATCATTATCACATACTGACATCTACTTTACTTACCCCATCATTAGCACATACTGTCATCTTCTGTACTTACCCCATCATTATCATAAACTATCATCTACTGTACTTACCCCATCATTATCACATACTGTCATCTACTGTACTTACCCCATCATTATCACATACTGTCATCTACTGTACTTACCCCATCATTATCACATACTGTCATCTACTGTACTTACCCCATCATTATCATATACTGACATCTACTGTACTTACCCCATCATTATCATATACTGTCATCTACTGTACTTACCTCATCATTATTACATATTGTCATCTACTGTACTTACCCAATCATTATCACATACTGACATCTACTTTACTTACCCCATCATTAGCACATACTGTCATATTCTGTACTTACCCCATCATTATCATATACTGTCACCTACTGTACTTACCCCATCATTATCATAAACTATCATCTACTGTACTTACCCCATCATTATCACATACTGTCATCTACTGTACTCACCACATCATCACATACTGTCATCTACTGTACTTACCCCATCATTATCACATACTGTCATCTACTGTACTTACCCCATCATTATCACATACTGTCATATACTGTAGTTACCCATCATTATCACATACTGTCATCTACTGTACTTACCCCATCATTATCACATACTGTCATCTACTGTACTTACCCCATAATTATCACATACTGTCATCTACTGTACTTACCTCATCATTATCACATACTGTCATCCACTGTACTTACCCCATCATTATCACATACTGTCATGTACTGTACTTACCCCATCATTATCACATACTGTCATCTACTGTACTTACCCCATCATTATCACATACTGTCATCTACTGTACTTACCCCATCATTATCACATACTGCCATCTACTGGACTTACCCCATCATTATCACATGCTGTCATCTACTGTACTTACCCCATCATTATCATATACTGTCATCTACTGTACTTACCCCATCATTATCATATACTGACATCTACTGTACTTACCCCATCATTATCACATACTGACATCTACTGTACTTACCACATCATTATCACATACTGTCATATACTGTACTTTCCCCATCATTATCACATACTGCCATCTACTGTACTTACCCCATCATTATCACATACTACCATCTACTGTACTTACCCCATCATCATCACATACTGAAATCTACTGTACTTACCTTATCATTATCACATACTGTCATCTACTGTACTTACCCCATCATTATCACATACTGACATCTACTGTACTTTCCCCATCATTATCACATACTGACATCTACTGTACTTACCCCATCATTATCACATACTGTCATCTACTGTACTTACCCTATCATTATCACATGCTGCCATCTTCTGTACTTACCCATCATGATCACATACTGTCATCTACTGTACTTACCTCATCATTATCATATACTGTCATCTACTGTACTTACCTCATCATTATTACATACTGTCATCTACTGTACTTACCCCATCATTATCACATACTGTCATCTACTGTACTTACCCCATCTTTATCATAAACTGTCATCTACTGTACTTACCCCATCATTATCATAAACTATCATCTACTGTACTTACCCCATCATTATCACATACTGTCATCTACTGTACTTACCCCATCATTATCACATACTGTCATCTACTGTACTTACCCCATCATTATCATATACTGACATCTACTGTACTTACCCCATCATTATCACATACTGTTATATACTGTACTTACCCCATCATTATCATATACTGTCATCTACTGTACTTACCTCATCATTATTACATATTGTCATCTACTGTACTTACCCAATCATTATCACCTACTGACATCTACTTTACTTACCCCATCATTATCACATACTGCCATCTCCTGTACTTACCCCATCATTATCATAAACTATCATCTACTGTACTTACCCCATCATTATCACATACTGTCATCAACTGTACTTACCACATCATCACATACTGTCATCTACTGTACTTACCCCATCATCACATACTGTTATATACAGTACTTACCCCATCATTATCACATACTGTCATATACTGTAGTTACCCCATCATTATCACATACTGTCATCTACTGTACTTACCCCATCATTATCACATACTGTCATCTACTGTACTTACCCCATAATTATCACATACTGTCATCTACTGTACTTACCCCATCATTATCACATACTGTCATCTACTGTACTTACCCCATCATTATCACATACTGTCATCTACTGTACTTACCCCATCATTATCACATACTGCAATCTACTGTACTTACCTCATCATTATCATACACTGTCATCTACTGTACTTACCCCATCATTATCACATACTGTCATCTACTGTACTTACCCCATCATTATCACATACTGCCATCTACTGGACTTACCCCATCATTATCACATGCTGTCATCTACTGTACTTACCCCATCATTATCATATACTGTCATCTACTGTACTTACCCCATCATTATCATATACTGACATCTACTGTACTTACCCCATCATTATCACATACTGACATCTACTGTACTTACCACATCATTATTACATACTGTCATATACTGTACTTTCCACATCATTATCACATACTGCCATCTACTGTACTTACCCCATCATTATCACATACTGTCATCTACTGTACTTACCCCATCATCATCACATACTGCCATCTACTGTACTTACCTCATCATTATCACATACTGTCATCTACTGTACTTACCACATCATTATCATATACTGTCATCTACTGTACTTATCCCATCATTATCACATATTGTCATCTACTGTACTTACCCCATCGTTATCACATACTGCCATCTACTGTACCTACCCCATCATAATCATATACTGTCATCTACTGTACTTATCCCATCATTATCACATATTGTCATCTACTGTACTTACCCCATCATTATCACATACTGTCATCTACTGTACTTACCCCATCATTATTACATACTGTCATATACTGTACTTACCCCATCATTATCACATGCTGCCATCTACTGTACTTACCCCATCATTATCACATAATGTCATCTTCTGTACTTACCCCATCATTATCATATACTGTCATCTACTGTACTTACCCCATCATTATCACATACTGTCATCTACTGTACTTACCCCATCATTATCATATACTATCATCTACTGTACTTACCCCATCATTATCACATACTGTCATATATGGTACTTACCCCATCATTATCATATACTATCATCTACTGTACTTACCCCATCATTATCACATACATTCATCTACTGTAGTTACCCCATCATTATCACATACTGTCATCTACTGTACTTACCCCATCATTATCACATACTGCCATCTACTGTACTTACCCCATCATTATCACACACTGTCATCTACTGTACTTACCCCATCATTATCACATACTGCCATCTACTGTACTTACCTCATCATTATCATATACTGTCATATACTGTACTTACCCCATCATTATCACACACTGTCATCTACTGTACTTACCCCATAATTATCACATACTGTCATCTACTGGACTTACCCCATCATTATCACACACTGTCATCTACTGTACTTACCCCATTATTATCACATACTACCATCTACTGTACTTACCCCATCATCATCACATACTGTCATCTACTGTACTTACCCCATCATTATCACATACTGTCATTTACTGTACTTACCCCATCATTATCACATACTGCCATCTACTGTACTTATCTCATCATTATCACATACTGTCATCTACTGTACTTACCTCATCATTATCACATACTGACATCTACTGTACTTTCCCCATCATTATCACATACTGACATCTACTGTACTTACCCCATCATTATCACATAATGTCATCTTCTGTACTTACCCCATCATTATCATATACTGTCATCTACTGTACTTACCCCATCATTATCACATACTGTCATCTACTGTACTTACCCAATCATTATCACATAATGTCATCTTCTGTACTTACCCCATCATTATCATATACTATCATCTACTGTACTTACCCCATCATTATCATATACTATCATCTACTGTACTTACCCCATCATTATCACATACATTCATCTACTGTACTTACCCCATCATTATCACATACTACCATCTACTGTACTTACCCCATCATCATCACATACTGTCATCTACTGTACTTACCCCATCATTATCACATACTGTCATTTACTGTACTTACCCCATCATTATCACATACTGCCATCTACTGTACTTATCTCATCATTATCACATACTGTCATCTACTGTACTTACCTCATCATTATCACATACTGACATCTACTGTACTTTCCCCATCATTATCACATACTGACATCTACTGTACTTACCCCATCATTATCACATAATGTCATCTTCTGTACTTACCCCATCATTATCATATACTGTCATCTACTGTACTTACCCCATCATTATCACATACTGTCATCTACTGTACTTACCCCATCATTATCACATAATGTCATCTTCTGTACTTACCCCATCATTATCATATACTATCATCTACTGTACTTACCCCATCATTATCATATACTATCATCTACTGTACTTACCCCATCATTATCACATACTGTCATCTACTGTACTTGCCCCATCATTATCACATACTGCCATCTACTGTACTTACCCCATCATTATCACACACTGTCATCTACTGTACTTACCCTATCATTATCACATACTGCCATCTACTGTACTTACCTCATCATTATCATATACTGTCATATACTGTACTTACCCCATCATTATCACACACACTGTCATCTACTGTATTTACCCCATAATTATCACATACTGTCATCTACTGGACTTACCTCATCATTATCACATACTGTCATCTACTGTACTTACCCCATCATTTTCACATACTGTCATCTACTGTACTTACCCCATCATTATCACATACTGTCATCTACTGTACTTACCACATCATTATCACATACTGTCATCTACTGTACTTACCCCATCATTATCACATACTGCAATCTACTGTACTTACCTCATCATTATCATATACTGTCATCTACTGTACTTACCCCATCATTATCACATACTATCATCTACTGTACTTACCCCATCATTATCACATACTGACATCTACTGTACTTACCCCATCATTATCACATAATGTCATCTTCTGCACTTACCCCGTCATTACCCCCCCCCCCCCCCCCCCCATGGCCGTAACCAGCACCAGGCTGAAGAGCCTGGGCTGGTATTAAAAAATAAGGAAACCAACCAGATAGGGCTTCGCTGATTTTTTAAAACCAGCCCCAGGCTCCAGGTCCGGGGCTGGTTCCCAAAATACGGGGGACAAAATGACTAGGGGTGCCCCGTATTTTAAGAACCAGCCCCAGGCCAAACCAGCCAGTAGGGTAATGCCACAGCCGGGTTGGAGACTTTTTATACAAGTCCCCCCGGCCAAAGCATTCAACCCTCTGACCGGTCAGCCTGGCCAGGGGTCCTGGGGGAGTGGGGACCCCCCCCAATTAAGGCCCCCCCCTCCAGGACTTACCTGACCAGGCTGAAGCCTGGTGCTGTCCTCGATGCCCCTGGGCGGTGGGCATCGAGCTGATCTTTGTGTAAAAAAATAGATGAAAAAACTATTGTTTTAAACCGTGGAACTATGAGTCCCAGCAAGCCTCCCCCGCAAGCTGGGACTTGGAGAACCACAAGTCCCAGCCTGCGGGGCATTAAAGGGCCCACTGGGTCTTGTAGTTCCACAGTAAAAAAAAATAGTTAAATAAATACACACTGACACATTAGAAAAATAAAAGTTTAATACATACATTACACAAACACACTGATACTTACCTATCTTGATCCAGTAGGTAGGTCCCAGGGTCCGGTCCGGTGGCTTGGTTCCGGGGCTGGTCCGGGGCTCCAGGGCTGAAGAGTCCGGGGTCCTGGATCCGTAGTAATCCAAAGGGTTACCTGGGGAAGGAAATCCTACTCAACTGTCCTGTGGCGACCACCCCGGCATCTTCTGTTGAAGTCGCGCTGCTCCCGGCTGCAGTGGTACCCGCTCCGCCTCCGCTGTACAATAGAGACGCAGAGATCCTTCTTCCTCTGCGTCTCTGCTCAGAATGATTTCTGGCCAATCAGGAGCCGAGAAAGTCGGCTCCTGATTGGCCAGAAATCATTCTGAGCAGAGAAGCAGAGGAAGAAGGATCTCTGCGTCTCTAGTGTATAGCGGAGGTGGAGCGGGTACCACTGCTGCCGGGAGCAGCGCTACTTGCAGAGAAGATGCCGGGGTGATCGCCACAGGAGCAGGTGAGTAGGATTTCCTTCCCCAGGTAACCCTTTGGATTACTACGGATCCAGGACCCCGGACTCTTCAGCCCTGGAGCCCCGGACCTGGACCAGCCCCGTAACCAAGGCCCCGGAACCAAGCCACCGGACCGGACCCTAGGACCTACCGACGGGCTCAAGATAGGTAAGTATCAGTGTGTTTGTGTAATGTATGTATTAAACTTTTATTTTTCTAATGTGTCAGTGTGTATTTATTTAACTATTTTTTTTCTGTGGAACTACAAGTGCCAGCGGGCCCTTTAATGCCCCGCATGCTGGGATTTGTGGTTCTCCAAGTCCCAGCATGCGGGGGAGGCTTGCTGGGACTCATAGTTCCACAGGGAAAAAAATAGTTTTTATTCTATTTTTTTTACACAATGATCAGCCCGGTGGCCACCGGGGACAGCACCAGGCTTCAGCCTGGTCAGGTAAGTCCTGGAGGGGGGGACCCCTTTATTGGGGGGGGTCCCCACTCCCCCAGGACCCCTGGCCAGGCTGACCGGTCAGAGGGTTGAATGCTTTGGCCACGGGACCTTATATAATAAGTGTCCCCCGGCTGTGGCATTACCCTGCTGGCTGGTTTGGCCTGGGGCTGGTTCTTAAAATACGGGGGACCCCTGGTCATTTTGGCCCCCGTATTTTGGGAACCAGCCCCGGACCTGGAGCCTGGGGCTGGTTTTAAAAAATCAGCGAAGCCCTATCTGGTTGGTTTCCTGATTTTTTAATACCAGCCCCGGCTCTTTCAGCCTGGTGCTGGTTACGGCTGTGGGGGGGACCCCACGCCGTTTTTTTTTTTAATAGGTAAAAGGGTGACAGCTATAATTATGCCCTAACACAGCCCATTATGATAATTTTGGTCACATGTGACGTGTCAATAGCCCAAATCGAGACAGTGTGTACGGTGGTACAATCTTTTTCTTGCGACTGTTTGGACGGGAGTACATCCGATGTCGCTAGTAAAATTGTACAGGTGTGTACGCGCGTGTCGGCTGTTGTTTGTGGACGGTCCGACGGGAGTACGGTCGGCCGAACGGTTGCCAGAAATAGGGATTGTATAGATGTGTACCCAGCTTAAAGCTGGCCATACATCAGAAAGATCGATCTTAAGAACGATTGCGCTCATGATTGTGTACAATTTCCCTTGAAATCCCCGGCAGTCCTTGGTGGTTTTTGGACACACAATCTACTCACAATCCATCATACAATCAGTCATACAATCCATCTGCTGCATGATTGTGTACACAAGATGTGCACACAATCTGCATACAATCCATCATACAATCAGTCATACAATCCATCTGCTGCATGATTGTATGATTGTGTACACAAGATGTGTACAACTATAGAGAGCAAGTATTGAGGAAAGTATCTGATCTCGCAGGCCAAATCTCAGTATGACTTCACGCATATAAGTCCAATTGAGACGATTGAAGGCTTTTTTCCGCATCGAGCGATAGAAAGAGAAGGCCCTGGTCTTTTGAGAGGGAGTCAACAAGATCAAATACCCTACGGGTGTTGTCAGATGCTTGTCTCCTAGGGCAGTATTCTTTGTCTGGTCAGAGGCCATTTGCAAATTTGTATATGAGCGATCAGGCCTGAATTAGGCCCATAGTCAGTAAGTCCCCTGTGGGATCGTGGTATGGAGGTCCCTGGGGCACCTGCGTGGGGAGGCAGCCCCATACAACCAAACTATGGCCTTCATTCAGGGGCGGATCCAGGATAAAATGACAGGGGGGGCACGTGCCCGGGTGCGCGCCCCCCCCCCCCCCCCCCCCCACCTTGAATCCGCCACCTCCTTCATTCAGTATCGGATGCAGAAGTTTGAAAATCTCACAGAAGCGATTTTTGGACTTCTGTGCACGTGCGGCAACTACAGCGCGCCTGCGCAACCTTTAAAAGTCTGATTGATAGCAATGGCTGTTGGGGGCTGGGGGTTGGGTGTCAATGTGTTTTCAAGGAGTGTTCCGGACATGTTTGGACCGTTTTTTGGGGGGGACTGTTCGAAGTTACAGGCAGCTGTAGGGACAGATGGCAAAGGTGCCCCTGCCTTCGCTGCCAGGTTGCACGGGAGGGGTCACCCTTATTTTCAGGTTCTGTGAAGCAATCGCATGTTTTATCTAAATTGCAACTGATGCTGAACAAGTCTCTAAGCTCATTCAAAGTAAATAATTCCTTTCTATGGCTCCGATGTATTGTTCTTAAAATGAATGTGTGTTCCTTTACAAATGTCGCACCTCCGACCTGCGTGCACAGAATCCTATTCTTACTGCGACAAAGGCGGCATTTCATCCTGGAGTGACCTTTGCCCCCCGTACACACAAACAGTGATGACCCTTCTGGCAGAGGGGAGGCGATGTTTAATTAGGAGATCTGCTAATAGTCTGGAAGAATAATTTATTCGCTGTGCGGAAACCTTCTGGGACTTTTAATGGGTGTCTAATAAGGCATCAATTATATATTTGCATAAATTTAATAAGGAGGCTGGTTTGGAGAATTCATATTGCCAGAATTAAAATGTGAACAGCATCCTTTACAGTCCCGAGAGACAGGGGAGGGGGAGACAGAGAGAGAGAGAGAGAGAGAGAGGGGGTAATGCAGAGCAAAATCAATAGTTATATATTTACAGAAAGAGAGAAAAGGCACTTAGCAGAGGACGCAGTTAAGTTCATGCAGTAAAATACAGACATTTACATTCTTACGCATCATTTTGGCGGAGTCCTGCAAAAAAACCTTTGCAGGATAATATACCCTGTATTATATCAGCAGTTATCATGTTGACAAGCATTAAGTTGACATGTAGCATGTCAAAATGCTTAGCATGTCAACAGTCATCATCTCTACACTGACGACATGTCAGCATCAGGGCTGCCGAGAGTGGGGGAGGGGCGAGTACTAATTACACGGGCCCGGGCTTGCTGGAGGGGCCCAGCGGGGGTTCTGGTCCAACCACCCCTTCCCCCTCCGTCCCCCCCGGGCAGCAGCACACACCTACAGTATGTGCTGTGCTGACAGCAGTCTCCGCATCAGCGTCTCACTGACAGTGTGAGAGCTTGTGCTAAGCTTGCTGTCAGCACAGCACATGCTGTAGCATATCTTCCAACTTTGCCGGACCAGGAGACGGGACGTTGCTGATGCGCGCCGCCCCAAGAATAGGCCACAGCCCCCCCCCCCCCCCCCCCCCGGAAGGTGCACACACCCAGCGCATGCGCAAAAATGCTCATGCGCAAAGCGCTAACATCGGCCCCGTGCAAACGCACATGGCCATGCGAACGGACCTGAATAAGGCCATTATGTATTCTTAACCATAGTGTATGTCAGGGATGCAGAATGGGAGACAATTACTGATTTCCCGTTGGGTATCCGGTGGATTGATTGACAGCAAATAGGTCGACCACTTATTGGTCGACGGGCAATATGTTGATACATGAAAAAGGTTGACATGGTCTAGGCTGGCATTGATCATAGGTCCTCTGTGGGAATGCTGGTAGACTCACGGATTTTGGATAGACAGGTCCACCTACGTTCTCCAAGGGCTCATTAGTGCGATTCATGGCGTCTCCTCTTGTGTACGTCTTGTGTGTGCACATTGCGCTAAATTGTTGTATTGTATAGGAGGGTTACAATGACGCAAACCACAGCACCTCCCACCTGTTCCCCCTTCCTCCAGCATCTTCCAGGAGACCAGGTGATAGGTCAGTGAGTATCCCGTAACAGGCGTTCTTATTATCCATCGCTTCTACATCAATACAGTCGACGTGAGTTTTTCGCTTTTTTTGGTGTTAATGTTGACACCGTAATTAGTCATTTTCGGCTCTCCATGCTTTGAGCCAGGAGCCGGTGCTTTACCAATCGGAGTCAACATGGAAGGTAAAGTAAAAAAATTGCAAAAATAAGCGGCAAAAACCTTTTATGTGTCGACCATTACCAGGTTAAAATATTGTATGTGTCGACCTTTTGACAACGTTGACCATACTGTATGTACTGTATGTATATAAACCAAATGTTATATCATGTTATATCATGTAGTGTGCATACTAAATATTGTTACCGATGCGTGCTCCCGTGCATCGTTAATGATGATTGATATCTTCCGAACATGCAGGATAATTTAGTAATATAGGCAAACCACCTGCGTGTTAAGCAGCCGGGGCTGTTGAGAGGGGAGAGCTACTAATTACCCAGACCCGGTTGTTGCTGGAGGTGCCCGGCGGGGACTCTGGTCTGACCCTTCCCCCTCCCTCTCGCTTCCTCCCTCTCGGGCAGCAGCAGCACACACCTACACAGCAGGTGCTGTACTGACAGCAGGCTAAGCATGAGCTTCTCGCTGAAAGCTATTGATGTGCTGTAAGCACAGCACATGCTGTAGGTGTGTGTGCTGCTGCGGAGGGGATACTAACACTCGCCCCTCGACTTCTTTAGAGGGTTTTTTAAACTCTTCTCCAACTAGGGGGGGCATGGCCATGCCTCCCGTGATTAGACCACGCCCCCAGAATTTTTACAGGGCCTGGCATACCTCTCAGCAGCAGCCATGAACGCAGGTGTTCCCAAGCGTATTAGGGGGTAGGATTCCGACATCAGCTCCAGCCTCAATCATGCTGATGGCTACTCCTAGCTTTGACTGGTAACCAGTGGAAAAATCATTTACTGGTGAGCCTCTAAGGAATAGAATTTGACATATTCGATTGGCTGCATTTTTTACCCTTCCAAGCCCATTAATTTGCAAGGCGGGATTTCAGTGTAGTGGCACAGTATTGACCTGATCGCTGTCCGCTGCTAATTGGGCACAGCAGAGGTCAAGTTTGAATCAGGCCCATATTATCACTATTATTATTATTATTATTCTCCAGCACTTCACTGTCAATTAACTTGCTCCCTATATATATTGTACAGGGAAACGGGACATTCACAGACCCTTTGAATTTAGTGCTAGCTGGTTTAGAATTCTTTATGCTATGTTATATAAAGGAAACCCTGTGTTTGCCCCTGGACAGCAGTGGAGCCTGCACAGTGCTCTGCATCAGACATCAGGGCATGTAGAAGATGAGTTATTCATTTTGTTTTACAAAAGTTCCAGTAGATGGCCTTAGAGGGAGAGTGGGCAGTATACTAAAGATTTTGGCCGCTGTGTTAAGAAACCTTACACCATCCCTACCTGCATGTGACATATCTGTAGGGATGGCCATCGGTCCAGATGCCATCGATGGTTGCCATTGATGGCAATTCTGCACCCATCCATCGATAGTGGCAAACTATTTGATTGATAACCATCGATAGTTTTAGCTATCGATGGTCAACCATTATATTTAAAGGGGGGGTTACACACTGCGCTCACCTTGTGTTTAGTCTAGCTATTCGCAGGCACTGCTTCCTCTTAAGGGTGTCCCAGTCCCTTTTAAGCTGAAATCATATAGATTGGGGAGGAGAAAGCGATGTCCTACTTGTGTTGGTAAAAAAACCTAGTCCCCATTCCCAGTTTCCCTAACTCACTACAGCCCGGTACGCACTACCATACCTAATGCATTTTACATAAATAAATTATCTTAACTACTTCATTTGCACTCTCTCTTATGGTTTTTTTACCACACGCATCTCAACACAAGTAGGACAGCGCTTTCTCCTCCCCAATCTATATGATTTCAACCATTATATTTGACTGAATGGCCTGTGAGCACGGGGGCGGGACTTCCAGGTGTCGGGGGGTGGAGCTATGCTATAGCTAAGCTATTATGAAAAAATAGGAAACATCGCTTCTCCTTTGCCATCGATGTAGGGAAACCATCTGGTACTCCCACATTGATGGCAAAAGTATTCGAGGTACTTGTGTAATATCTGGGCGCCGGATTTTTTCATTGTATTGCATCGCATCGCATGCAATATAATGGCATACAATTCATGCGTTGCGATATTTCATTGTAAAGACCCGATTTTTAATTGTATAGTCACCCATGGGTGATTTCATACCCCCACTATCCTTCTACGCATGGAGCTGATTTTATATAGCGTGGCGAGCCACCGAGCCCAAAGCGTGGCGAGCGCAGCGAGCCCCGTGAGGGGACGCAGAATACATGTAAAGTAATCCGCGTCCCCTCGCCACGCTTTGGGCTCAGTGGCCCGCTGCGCTCGCCACACTATATAATATCAACTCCATGTGTAGTTGGATAGTGGGGGTATGAAATCACCCATGGGTGACTATACAATTAAAAATTGGGTCTTTACAATGAAATATCGCATGCCTTGAGTAGTGGCATGCGATGAAAAAATCGGGCGCCCAGATAATACACAAGTACCGTATTCGACATCGGCCACAAACCATCGATGATTTTAAATCATCGATGGTCGATGGCCATCCCTACATATCTGTGAGAAAACACACCCTCATTAAACTTTCCCTGCAGCCCTCCAGATGTAAGGTATGATGCTTGCAAAATGCATGTATATATAAAATGTTATTGCAATTATTAAATTGAAAGACATATTTACATACAATTAAAAAAAACAGATTGTGGGGGTGCTAAATCTCCATAGGAATCCATTGCAAACCACAATCAAAAATATCTATATCATCTTAAACTACTGTATGTTACGTGCACCCCATGTGAGATTTACATACCAGATAATATGACAAATGATCATCCTGCATACTTGGGGACAATGGTCTCACTATCAGAGCATGCAATGCCAAGCTTAATTGGTTGTAAGATTTTTACTACTATTATTATTGTGTTGCATATTTAACATCAAACTGTCTGTCAGCCCTCCAGTCTGCATACAAGCACGCGCCGCCACAGCAGCACTAATCCCCGATTATACTCCTCCATGCTTTGCCAATGTGACGTACTGGAAGGACTGCTAGGGGCCGTGGGCTCTTCGACCTTATCTGAGGATGCCTTTGCCAGGCTGGATGGGGAGCTGCAGGCTGTAGAGGAGACACCGTAATGCCATCTGCAGACACAGATTAGCTCAGCTGTCACTTGCAAATTCGGGCCTCTAAACCGAGCCCATAGAGGACACTGGCAGCAGCTTTCATCTTCAGCAATCACACACGTGCTTGTAAGGGAATGTAGAGAACCGGTGTCAGGGGGTGAGTGCATGCAGGGGAACGTGACACAAAATCATTATGGAAGGCACTACTAGCTCACAATGCAGCATCCAAGCCGTTTGAAAGAGAATATTGTCCAGGATGATGAACATTTGTTCTTCCAATGTGAAAGCACTTGGAACCATTGATAAATACTTTGGATCTACACAGTGACAGAAGTTTCAAGGTTACTAAATCAGCCCGCACGATTTATCTTTCAGCAGACTAGCGCCGGTGCCATTATCACCAGCATCTCTGCCAAGCTGGCACCTGTAGGAAAATAGTCTTAAAATACCTTGGGTCGGATTCTGAGTCTCACGCAGAAGAGCAGACAGCAGTGTCTATTGGCTGTTGCCCGTCTGTGGGTTTATGTAAATGCTTCTACAAACTACAAAATTGCATGTTTTCTAAAAAAATTGCACATGTAGTTACGTGCGAATTGCGGTAAAATGTGTACATTTTGACATGTTAAAAATATGGCACATTCGAAATCGCATCCTATTTATAGATGGGCACTGGGACCGGAGATTTGGATTTGGACTCGTCGCCGAAAATGTTCAAAAAACGGAAAATCACATAAATTTTGCAGAGTTTTTTTGTACCTAGAGTAATATTAACCTTAGTAACATTAATTTCCAGCCCTTTCAAGACAATTTTGACCACTTTACAGCTCACAATGTTTTCATTCACTTTAGGCCAAGGTCTGCAGCAAGCTGGCTGGTTATTAACACACGGAACTTCTCACAGTATCAGTATGGTGTATTGGGGTGGAGTACACACAAACAAAGAGCAACATTTTTTTATGCAGCTTGTATAACACTGCTTGGAGGCAGAACAATCACACACGGAACTTATGAAAGTATAGTATAGGTGCAGTATACACAAACAATAAAGAAAAATAGTTTAACATTTTTACTGTTATTTTTTTGTAATGTGCAGCTTGTATAATGCTGCGTGGAAACAGAACAATCTCACACGGAACTTCTGACAGTAGTACAGCATATGGTGTATTGGATTGCAGTGCAGCACACCACACACCACAATGAAATAAATAAAAAAAAGCTGACTGACAGCCTGCCTCTGTACTGTACCCCCACTACACTGACTGACAGCCTCTGCCCTCTGCGCACTGACACAGCCTGCCTAACACACGACCAGTACAATAACCCAGCACAAACCCCTCTGCCCTGCACTGCACCCCTTTGCACTGCACCCCACTGCACTGCACCCCTCTGCACAACTCCCCTCTGCACTGCACAACACCCCTCTGCACAACTCCCCTCTGCACTGTACAACACCTCTCTGCACTGCACAGCACCCCTCTGCACAACTCCCCTCTGCACAACACGCCCAGACCCCTGCACTGCAGAGCTATGCGCAGCTTGTGGCAGCCTGTGAGAAATGGCACCAAATTCACAGGAAGCCGAGCCTTTAAAGAAACTTGCAAGCGTGGCTCATGGACGGCTCGGGGGCCTATCTTCGAAGCTCATCTCTAATCTTATTACATTTTGCCCTTTGTATATAAAAACACACCCAGAATTCATAAAACAAAAGAAAATCTCCTTCAAACTGGGCACAATACAGAAACAGCGTAATACATACAAACCGTATACAGCAAAAATCAAAACAACTACTGACGAGTAAGAAAACTAGATACTGTATGAATGAAAGCGCTCGTTCCAGCTTCTTAATAAAGATGAAAGGAGAGGAGATTGTACGGAATACTTTTCTGTTAATAATTAGGAAATGCAAGCTACTGTTAATGAACAGTCATTATAGTGATGATGAAGTGGTTCTTTCCTGTGCGCACAGAGGCATGTTCATCGCAGAAAGGTTTGGCATAAGGACCCTCAAGGAGACAAGTAACTGCCTGAATGGGGCTCAAACTGTCGCCTCTACCAAAAGGCCCAGCAATCCATGATAATAGTATGTTTCTCAAATGGATCATGGGGAAAGCAAGGAGGGGCACAAAGCAGCAGATTCCAAGATGAGTGGGAAAAAAACAACTATCCTATGAATAATACATATGAACTTCCTAACTGAGGCCCTAATTCAAGTTGGCCCGGTAAGCAGTGAACATAACTGTGAACATCCTGTGACATCAGCCGCCTGCCCGGGCATGCATCGGCTTGACCGCTTACCCATTGGAACACCCAGAGTGTTCCCATGGGCGAGTCCCGTTTTTGCCCCGGTCCTCCCTTCCCGCAGGGAACAGCTCGGTGAGTGTGTAACTAGCCAAAGCCGTTCCCTGTTGAGGTTTGCACATGTGCGGTAATGCGCAAGCACAAACCCCAACCATTGGGCTGGGGCTTCGAGCAATCCTGAAAGCATTGATAGGCTGTTAAATCTATTTAGGATTTGCAAAAGGTTTGTCTGATCTCCACAATGTGTGCCCCAACAGCTCCCACGGCCTAGGAAAGACCTAGGACAGGAGGTTCAGACACCAGGAAGGTGAAATTACAGGTGTAGGGTAAGAACAGCTGAAAGGGGAGGGGCCAGACAGACCAGAGACTGGGATGAGGCGGAGGATGGGGCGGAGACTGAGATCAAACAGTTTATGCCAGGTCCAATTAGAGATGTGCAGTTCAGATTTACTCAGTTTTTGTTGCCAAATTAACGCAAGGTCAGATTTTTCCGATTGGCTATCGGCTGTCACGTGTTTTGATAGCCAATAAGATCAGAGTAAAACCGAACCCACACATCTCTAGGTTCAATATACTAGTGTTAAAAATAAACTTTATAAAGAAATGTATTTTGATGTTCCATCAGCAGATGTCACAGTTACGCCTGTAAATGAGCTTTTGGTAGAAGAAGTACACCAGTACAGTATACATTAGATGGTTATTACACAGGTTTATGCAGTTACAGTTAATGCAAGTACTGTAATCGTACCCCTTTAAGAGCCTGTTTTCTTGTTCTCTTATTCAGTTATGAATGGATGTTCCCACAATGTCCGCTATTGATTTATAGACATCCGGCCTCTAGCACAGACTCAGCAGTTATGGCAATCTAAGAATCAGGCCATGTGTGATTCCGGATCTCTCTTTCATGAGTAAAAAGATGGATTTGTCATCAGTCCTGCCCTTGATTAACATTGACAGCCTGTAAACTATGTGCCTGGCTAGCGAGAGTGCCTGTATCATACTGTAGTCCCTGTCAGGTGTACATCATAGCTTTGGATGGTCCATATGATTGGTACAGGGATTTATAAATTGCGTGGGAGAACTTATTTTGTACCTGCTGTACAGCAATGTGAATGGCAGATCTTGTCAGATTGTTCCAGAATAATTTTAGGGACATATTTATGAACTAAATAAATATATGTAATTTCTTGCCTACCTGACCCTCTCCATGTGGGAGAAAATGCTCTGTTCCTGGACTTCCCTGGTAATGTAGGATTGCCATCACCTGTGGTGACACCTTTCTTATCAATTACCTAGCTCCCCACAGGTGATGGCATTCATACATTACCAGGGAAGTCCAGGAGCAGAGCATTTTCTTCCTGAAGGAGAGGGTCAGGCAGGCAAGTATCATTTAGTTGCTATATTGGGGAAATATTCCAAGTAGCTCTTGTTGGGAGTCAGACAGAGCATCTAATCAGAGATCCTGTTACTACTAAACTGTGGGGTCAGGGGCAGCCATACACCGCTAGGCTCAGAATCTGTCATAAACTGTCGGGTCAGGGCCAGCCATACACTGCTAGAATCAGAACCTGCCATACACTGCTGGGCTCAGGACCTGCCATACACTGTGGGCTCAGGACCTGCCATACACTGTGGGGTCAGGGCCAGCCATACACTGCTAGAATCAGAACCTGCCATACACTGCTGGGCTCAGGACCTGCCATACACTGTGGGGTCAGGGCCAGCCATACACTGTGGGGTCAGGGCCAGCCATACACTGCTAGAATCAGAACCTGCCATACACTGCTGGGCTCAGGACCTGCCATACACTGTGGGGTCAGGGCCAGCCATACACCGCTAGGCTCAGAATCTGTCATAAACTGTGGGGTCAGAGCCAGCCATACACAGCTAGAATCAGAACCTGCCATACACTGCTGGGCTCAGGACCTGCCATACACTGTGGGGTCAGGGCCAGCCATACACTGCTGGGGTCAGGGCCAGCCATACACTGTGGGTTTAGGGCTGCCCATACACTGCTGGGCTCAGACCCAGCCATACATTGTGGGTTTAGGGCTGCCCATACACTGCTGGGCTCAGGGCCAGCCATACAGTGCTAGGCTTTAGAACCTGCCCTACACTGCAGGCTAAGAACCTGCCATACACTGGGGGCTCAGGGCCAGCCATACACCACTAGGCTTAGAATCTGCTAGAAACTGCAGGGTCAGGGCCAGCCATACACTGCTAGAATCAGAACCTGCCATAAACTGTGGGTTCAGGGCCAACCATACACTGCTAGGCTCAGAACCTGCCATACACTGTGGGCTCAGGGCTGCCCATACACTACTGGGCTCAGAACCAGCCATGCACTGCCAGTCTCAGAACCAGCCATGCACTGCCAGTCTCAGAACCAGCCATACACTGGCAGGCTCAGAATCTGCCATATTCTGTGGGGTCAGGACCAGCCATACACTGGCAGGCTCAGAATCTGCCATATTCTGTGGGGTCAGGGCCAGCCATACACTGCTATGCTCAGAACCAGCCATACACTGCAGACTCAGGGCTAGTCATACATTGCTGGGCTCAGAACCTGCCATACACTGCAGGAAAATAATGTGCTGTGCCATACATTTTGGGCTCAGGGCTGGACATTCCCTGCAGGCTCAGAGTTGGCCATACACTGCTGGGCACAGAGCCAGCCATACACTGCTAGGCTCAGAACCTGCCATACTGTACAATGCTGGGTTTAGAACCTGCCATACACTGCTGGGCTTAGAACCAGCCATTTACTCAGAGCCGGCCATATTACCAGTGCACAGTGAAAACATCTGGTGATCCACCCAAGCAGTGAGCTTTACTATTGAGGAAATTGGCTAAAGCCACCTAAGCTAAGCATTAAATGATATCACTGTTCCCATAGGATACATTGTTTTAGTGTCCTTTATTATCTTTTATTATGATGATTATTATGATAACTTCATCCTTATACACCACCATTGAAACTTTCACTAGCACTATGCATTTCTTTGTCACACTTGCAGCTGTGCGGCTGTGAGCGCACCTGTTGGAATTGGCACACCCTCAATACCCCCATAACACACCTGTTGAGACTTACCAGTTGTCGCCCAGGAACTTCTTCATAACATTTCTGATAATGTCCAGCTTAGAGGAGTTTATAAGATTTCTGAGCATGCACAGTTGCAAAATATCGCTAAGTGAACCTAGCATTGGTTGCAGCAGTGGCAGTAACTGATGGACCCGGCTGTGCAGATAAGGATACTGACAGCCATGATGTCACAGGGAGAGCCAGCGAACTGTTGCTCTATGCAGCGCTGGAAAACTTTGCTGCCCGTGGTGATGCCATAGGGCATGCGTAACCATCACTAGCATTGGTTGCAGCAGTGGCAGTAACTGATGGACCCAGGTGAGCAGATAAGAAATGCTGACAGCGATGATATCACAGGGAGAGCCAGCGAACTGTTGCTCTATGCAGCGCTGGAAAACTTTGCTGCCCGTGGTGATGCCATAGGGCATGCGTAACCATCACTAGCATTGGTTGCAGCAGTGGCAGTAACTGATGGACCCGGCTGTGCAGATAAGGATGCTGACAGCCATGATGTCACAGGGAGAGCCAGCGAACTGTTGCTTCATTCAGCGCTGGAAAACTTTGCTGCCCATGGTGATGCCATAGGGCATGCGTAACCATCACTAGCATTGGTTGCAGCAGTGGAAGTAACTGATGGACCCGGCTGTGCAGATAAGGATGCTGACAGTGATGATATCACAGGGAGAGCCAGCGAACAGTTGCTCCATGCAGCGCTGGAAAACTTCGCTGCCCGTGGTGATGCCATAGGGCATGCGTAGGAAGACGTAGCACCCAATAGGGGTCATGAAGGCAGTAAGCATGGAAGAGGCTCTGTCCAGAGGGATCTGCCAAAACCCACACTTGGCATTCAGGGTGCTAAAGACCGTTGCACCTGGCATGTCAGTGATCACCTGCTCGATGGTGCAGAGTGTGTATCTGTTTTGGTCTGTTTAATATTTCATAAGACCCCTATCTGTCTTAATTGTGATTATGATTATCTCTTATATATTTGGCTACATCTGTCACTCAAAGTGTGTCTGAAGCTGTAACGCTGGGTGGAGCCTCTGACTCACATGACTGACTCACATGACAGAGAACCAGCCCAGTGAGCCCACAGACAGTGCCAGACACCTGGCCTCTGCCTCTCCATGTTACACAGCAAAGACACGGCTACTCACCAGACACACCAGGTGAGCGCCCCACACCTCCATACCTCCCAACATGACCCTCTCCAGGAGGGACAGAATGCTCTGTTTGTGGACTTCCATCTTAATTTAGGATTGTCATCACCTGTCATTTCAAACAGGGTAATTGATAAGAAAGGTGTTTAAGCACAGGTGATGGTAATCCATAAATTAAGAAGAAAGTCCAGAAACAGAGCAATGTGTCCCTCCTGGAGAGCAGGAGTATGCACCTCCCTCCACACCCCCCCCCCCCCACATTCACAGCATCCCCACTATTAAATGGCACATGCAAAACACTGACATGGCTATGGTCGACAATGAAAATGTTGACAAGATTTATTTTTCACTTTTTCAATGTTTTCATATTCATTCTCATGTGTCGACATGGACACCAATGAAGTGCCACACTTATGTCAACATTTACATGTGTTGACCTTTCTGTGTTGATTTTTTCTTGTGGCGATTTGCGGCACCCCCCCGCGACTCCCCTCCCGCGATTTGCAGCACACCCCCCACAATTTGCGGCACGCCCGGTGACTCCCGCGATTCGCGGCCCCACCCCGTGACACACCCCCCCTCCTGCGATTTGCTGCACCCCGCGACCCCCCTCCCATGATTCGCGCCAACCCTCCGGGCCCCCCCTCCCGCGGTTCACAGTGCCCCCCACGACCCCCCCTACCACGATTCCCCACCCCTGACCCCCCCTCCTGTCATTGCGGCAACCCCCCGCCCCCGCGACCCACCCTCCCGCGATTCACTGCAACCCCCCGCGCCCCCCCTCCCACGATTCGCGGCACCCACACCCCCCCGTGACCCCCCCTCCCGCAATTCACGGCATCCACCCACGCCCCTCCTCCCGTGATTCGCGGACACCCCTCACCTCCTCCCCCCCCCCACCCCCGCGCGCGATTCACGGCAACCCCAGGATTAAATGGCACATGCAAAACACTGGCACGGCTATGGTCGACAATGAAAAAGGTTGAAATGAGTTTTTTCTTTTTTTGAATGTTTTCATATTCATTCTTATGTGTCGACATGGACACTGATGAAGTGCCACACTTATGTCAACATTTACATGTGTTGAACTTTCTGTGTTGATTTTTTCTTGTAGCAATTTTTTTCCAGTGACAACTATGAACTATGTGCACGTCAACCTAGACATCATCAACCAATTCTTTGTATAATATATAACACCTGTTCTGTTTTACTGTAGGTGTTTTAAGTCAGACCTTTTACTGCTACTATTACTGTTTATGTAAATGCATTCTGAATGACAGCAACATCCTACCATCCTTCTACAAGAATATATAACCAACTAGGTGATTCATCGCGCCACGTGCCCCCCCCCTCCCGCAATTCACGGACCCCCTGCGCACCCCCCCTCCCGCGATTCGCAACCCCCATCGCGCAATTCACGCCCCCTCCCACGCTTTGCGAACCACCGCCCTCTCCCGCGATTCACCGACACCTGCGCCCCCTCCCTCCCTTAATTCACGGCACCCCCCGTGCCCCTCCCGCAATTCACGGCACCCCTAAGCCCCTCTTTAGTCCCCCGTATACTCACACACCCCTATCACTACCCAGCTTCCTGCTCTCCTGAACCGTAACTTCCACCACTGGGGAGTCGCTGACGCTGTTTTGCCCACATGCCCCTATCATGCCTCATAGCCCAGCCTCCTGCTCTCATGCACCCGAACTCCCACCCAGTAGGAGGAGACACTGACTAAGGGCCACCATCCTGTACTCCTGTACTGCCACGCTGGACCCTCACCCACTGGCAGAAGCTGCACAGTATCTCCCACCCTCCTCTTTAGTCCCCCTTATGCCCACACACCCCTATCACTACCCAGCCTCCTGCTCTCATGCACCCTAACTCCCACCCAGTAGGAGGAGACACTGACTCAGGGGCACCGTCCTGTACTCCTGTGCTGCCACGCTGGACCCTCACCCACTGGCAGAAGCTGCACAGTGTCCCCCACCCTCCTCTTTAGTCCCCCTTATGCCCACACACCCCTATCACTACCCAGCCTCCTGTTTTCCTGTGTCGTGACCTCCGCCAGTGGGGAGCCGCTGACTCAGAAACACCCTACTATACAATTGCGCACACACCTAAACAACATGCACACACAGCCCCCCCCCACACCCACAAATGTCACTGTACCATCCACACTATCAATGTACATCTTACTCTGTAACCGCTTTTTAATTAAACAAAACAATACACAACCCCTTCCACATCATATGCTCTCTATTTAACACATTTCACCTATAACTCAAGTTGCAATACAGGCCATCTTTCATACAATTCTACCCATCTTTCTCATATACAAATGTTCACAAATTAAGGGGGCGCAGCCCCTTACGACGGTGTGAAGAGCGCCTGTAGGGCGCGATGAATCACCTAGTTTATAATTAATTAATTTCATCTGATTTTTAATTTGGTGATTAGTAATTATTCATTTATTATTTATTATTACCATTCGTCTCGTCAATCATTGCCTAATGGGTGGAGGGGGCTAATCACTGACTAGGTGGCAGCTGAAAGAGTTCTATCTGGCCGTGACTTCTGTAACTCTTTTGATCGCTAGGGTGGATTCAGGTGATCTGGCTCGCTAGGAGGGTGTTTCCTTTGCTCACTGCTTCACATGCGTCCCTCGTGAAGCTGTGCGCTCTGTCGAGGAGGATGTCCTTTGCCGGTAGAGAAGTACTGGTCTTCGCTCAAGGTGTTATGAGTAGCTGCACTCCCCTGCTATAACCTCAAAACAAGCACCAAGACCCCTATCTGGCTTGATTCTGATTGATTGATTATTAATTAATTTTATGATGTGATTGATTCATGGTCGAAACCCCGTTTAACAACTTGCCTGATCCTGACCCTGGTGTGCAGTTTGTCTCTGTGCTCAAAGATCCCAATCTCAAATGGCAGACTGAACAACCTGTGGATAGCCATATTTCTAAAAATGTGAATGGTCTTGTGTGGCAGCCCACTACAGGATACCCCCTGTGCCCCTGGAGTGCCCCTGTGCCCCCAAAGAAGTGTAATTGCAGCCGCCCCCAAAGAAGTGTAATTGCAGCCGCCCCCAAAGAAGTGTAATTGCAGCCGCCCCCAAAGAAGTTTAATTGTAGCCGCCCCCAAAGAAGTTTAATTGCAGCCGCCCCCAAAGAAGTGTAATTGCAGCCGCCCCCAAAGAAGTGTAATTGCAGCCGCCCCCAAAGAAGTTTAATTGCAGGCGCCCACAAAGAAGTGTAATTGCAGCCGCCCACAAAGAAGTGTAATTGCAGCCGCCCACAAAGAAGTGTAATTGCAGCCGCCCCCAAAGAAGTTTAATTGCAGCCGCCCACAAAGAAGTTTAATTGCAGCCGTCCACAAAGAAGTGTAATTGCAGCCGCCCACAAAGAAGTGTAATGGCAGCCGCCCCCAAAGAAGTTTAATTGCAGCCGCCCACAAAGAAGTTTAATTGCAGCCGCCCCCAAAGAAGTTTAATTGCAGCCGCCCACAAAGAAGTTTAATTGCAGCCGCCCACAAAGAAGTTTAATTGCAGCCGCCCACAAAGAAGTGTAATTGCAGCCACCCACAAAGAAATTTAATTGCAGCCGCCCACAAAGAAGTGTAATTGCAGCCGCCCACAAAGAAATTTAATTGCAGCCGCCCACAAAGAAGTGTAATTGCAGCCTTCCTGCCCTAGCCCTGACTCCCCCAGGTCAGGGAGATCACATTCTCACCCATGAAGATGGTGATGGTGACACAATTATAAAAGAGGACAGAGAACAATCTCTTGCACACGAGACCACTGTGCTTGATATAAGACAGACCAGAGTCCACCTAAAGGTGTCGGCTAGTACAGCATCCCTAAAAGTCTCAAGGCTCCAAAAAAAAAGGCTGCAGTGGCAGACTCCCAAATTAATGCAGGGTGAGAGCTGCAACCAGCAGTGGGCGATTGGTGCAGCAATCAATTACTCTCATAAGTGGAATGCAAACAGTTGTATGCATTGAAAAGACAAGTCCCACATATGGGATGCGGTTAATTTCCCGGCGGTCGGGATCCCGGCGGTCGGAATCCAGACACTGGAATCCCGACCGCCGAAATCCCGAAACTTTCTCCCTCCGTGGGTGTCCACGACACCCAAAGAGGGAGAATAAAATAGCGTGCCGAGCGTAGCGAGGCACCGGGCCCGCTGCGTGGCGAGCGCAGCGAGCCCGCAAGGGGGGGCGATCCATGTCCCCCCCTTGTACGGATTTCGGCGGTCGGGATTCCAGTGTCGGGATTCCGACCGCCGGGATCCCGACCGCCGGGAAATCATATCGGATCCCCACATATGAATGACTCTCAGCAGTAGGAATAATGAATGGTGATGCAAGATGGAATTGTCCTTGGGCCCTCCCACCCATCCTTATGTTGCGAAAATAGGACATGCACACTTTAACAAACCAAACATTTCAGCGACAGGGCCTACAAAACTGTGGCTAAAATGATTGGTTTGTTTGGGCCCCCACAAAAAAAAAAATTCATAATATCTCCCTGTATAAACTGGCTCTACAGCAACAAGATGTCATCGTCACTCATCATCATCCTCCTCCTCCTCCTCCTCTGATTCCTCGCCCCCTTCAGTGTGTACTTCCTCATTCTCAGAGATTATCAATTCGTCCCCGCTGGACTCCACAATCACAGGTCCCGTTATAATCTCTGGAGGCAATTCCTGGTCTTCATTGAATAAGTGATAATTCATTTTTATAAACATCATTTTCTCAACATTTTTCGGGAGCAACCTCCTTCGCCGCTCACTGACCAGGTTCCCCGCTGCACTGAATACTCTTTCGGAGTACACACTGGAGGGGGGACAACTCAGGTAAAATAGAGCCAGTTTGTACAGGGGTTTCCAAACTGCCTTTTTTTCCTGCCAGTACAGGTAAGGACTGTCTGACATGTCTACTTGGATGCTGTCACCAAAGTAATCATCCACCATTTTTTCAATGTTGACAGCATTCAATGCACCAACAGTAGACATGTCAGCAATCGTTGGCAGGTCCTTGAGTCCGGACCAGATGTCCAAACTCCCTCCTGCCTGCCCTGCATCCCCGCCAGCGGGTTGTGTGGGAAATTGCAGCACAGGTGTGGGAGAAAATGAAGGAGGAGCTGGGGCCGTGTCACGGTCCCCTTCAGATGACAATCTCCTGACCAGCAGGTCTTTGCACCTTTGTTGACTTGTGTCCACCGGAAACAGAGACATAACATACGCTTTAAACCGAGGATCGAGCACTGTGGCCAAAATGTATTCCTCAGACTTTAACAGACTGACCACCCTCGTATCCTGGCAAAGCATATGGAGGGCTTCATCCACAATAGCGACATGCTTTGCGGAATCGCTACGCTTTAGCTTCTCCTTCACTTTCTCCAGCTGCATTTGTAACAGCCTGATCAGGGGAATCACCTGACTAATGCAGGCAGTGTCGGAACTGACTTCACGTGTGGCTAGTTTAAACGGCTGGAGAACCTTGCACAACACGGAAATCAGCCTCCACTGCACTTGAGTCAGGTGCAGCCCCGCTCCTCTGCCTATGTCGTAGGTGGCCGTGTAGGCTTGAATGGCCTTTTGCTGCTCCTCCATCCTCTGCAGCATATAGAGGGTGGAGTTCCAGCGCGTCACCACCTCTTGTTTCAGCTGATGGCAGGGCAGGTTGCAGAGTTTTTGCTCCCGCTCCAGCCTTCGGCAGGCAGTGGCAGAATGCCGAAAGTGTCCGCAAATTTTGCGTGCCACCGCAAGCATCTCCTGTACACTCCTGTCATTTTTTATGAAATGCTGCACCACCAAATTTATTGTGTGGGCAAAACATGGCACGTGCTTGAAATTGCCCATGTTTAATGTTACTGGCGTTGTCCGACACCACAAATCCCCAGGAGAGTCTAAGGGGGGTAAGCCACAGGGAGATGATTTCCCTCAGTTTCTCTAAGAGGTTGTCGGCGTTGTGCCTCTTCTTGAAACCGGTGATACACAGCGTAGCCTGCCTAAGAAGAAGCTGGCATGCAGGAGATACTGCTGCTGCGGAAGGCGATGCATCTACCCAGTGGGCTGTCACAGTCATATAGTTTGCCCTGATCCACTTGTCCACATGTCTGTAGTTAAGTGTACAGTGGGTACAGCCGCATTTTTCAAGGCACTGAGGACACTTTTTCTGACCTCCCTGTACATCGCGGGTATCGCCTGCCTGGTGAAGTGGAATCTAGACGGGATTTGGTACCGGGGACACAATACCTGCATCAACCTATTAAATCCCACTCCATTGATGGCGGACACCGGACGCACGTCTAACACCAACATAGCTGTCAAGGCCGCAGTTATCCGCTTTGCCATAGGATCACTGCTGTCGTATTTCATCCTCATGGAAAACGTTGGACGGTCAATTGCTTAGTGAAAGACGTAGCGGTCTTACGACTTCCCCTCTGGGATGATGACTGACTTCCAGGAGCAGCAGCGGCAGTAGTAGTAGGCGTAGCACTGCAGGATCCTCCAGAGGAATCTATGGAGTCATTCATGCAGGTGAGATGGACTGCAGGACTCCCCCCTATCCAGATCGAGGAGGAATTTGTCGAGGAGGGAGTTGGTGGTGTGCTTTTCAGGCACTTGGCTCCAAAAGGAGGACCAAGTGATTTAGGTGTCGCTGGAGTGCTAGCCGCACTTTCTGGACTAAACACTGAACCATGAATCTTCTTTAGGTGATGTTGAAGGGAGGTTGTCCCTAGGTGGGCAAGATCCTTACCCCTGCTTATTGGAGTTTTACATAAGCTACAAATGGCAATACTTTTGTTGTCCGGATGCGGATAAAAAAAATTCCATACCGCAGAGGTGGATTTATTGGTCCTTTGTCCAGGCATGATGATGGGCTTTTTCATCCCATGGACAACAACTTTTTCCCCCACAGGTGCCTCATTCCCCCCTGGTGCATCATTTAAGCAAACCAAGTCTCCATCCTCCTCGACAACTTCCTCCTCAGTGCCAGCTACATCAATATCCTCCTCCTGGTGTACAACATCACCTTCACTAATAAAATCTGGAACTAGACTGTGGGTGATCCTTCCAGCATATGTACTGCAAATGGTGGAAGGAGCCACCTCTTCACGTACAGTGATGGGAAGGTCCGGCATCACAACCACCGCCACCCTAGGACTCTCCGTGGGGATTTGGGATATGTTTTTAGAAGGCTGAGTTTTTTTCAGATTTATTTTCCGAATTTTTATCGGGTTTTTTTTCTGAAATTTTTTCAGACTTTTTTGAGTCTGTGTCAGCCTAACTCTCTTTAATTTCCTATTGGGCAGGGAGAGAGGAGGAGGAGGACTTTCCTCATCATCTGAAGCTGCACCACTAGTCATGAAGTTAGGCCATGGCCTTAGCCGTTCCTTGCCACTCCGTGTCGTAAATGGCATATTGCCAAGTTTAAGTTTCTCTTCCAACAATTTACATTTCATATTTTTATTCCTTTTACGGAAGTTTGGTTTCGATTGTACATGCCCTCTGCTTTCACACTGGGTATCGGCCGTGGCAGACGACGTTGTTGGCATTTCATCGTCTATGTCATGACTAGTGGCAGCAGCTTCAGAACTATGAGGAAGTGGATCTTCATCTTTCCTTTGTTTGTTAACCTGCATATTTTGTATCTCCATTATTTTTGTGGAGTTATGTCATAGGACAGCGCCACTGGAGTGCAATTAATATGTCAGTGAGTATGCACCAGCAGGCAGTTATACAGATACAGCAGTCCACTTGCCACCAGTTTTCAGAGAACATTTGATGCTCGTCAGAAAATTGTTGTGACTGATGCACGCCAAAAACTAGGGATAAAAGATGCCCGTGAAAAGTTGGTGGCCAAAGATGCTCGCTTCCGCATAAGGGGTAAAGTGCAGGACGCCCGTGAAATGCTGAATTCGAGAAAGCAACAGATCATGGCAGGAGACAAGCCTATCAAAGTGATGGATGCTCAAGAAAAGATTAGTTTAAAGAGGAGTGCTCCAACAGTAGCTGCTAAATCACCTATGGCACAAGGTTCATAGGCAATAAACCTCACAAAAACCATCCAGATTCCACAACACAAGACCATTTTAGATCTGAATAACTCTGTCAAGGGAATGCGAATAAATGTGTTTAACCACCAGCCTGTAAAACAGGTCTCATCTCAGGATGATGACTATAATGATGAGGATGATGAGATGGAACTTGCTCCCATCCCTTCCAAACAGATGAAAATCACAGCTGCAAATACTTTACAGAAAAGACCAGGAACATTGGGCAACCAATTTTCACTTGGCCAAACATTACCTTTCACTAAAGTTGTACAGAATGATACATACACCGCTCCCAGTGCTACACCGACTGCCCCAACAGTACCTTTACTGCGGACTAAAACGCTGACCAATATGTCACGTACTCTTATTACAAAGGAGGCCCTATCAGCCGTACCACCTCCAACAGAGTCTGTTTTCAGCCCCCTAGAAGGAACGAAAATGACGGTAAATAATTTGCACCCAAGGGTCACAGAGGAAGATATATTATATTATATATTATTATTAGTTATTCTGTGTATGTGGAGCCCTGAAGCGTGCCCACTTACTAAGCCCAGGTGTTGCGGAAGTTGTGTTTGTCAGAAAGGAAGATGCAGTTGGTGCCTACAAAAAATACAACAACAGATATTTAGATGGACAGCCAATGAAATGTAATCTTCATTTGAATGGCAGTGTCATTACATCAGACCAGCCTATTCTGTTGCGATTAAGTGACACACCAGTAACAGCTAAGAAAGAAGGGGAAATAAGAAGAAATAACACCTCATCCTCCAATGCTACTCCCAACCCACCAGCTGAAGTTGATCCAGACACTATCCTAAAAGCACTCTTCAAATCATCAGGGTCATCAGCAGTAGTCCAGCCAACTGCTTTTAAGATAAAGCTCTGAGACCTACATTGAATTAGGTGTCAGTAAAAGAGATTTTGGAGATTCTCTTTGACCAATTCAGTGATGGACCCAGAGACTAAGACGCAATGACTATTTTGTTTCCCTGAGATTTTGTTTAGTGCTGCTGACCAGCAGTGTAATTCATGATGAAAGGAAGTAGGTGGTAGGTATTGGACAATCAAACCTCTTCACTGCATAATAGTGTAGCTCATACTCCATGGTAACTACTGTAGCCACATTTTTAGTTCTTTCCCCTAGCCTGAGTATTCTTACAAAATAAAAAAAATGGTTACTTTTACTATCATGGACATCTAAATGTACATGAACTGGTTTACCTTGTTTAATCTCTAATCTGTTTCTACTAAAGGAAAGTTTTGTGTTCTCCAAAGTAATGAAGTCGATCTCCCATAAAGGATTTAAGAGCAACTGGATAAACCACAGAGATGGGGTTCTTTAATGTATTTGAAAAGACAATTTTTTATAACCAATTATAAGTTTGATGTTGATTCGGTTTATATTCTTTAAAGAGGATATCCATGTTCATTTTATTGGTAATGTGCATAACAACAAGTGATTGACTCCTCTGCGCTTTGTTCACTCCATCATTAATTAGTGTTTCCTGGAACAGGGTGAAATGATGTTTTGGAGGGACGCAGAGTAGTACAATGTGTCTCAAAAAAATCAGATATAGCAGCCTAGTATGTAGTTGTGCTACTAGGTAGGTACACTTAGGCAGTAACACTGCCAGTGGCAACAGTGGACTGAGTAAATAATACTGGCAAGTGGCAACCTCCATTCACAGTATTCAGTGCAGGCAGCACCAGTGGACTATATATAATTAAATTAATTATGAAAAATATAGCAGCCTAGTAGGTAGAGAAAATAAACTAATAGGTACTAGGTAGGTAGGCAGGCAGGCAGTAGCACTGCCAGTGGTCACCCCAAAAGGTCGTTATTATATTACACACCACCAGTAGCTTTATGCAGTACACCAGCAGAATTTATATAATAATTAATTTTATTATTAGGACGGTACTGCTTGGCAGTGGCACTCAGTGGCACACGTCAGTGCACCAGCAGCATGGAATTATTTTTTACAGTCCCACACAGCACAAGTATTATTTTTTAATTAAATTAGATATACCTGTAGCAGCCTAGTATGTACTAGGTAGGTACACTAGGTAGGCAGTAGCACTGTCAGTGGCAACAGTGGACTGAGTAACTAAATAATACTGGCAAGTTCAGTGCAGGCAGCACCAGTGGACTATATATATAATATAATTAATTAATTATTAATATATAATATAATATTACAGGCACAGCACAGCACCAGAGGTAGGCCCCAGCACAGAGGAGACAGTAGTACTACAGGTACACAGTTAGACTCTTCTCCTAAGCAGAGAGGAGAACAGAGTACACAGCAGCACTGAGGGAGACAGCCCCAGCGAATAAAATAATTAATTACAGCACAGCACACCAGAGGTAGACCGCACAGAGGAGACAGTAGTACTACAAGTAAACAGTTAGACTACACAGCAGCACTAAGAGACAGCCCCAGCGATTGAAAAATATTGCGCTCAAGGTCAAGCTCAAGTTTAAGTCCCAGCAGCAGCACCAACACACCCTCTCCCAACCCACTACTAAACTGGAGTGAAGATGGCGGGCGCGGCAGCCGCTTTTAAAGCCTCGCGAAATCCGGCGCCGGGAGATGACGTTCTAATCACGCGGACGGACCCGAGTCAGGCGGGAATCTCCGAGCGCTGCTCAGAATCGGGCTCGGAATGATGACGTCCGTGGGGGCTCGGATCTCTGGAATCCGAGTCTGCACATCTCTAATAATAACAGTATACACCCTTAGTCTTACACCCATCATTAGTGGTCACCATCACAAAGGTGGTACGAAAAGCTCTATTAGTGATGGGTACGACTAAGTACCTAGTGGAGCCAGATTAGGAAGGTTTGGAGGTAATTATACAACTCCCCCACATGGACTTGTCCTTGGCTCAAGTGGTCAATTCTTGAGCAATTATCCAAAGGAAATTGTCCACACACAGTAAAAATATCAGAGAGTTTAGTACATAAACGTCTATGTTTCTGAATAAACAATCATAATAAATAATACAAAAAAATAAGTGGTACATTCCCATGCAATCAGCCTTCTATTTAGTCTACAGGTGGGCGGGGTGGGGTGATTATCTTTGTTAAAGTGGGTACATTATCCATCTTCTTGCAAGGAATGTTTTGCTTGTTTTCCATATTCATGCGGTGTGCGTGGGTGAATTTTCGTACACTATATTCCTGTGCTGTGCGTGAGGAAAGTCCACAATTAAATTTTGTTTTACATAAGACGGAGTGGCTTCCCAAGGAAAACAAATAAATACAGAACGGCCTCCGCCACAGCTTAATCCTGTCCCAGGGGCTTTTTATGAATGCAGCGGGCCTGTGCAAGGCTAACACATACACCCACTCCTCCCCCATTCCCAAAAAAGTCACACGGAGCATCCATTTGCATTTATTTCTACTTTACATCTTTGAAGATGTTATTTGCAGTCAATACTGAATTATTATTATTTCATCACTATCAACAAAATGGAAATCATAAAAATATATTTCTATACTGTATATTTGGAAGCTATCTGACAACTCTAGAAAGGTTTTCTAAATGTCAGACTATTCGTCAGCTTAAACGCTTGGCTAAAAATGGGATGCTCCACAGGTAGAGCTATTACCATTTATTTCAGTGGGTCGCTCTGCTATTGAAATGAATGGGAAAGTCTCAGAGAAGGTTTGAACTCGGCTTTTTTTTAATTGACAGAAATCATTTAGTTTTAACACTCCATGGAATAAAGGGTTCAGACAATTTTTTTTTATTATTCAATGACTTTCAAGGATTTTTAGAGCTTTAAAAAATTGCAAAACTGTAATTTTATTTTATCACCTCCATATATATTCAAATATCTGAATTAGCATTTACTATTACTTGCATGTAAGTGGTCTGAATAAGAGGCTTCAAACACATACAGCCACTTAGTCCACACTTCAGAATTAAGCTGATTCTGGTTGGCTCGGTCACCTGCGATCGCACCTTACCGAGCACCAAAAACGCCGCCCATCGGAGCGTCCACCCCCTGCCGCCGCCGAATCCCAGGGACCATTGAATGATTTCTCCTGGGCTCACAAATAAAAATCTGTGGGAACGGCCTTATTTGTGAGCACCAGGAAGAAGAGGGGGCGCACAGCTGACGTACTGTGACATCACCCACTACCTCCAGCACACATCGTCCCCCCCATGTACCCATAGGATCACCCAACATTTTCAAGGGGATGCCCTTAAAATGCTGGGCATTCCCATGGATGACCCGGCCCACCCTCGCCCACCTTGATCCTTGTGAACAGCTTGGTGGCTTGTTTAGAAGCCATTTGCAAATGGGAGCTGCACATTCAAGCGCAGTCCCCTAAACATCGGGACGGGGGCGAACTCTCATATATGGCCCCCTTAGACCATTGTGTCCTTCTCTATTTGGCTACATAGTTTGATGACAAGAGATAGAACACTCCATACAAGCGCGAGAGGAGGGGACATTTTCATGTTGATATAAGCAGCTCTTTATTGTCCCGCCTGTTCCTTTCTTCTAAATCAAACACATGGGAGCAAATACATTTTCCCTTTTGCATGTCCCATTGTTCCACCCATGAAAATGTAAAACAATTTTAGCTTCATGCCATTCTATGTTGTTATCGCTACCAAATAACTTCTGATAATTCCTTCTCTTATGCCAATGGCAGCCCTCACAATGGCCCTGATTCTGGTTCATTCACTCGGGTACAAATTTGCACCCTTGCAAGAGAACCAGATCCCATCTTGCGAATGGTGGTACGATGGCCCATCATTCGCAATGCGCATATGCTCGCAATGGTTGCGAACGGATGTTTTACATAAACATCCATTCGGAGCCTGCGGGGTAACATCCACATCATTTAATGGTCGCCAGCCATCGAATGATGTGGAACGTGCACGCAGATCTAAGGTTGCTCAGATCACATTCGGAGGGAAATGGACAGGCAGCTGAAATCCGGTGATCTGTATTTCTCTCTTCAAGGGCCAGATGTACTAAGCTTCAAAAGTGGAAGAGTGATAAACAGCCAGCCAATCAGCTCCTACCTGCCATGTCACAGACTGTGTTTGAAAAATGTGATATATCCAAGAAATATAATAGGGATGGCAATATAGACCAACAACTACCATTTGTTTAGGAGCTGCATGGAGGAAATGCCCCAAACTGAGTGTCAGTAGAGTAGGGGTGGCCAAACCGGTCCTTCAGATCTACCAACAGTCCATGTTTTGCAGGCCACCTGTGGACCTGTAGAATGTATTGGTTAGGAATGAATGCAGCACATGTTTGAAAGTGTGGCAGTTAGTAATGATGACACCTGTGCACCAGCTATGGTGTCTGGGAAATGTGACAGTTGGTAGATCTCCAGGACTGGTGTGGACACCTCAGCAGTAGAGGATAGAGTTTACAGCTGATAATGATTGGAAAAGGAATAGATAGATGTCCATCCAAGTTCATTGCAAAGCTCTGTCACCAAGACCTTTGCCACAGAAGTTGCCACCATTCAAGGAGAGCAAGCTCTAAGTATTTCCGGCATTTCATGCCAATTCCCCTTGCATTTATGTGTGATTACTTCTATAACTCGTCTGGAAAGAGTCTGCTTCGAAGGGGCATGACTTTTACAAGCTGCTGTCGAAACCGCAAACAGCTGTTCTGTATTCCTAAGGCCTTCTGTCCTGGATAAATATAAAGTGATTGCTTTCATATCATCCAGCGAATGCAATTCCTTCACCAGCAGAGGGGAAAACCATCACAACACATTCTCCTGATTGATATGAAAAGTTGATACAACCTTTGGCAGGAAAGTAGGATTGGGTCTAAAAAGATCACGTTGTCTTCAAGGGAAACTGGCAGCTGGAACTGCCAATATAAAGACTGCTTTCATTACCTTGCATCTCAGAGGCTTACCAGGCAACAGTTCCAAATGGTGTTTCTGTAAATGCTTTAGGTACCAAAAATAAAGCCGCAATAACTCAATGGACCAAGAAACAACAGCAATAGCAATGGTGTATATTACAATTACTAGCACCGTCTTGGTTTAGGCAATTGTATTATACATATACCATTGCTATTGTTGTCATAATTTGAGCCACTTTCTAAGAGTAGAGGGGTTTCCAGAACCAGAACCCCCCCGCCGCATTTGCCTATGCCCCCAGTGCCTAAACCTAATCACCCCCCTGCATGGCCTAACGCAAAGAGACTCTGCATGCCCACAATCCGGAATCTGACTGTTAGGATTCCTGTATCAGCATTCTGTTCCATGTCAAAGTTCTGGTGCCAGTATTCTGGCTGACAATCAGCATGCGCACAGCATCTATTCAGACAGGCAGGGGGGCTGGGGGCATGGCCAGCAGTTTACACAGCGCTGGCTATGCCCCCATAGTGACGGGAAATGGGGGAGTGGCCTGCAGCCGCAGCATCCTGTGAAGCCACACCCCCTATGACATACCATGCCTCTTTTTCAGGCATGTCCTGATTTCTAAAGTGAAAATGTTACGAGGTATGCAACTGTCGGGATTCTAACTGCACACCCCCCCCCCCCCCCCCTGCAGCATTCACAGAGCATAAGCCCTTGGTATCTGGAGAAAACTGAAAACACCACTTTCCTAAGGCTATCCAATATATAGCATTTGGGGGGGGGGGGGGGGTGGGGGTGGAGATGAGGAGGTTGATCATTTTTTAAATGACCAGGGTCTGCTGGAATGTTAGAAAACATTTTGTGAATGTAGGGAGTACAGTGCTAGTGTGAAAACTTCCTATTCACATTTCTATCACACAATAATCTCACTCACATGACATTACCTATTATCTCCAAAATCTGCACTTTGGGTGGAGAAAAGATTCAGGGACAATGGAATTCAAGCACAAATGTGCCTGACAGTGACTGCAATCCATAATTAATGTATATTTTTTTTACAAAGCAATGAAACATTTATGAAACAACTGACTGTAATTAAAAATTAATGTTCATTTAGAAAAAAAAAAATTAAAACAGAATTATTTGTAAAAAATTAAACTGAAAAGCCAGAACAATGACTCTCGGTGCATGCCTACTGCTGCTATTGTTTTATGGGTTACATTTCACCCATGTGATGCTGTACTGTTAAAGCCAGGTCACTACAGAGTAAGACGATGGAGAGACAATCAGTTACTGAGGAAGTGGGTTACTTGGTGCATCCACTACTCCCACATATACTCGGCTGGCCCCCACACTGTAAACTGATTAGATGACATACGCAAGCCATCTATTCACAATCTGCTTTGCAGCTGGGAAACTCCAGGGGCAAACGCAGGATTTTCAGAAGGGGGTTTCCAGAGCGGCGGAGCAAAGCACGGAGATAGACACTTAGGTGACCCAGTATATGCCGGGTCAGTTAAAGTACTGTATTATAGATATACCAAATGTATATAAATAATAATAATAAAATGTATATATATATATATATATATATATATACACACACACACATTTATATATATATATATATATATATATATATATATACACACATACATTTATAAATACAGGGGCGTCAACAGCAGTGTAGACCCCTGGGCATAGCAATGTATTGGGGCCCCTACCGATCCTCCAGCGGTAGGGGTGGGGGAAGCTTTGATGTCCCGCGGGTGGTAGGGGGTATTATATCAACCGCTCAGCATGTAGGGCATGGATCAGTAATTTCCACTAATTACCCCTTTACTGCACAGATGGTGGGAGATGGGGTGGGAGAAGGGGGCATTGGGCTGAATGAAGGGGCCCTGATACATAACTTCCAGGGTGGTAGAGGATGTTTAATATGCAGAGGAGGGTGTATAGTGGAGTGGGCTTATTATTCATAATTTTCTGGTGGGAGGACAACTTGCTTGACTGCAGATATCTCCAGTTCACATAAATAGATTTCTTAAGGGCCCTACATACGCAGAGATGTGTGCCAGAGATACATAACGGGAGATTCAGCACAAGAGATTTCACTCTTGTGGCTCATTTCAGACAATGAGCCACATACAGAGAGATTTGTGTCAGAGATTCAAATTGGGAGATTCAGCACGGGAGATTTCAAATCTGTCACAGAAAGTGAAGTACAACACTGCACTTCATCACAAAAATGTTATTATTACTGAACATTACTTATTACTCTTTAATAAGTATTCTTTCACCTCCCCCTAATATTGCCCCCCCCCCCCCCCCCCCCCAAAAAAGTTAATCATTGGTGGCTAGTGGTTCCCCCTGCACCGACCGATCCCCCCATATGCAAACTTTTAAACATTGGTGGTACAGTGGGAACGGACATAAAAAAAAATACTTACCAAGTCCGGGGTCCAGCGTCTCATCCTGTCATACAGACAATCATTTTGTAAAATAAAAAATGGCATGGGGTCCCCCCCCCCAGGCATGACCAGCCCCGGGCTTTTTGAGTGGTCCTGGTTCCCAAAATCCAGAGGACAAAGTGCGTGGGGTCCCCCGGATTTTGGGGACCAGCACCAGGCTCTTGAGCTGGCCCTGGTTTCCAAAATACGGGGGGACAAAATGAATAGGGGTCCCCCGTATTTTGGAGACCAGCACCAGGCTCCACTAGCAGGGGGTGTAATGCCATAGGCAGGGGACACGCTTGATGGTGTCCCGTGGCCAAAGCATTACCCACCCTAACTAGTCAGCCCAGGCCGGGAGTTTTTGGGGAGGTGGGGACCCCCCAAATAAGGGGGTCCCCCCTCTCCAGGGCACCCCAGGCCTGGGCTGCAGCCCGGGGCTATCCCCTGCACCCCTGGGCGGTGGGTGCAGGGTTGATAGCTTGTTTAACAGTAATATTGTCTTTTACAGTAGGACTACAGGTCCCAGCAAGCCTGCCCCACATGCTGGTACTTGGGAGAACCACAGGTACCAGCATGTGGGGCATTAAAGGCCCGCCGGTACCTATAGCCCCCCTGTAAAGGAAATATTAAAATAAAACACACAAACACTGGTTTTAAAATATTTTATTAATCTGATTCTTCTTTTTTCACCCAGGGGAGCTCAGCCCCCCAGGGCTTCTGCGGCATCTTCACCTGGGGGCGGCAGCCGCCTAAGCTCTTTTGCATGGCTGCCGCCTCCCAGGGCTTCTGCCTCTTCATCTGTGTTCTTCACCTGGGGGGCGGCGGCCTTTTAAGCTCTTTTGCATTGGCCGCGCCTCCCAGGACTTCAGGAGCTCTTCTCTCCTTCTCCGCCGTCGGACTGACTGCCCCTACCCCGTCTCGAGCTGGCTAATATAGCCAGCTCTAGGGGGCGGGGCAATGACGCGGCGAGCCGTGATTGGCTGGCCGCGGCCATTTTGAAATTTAATTTTTTTTTTTTTATTTTTTTTTTTAACATGTCCGCTGCGCTGCCACCCCGCTGCCGCCGAGAGGAGAGGTGAGGTGGGGGTGACGATGGGTGCTACAGCTGGTGGGGGAGGGGGGTCAGGGGTGGCGGCGGCGGGTTCTGCGGCGCGGGGTGCGGCGGGTCTGCGGCGTCCGCAGTCGCTCGGCCCTGCTCATCTGCCCGCAGCCACACATGCGGGAGATGAGCAGGAGCTTTCTGAGCGACTGCTCTGTATTGTACAGCCCGTCCGTTCTGAATCTTGGACAGATTCAGAACGGCGGGTGCGCGCATGTAAATCGCTGTGTGGGCTATATACACAGCGATTTACATGCATCTTCAGGCATTTTCTGAGCGATTTGTTAGAATCGCTCAGAAAATGCCTGAATATCGTGCTGTATGTGGGGGCCTTTAGATTTTAACGGAATTAAAAACTAGAGAATCCCACCTACCAAGTAGTATTGGGGACTAGGGGATCAGATTTCAGGAGGCAGAGCAATCTGCCAACAAGAATATAAAACTACTGTACATACCAGGTGTGTGAAGCTGGAGCAGTAACCAGCTGCTGGAAGGCTGATATCTCTGGTTCTGGGAAGCTTCTAGTGTCTATCAAAGGGGGAGCGTCCCAGCTTTTGGAATATACCCTCAGAAAAACTCTAAGTCAGACAGAACCTGAAATAGGTGACTGGGAAGAGCAATTAACAGGCTTGGATGGGGACCCCTGCTTTAAAGTCAGATATCTCCAGTTCCCAATGGCCGATTTTTAAAATTCTTGTACCCATGGAAAGAGGGGACCCTCAGCTTTCAGCCTAGGGCCCTTAGACTCCTGTGTTTTCTGGGTACTCAGAAACCTCCCTGCGTGCGCCACTGGAATCAGAGTGCTCCATACAAACCCCCCCACCCCGAAAACTGGGACTGTTGTCTACTGTGCACATCTTGACCTCAATGAATATAGGGCCAGTTCCAGCGACCATTCTACAGTGCAAAAGCAGATCTATGGGCCATTTCCCTGGGGATTTCTGTTGCGCCAATTGATCTATGGGTGCATGGGCTTGTGTACACCACACTACCTGCACTCATTATAGATACATTCATATCCACTATAAACCAGCATATATCAAACCTCTCAGCTGGCCTCACGGGAGCACCGCCCCTAGACACTAGGCCACCACCCCCCATTTTGGCACATGCCAAAATCTAGAGTTATATACTATTTATAAGTTGGGAGGTAAGATATATAATAGTACAAAAAAGCGCAAAAGGGAAGTAAATCCCAACAAGTTATATGTCAGGAACAATGTATAATGCTTAAGGACCCCTGTGGCACATGCGAGCATGTACCAAATCCCTTGCGACAGTGATTGTGTGTGTTGTCTCCAGGGAATTGTAAGGTTTTGTAGTTTCAAATTTTGTCTGTGGTGCCTGGGGAGCAGCTCAGTCTGGCTCAGAGAGGAAGTTGTTGTAATGAAAGGTTACATTTCATGCAATGCCAGAACAAGCCTTACTCTGTTCTGACTATAACCTGTTCAAGTTCTGCCAACTGCACTTAACTACAGCATAATGGGCGAGGATGCCAATGCTCGTGTGTGAGTCACCGGCAATAAATATGCGATACGTCTTTATTATGTAAAACTCAGATTGCAAGGGCAATCTTGTTAATAGGGCAATGTATGGTGAGCAACCACAGCAATATATCATTTTCCGTATTGTGCTTGTATCTTCAAGTCATGAGTGTGGTGTAGAAGATCTACAGTAGACCATTAGGCCAACTCCATATGGGAAGGGCGTAACTACCATAGGTGCAGGGGGTGAAGCTGCTATGGGGCCCAGAGCTGAGAGGGGCCCACTTAGCCTGGCAAAGTATCATATGCTGTATACATTTTTCAGCATTACTGTAGGTGATAAATAGGGGCTCTTACAAACTTTATGGGGCCAACATGTATCTAGTTATGCCACTGCCATATGGTCAACATGAATTAGGACAAAATGTCATCAGGGACCAAAGGTCAACAATGGGTAAGGTGGACAGGGTCCTTAACATCAACATGACGATGGTCCACACTGAAATGCTCAACGTGTTCTTTGGGTGTCATTTTGTATGTTTCATCTTATGTGACCTCGATCAGTGGAAACGTATACCCTCATGGACTCGCCACGCTTCAGGAGACGTCACTATTCCTCGTCATAGTCCACAGAAATAGTAAATCAAGTTGGGAAAACATAGGAAACCCAATAAGCTTGTGCTGACCATTTGTGTGATGATCATCGTCATGTTGACCATCAGCAATATCAAACATTCACCTGTGAATGCTAAAAATTTAATAACCAATATACACTATAGCACGCTGCATACGCAATTTGGGCTTACTTGCATAACGCAGCCTTTGTGCGGTGATGCACACACTAATACTGTAGGAAATAAGAGACCAAGGGCGGGAATCTCTAATCTAAATATAAGGTAAAACCCCGTTATTGGTGTTTTTACCGCATTTTGATATGCAGCAAACCCCGAATGGCGGGTTTTCGCTGCAGGGGGTATCGCCACCAAAATCCTATGGGCTTAACACACCCACGCCACCCCTAACGGACCCCCACGCCTCGCGCCGACCCCCCTCACCTGTGTCCGGGCAGAACATCGCTGCGCTGCCCAGACCTGTGACCTCCTCCTCCCTGCACTGTACATCCTCTTCCGGGTGCAGGGAGGAGAAGGAGGTAAGGGAGGGGGGAGCCGCCGGGATCTACTGGGACCCACTGCGCATCGCTGGCTTACCGTTGCCATAATTATGTTAGAGCAAATGCGATAATTATGACTGTGGTAGCCGGCGCCGGGGGGGGGGGGGGTGCGGATGCGGATGTTGTGGTTCCAAAACACAAAATGTATTTGATTACCAAGAAAAGAATAATACCAGTTAACCGTTTTTGCACAATTAAGATTTAACAAATAACAATGAGAGAGAGATTACATTTACATCTCAGAAACAATATTGTACATAGCACAGATAGTACAATGCAACCAAATTATATGATTCCAGGATCAAAAACAGCCTGATTCACATGTGGAATGTACGGGGGTGGAGAATGGATGCAATGAGTGGTGAGTGTGGGGGTCAGTGTGTGTGTCTGTGTTTGTCTATGATTATCTTTGCCTTTTACCTTCTGAGACCCCGTATACACTAGGTATAGGGGTGTATGCTATATTACGCAATGTCTCTTCTTATTGATCCAGAGTTTAGTCCCGGCTACAACATGTCGTGTCATAAGTCAGTCCAAGAGTCAGAAAAGGGATTTGTTCTTGAAATTTTGGATATGTCTCTCTCCAATGTCCACTGGAAAACTGGTTTGAACCAACTGATTTACAACCTTCTCTGGGTAGTTTCAATGAATAAGTAAAAAAAGACATTGTTTCCCCCAGCTCACTGAATGGTATTAGTAACCAGTCTAGAACACTAAATAATATAATTCAGAGATATTGGTTACATACACCTGCGCAGGTGTATGATATTCCCCCAAGCCACATCAAGGCTACTATGTATATTGGGGGTCCCTAGCGCTATATCTAGGTGCAGGGAGCTGCACCCCAATAAACTAGCATACTCTATAAAGCCCAGAGCGGCACACCAGTGAGATACTATAGTATTAAGATTAAGCGAGGGCTGTATAGGCATGAGGGCATTTAAGAGCCTGTGAATTTTGTGATTGTCCTAATAAAGTTGTGTGATCAGCCAATTAGGTAGAAAAGGGGTGGTAGCTTATGCAGGGGTATATAAAGGGGAGTCAGATGATGCTGCTTCCTCTTTGAGTCTGGATTCCCACCCTCCCCCACTTGCTCTTTTCAATTGCTAACTGGCCTTTCGGCCTTCACCTAATTCGGCTTTACAGAATTAATAAAAAATTGGTGGGAAGGCGCTCTCAACCAGCGGTCAATTTTGAGGTACAGGTGGTCACTGTGCGGTATTGCCCCCCTCTGCTAGGACGGCTGGTGAGTCCTGCCTCAGCGGGGGGCGTTGACCACTTCCTTGAAGTGTCCACGCCATGCCATAGGAGGGGCGGTAAGACCGTCACAGTGCGGGCTGTGCCTTAAATTCAATGGGGGCGGTTCATCACCCTGGTTATAAGTTGGGGCGTTGCCATTACTAACCTTTTTTGACCTGAGCTGGTCTCCAAGCGCTTTCCTGGCCATCCCTTTCAATAGAGTCATACCATGTAAATAAATATCTTTGACCTGTTAACTTATGCAGTTGTTGTCCGTGTGATTATTTTTAGATAAGGTGTCCGTGTGATTCATTTCTAGGGGTAATTTAGAGTTAAGTTAAGGTAAATGCCAATCATGATAATTCAATAGACGCCTTATAAATATTAGTGATCGGAATCCGAAGCTATATATAGAAAGTAAGATAGAGAGGGGAAAAAATTAAATGTAATTAAAATATTGAAGAAATAGTGTTAGTGAGAAAATATAAAATAGTGCTGTGTTAAAAGGATGTAAGGGTGTGTCGCACTAGAGCCACCCAGCTCAACCAGTCCAGGTGCACCGCACCCCACACCATCGTTACCCTAATTTGGGTCCATGGTTAACCAGCAAGGAGCCACATTATATTGGCTCCTTGCTTGATATATCTAAACTAAGAGCTACCTACCTTGGAGCAACCCCAGACTACTCCATGTGGCATATCAGGACCTGCATCTCCTCCTAATGTAGTTTCAACGAAGCAATATCTAACATATTTTCTGTATATTGCGAATGCTTTAACAAATGCAATCCAGAACAGTTTGATACTACAGATGAGTACACTATTTTACTCTAATCACAATTGGCTGAATTGTAGCTAATATACTAATGTTTTCAAATATAAAGACAGTGCTCTGGATGTGTAGTGACTATGTGTAAATTATGTGTTATATACAAAGGTAATTATATGTGTAACATTATGGCTTTTCTCAGCAAGTACTCGTTCTACCGTAATAAGCAATGGCTGCGCTAATGCGCAAAGTATCGTATTGCTCAAAATGTGTACGCAAGCAACCTGCTAACAAACGCCATAATGCATTCTAATTTAATTTCGACTTTGACACACCTGTCGACATTTTCCACCAGTTGACACTTGTTCCACACGTCGAAGTTATGGTGTTGACCTTATGGCTTTCGACCTATCATGGATATCCAAAATAATATACAACGGTCTGAGGCTCAGGAGGTCGATCAAGCTAGCGGAAGTCATATGGAGATGTAATACATCGGCCGATGAGAATTTGGTACACAATCATAAAACAAACAGGAGTCAAACCCACCTGCAGTGCACATGGTTTTGTCCATCTGAAAGTGAATTTGCCTTTGCCATTGAACCAGAATAAACCCCTACTGTATGTTGGTACATCTGGGTAATAGCTCCGTGAGGAGGAATCAGAAGAGTCAATTAATATTTCAGAATGAGATGTTTGCAGGGTCATTTTGGTGCAGTATCCCAGAACAATCACCGAGCAGTGACTGTTATGTGAAATCAGCCTATCAGTGATTAGGGGCGTGGCTCACTTCCTGGTATTATAGTTGGTAAATTTGTTTCTGATCATAGAAGGAGTCTATGGAACACAGAGGGGAAGAGTGTCTAGTGAATATGAGCTCCTCAGTGGCAGCTGGACTTACCTGCCACAACACCTACCTTATAGAGATAAATATATCTATTTATCTATAGACATCCCCCTCTATCTACAGTATATCGGTAGAAAAGAGCATGAAAGGGGAGTTGAGGGCGAGGAGCATATGAATGGGGAGGGGAGTAAGGTGCAGGCTTCACTCAGTGTAGGAACCAGCCAACAGTAACCAGCCACACACTGTAGGGGTTGGAGCTGGGTGCGGGGTGGAGAAGATCCCAACAGGCGGAGAAGGAATAGGTTGAGCAGCCTGAAAGGGGATTATCTCCATTCCATCCTCCATGGTAATAGATGGAGGCCGTACTCTGTCCTATGACCTAGTAGACTGACTGGAGCCTCTCAAATATTCCTTGTTCCACCTGCTCAGACACCTATGGCACAATCCAATAGCCTGTTCTAATCCCCCAAGTTCTTAGAAAACTGGACTTTCCTGGACAGTTTGAGGGAATGAGCAAGTCAGGGATAAAGCTAGGATTTTCATCACTTGGGCCAAGGCAGTAATTTGGCTTGACTTCGTCGCCCTCCTTCCTGCACACATATGGATATCACATACAGCACCCACGGCATGTGCCCCTATAGTATCCCCCCTAGTTGTAGTAATAGCCATTGTGTCCATTGCCAATGATGGCTGCTATGGTTTTACCTAACAATGTTGCCATGGTTTTACCTATTGATGGTCATTAATTTTCTTTGACTGATTGGCCTGTGGGCCAATCAGAATCTGGGGGTGGGGCTTCATGGGTGTCAAGGACGGAACTGTACTCCATATCCTGGCCCCTTGAGGAGAAAAATAAACTTTGGATATTCTTGCCATCGATGGAGGGAAATCGTCTGGTTCTCCCCATTGATGGCAAAACTATTCTACATCGGCCATAACCCATCCCTACCTAGCTGCTGCCCTGCCAAAAACGGCTAGCTGGATTGTGTTGCAAGTAAATATCTGCTTCATTTAGTATCATGAATATAGCAAGCCTGTCTCCCAGTTATGTTACTACTGCTATGAATCTACACATGGTGAACAATTGTTATTACCAGGGCCACCAAGAGGGGGGGAGCGGGTAATAATTACGTCATTAACGCCATGTCTGCAACTGTTAACCACCACCCCCTCCCCAGTTCCCACCCAGAAATTCCCATCTAAATTGCATGGATCTCATTACTCAGCCAGGACAGGGCCACAATTATGTTCTTTGCATCATCAGGAATTGGGGGCCTAATGATACAAATCCCATCCTCATAGGTCCCGCCCACTTGACAACAAGGAGAAGCAGGATCTGGCAGGGAGCCTACTTTCCACTCTTTCTAATATGCGTGAGTCTCCTGGATGTTCCATAAGTAGGAAAGTTCTCCACTTGCTGACCCCTGTGGGTGGTGGTATGATAATGTAAACCTAAAGAAACACCTTAACAAAACCACAGATTATGTACTTAGGGGTGCAGAGTTGTAGCCGGCCCTAGGCATAGGCAAATGCTAGGGGTATTCGTTGTCAGCCTAGAACTGGCTCAGCTCAACAGTGGGCCGCAGTCCACCCACCGGCTCCATCCAATCTGACTTCACCTGTCACCATTACATTGTGCTAGCAAAGGCAGTGTTCAATTGCTCCTGCAATGGTAAAAACAGTCAATATGGTACAACATGTAGATTGTGATTAAGTAGATAAAATACCATATGATGCTTGTAATGGAAGATGGTAATATATTCAGGTGGCCAGCGTCCCGGCTAAATGGTAGCTAGTACCATTAGATCCAGTAGGGTGATATATACTCAGAATCGTGCTGGTGGTTCATGAGGAAGTCCCATAAATGTATTGGGTACAACTGAGTGGCATAACGTGAATAAGGGACACTATTATGTGGCGTAGCATGCATAAGGTAAAGGGGTACTACTGTGTGATCTAGCAGGAATAAGGGGTACTGTCATGTGATGTCAATAAGGTTGCAATATTATTTAGTGTCATTTGAATTGTTGGTACTACTACAGCAAGAACGTGCCTTTTTTCTGGATCATGCACCATCGATGGGCACTGTCCCTGTTTAAGATTTGGGGGGTGGGCCCGCATATATGAATGCAAAGTGCCAAGGTGTATGCTCTGTATAATGCTTCACATAATATAAATACTGTGTACGACAAGCAGTTCACAGAGCAATTAGCAAGAATTAGCAAAACAGAGCTTATGCAAAAATAAACACGAGCAAAGACAAATATTACACACCTGGGACTTCTATATTGTAATTGCTTCTTTACAACCCTATAATCCTCTTTACTTGTTAAATTATATGTTTTGCGCTTTTTACAAGCACTATCACTCTTCTTCTTGTTCGCTGATGCTTCTGCACAGTCAGGGTGAACTCGCTTTCAGCCTCTATCATTGCCCAAAGTCTCCTATTCCTCTCAGATTAGATTGGGGTGACACTACAGCAGGTTAGTAACAGGGTAAAAGGACAAGAAACAGCAACACAGTATGTAAAAAAAAAGACAAGTGCGCCACCTAGTGGTAGTTTGCAAGAAAAAGGGAAAAATACACAATAAGACAAAACTAAGGAATTTATTATTTTTAGAGCTTTCCAGAGAGAATATCAAGAGAGCGGGCTGGACACAAATTACTCAATCCCCTTCCTGATGAAGGGGTCCATGTCTGACCACTGCACCCCCTCCTACACATTACCAGTCAGCTACTTATGCCTGTCTCCTCTAACTGCTGCAGCTGACTGGGGGTGATCGCCCCCCCACCCCCGATCTGCTCCTGGATAAGCGGAACATAGTGCCATCCTGTGGTGGGGGCAATAAATACTTCTAATAATATTTTTGTCCTTATATCTGTAAAATCAAATTCCATACCATGCATCTTTAAATTAGGCCATCTAGAACCTGGGCTGGCCACGATCCAAGCGGCACAGATGTGGAACATTCTCAGCCAGATACTGAACTTATATGAAAACAGCAGAGATGATACTCCCTGTTTCATTCCCTGTACTAAAATGGCCACCGAGCAACTATTGAGCATGTGCAGAGCCATCTTATGATTATATACAAGCACCAAGTAGAAAATGGCTTTCTGGGGACGGTATCTGGTCAACAGTGTCTATGTTGAGTCTTGACACAATATTTTCAACATGCATATAGTCAACATGGATAAAATGTAGATGTGACAATGGTTGACACATGAAAAGATCAATGTGAGTTTTTTTTTTAAAGAAATGTTTCTTTTTTTAAAACTTTTTCATACCATCCATGTGGACTCTGATGGTAATGGTAAAGTGGGCCAAGTGCAGCGGTAATGGGGTGAGGGACCATGCCCGAAGCATGGTGAACAAAGTGAGCCATGCCAGGTGACATGTGGGGTACATATGATGAAATTGACACCAAAAACACATTAACTCGTCAACCTTTTGCTTTTATCGACCATTTGAAGTCGACCGAAATATTGTCATCCTTTTACACCATAACCATTCGAAATTAAACTGGTTTGGACCTACAAAAAAGTTGTACAGGAACCTAGAACATCTTGGCTTAGACCTGAGTCTTGGTTAGGGATATGACCATTGTGCCAATATGTGTGAAAAAAAGAGCCCTTTTTACCCCATGTGGAGGCCATAATGGTAGTCTATTGTCCGGTGATGAAGCTTTCTCTTGTACTCAAGCGGAACATTAAATTGGAATCATTCCGAATCTTTATGCATTATCTAATAGGTGATATATGCTTATTAAATGCATCCAGATTACAGTGAAGCTTTGGAAATCTATGAGGGGACGTTCAAGTCAAAATGATGGCACCCTGATTATGATGTATGACGAACAGGATATGACATATAGCATCACCGGAGCCCGCAACGATCCGAGCTATCGGCCTGGTGACATTGCATAGTGCAGCGGCCATTTGCAGATGGGGTTTGCATCAGCACACAAATGCGCATGCGCAAACCCCAACCATCAGACAAATTCAGTTTTCTTAAATAAATCGACCCCATCATGTATGATAAGCTGGATATAATATGATGAGCTAAATATTATGTAGGACGAGCTGAATATGACATATGACCAGCTGGATATGATGTATGACGAGCTGTTTATGATGTATGATGAGCTGGATATCATGAGCTGGATATGATGTATGACGAGCTGGATACGATGTATGATGAGCTGGATATAATGTATGATGAGCTGGATATGATGTATGATGAGCTGGAAATGATGTATGATGAGCTGGAAATGATGTATGACCAGCTGGATATGATGTATGATGAGCTGGATATGATGTATGATGAGCTGGATATCATGAGCTGGATATGATGTATGATGAGCTGGATATGATGTATGATGAGCTGGATATCATGAGCTGGATATGATGTATGATGAGCTGGATATGATGTATGACGAGCTGGATACGATGTATGATGAGCTGGATATCATGATGTATGACGAGCTGGATATGATGTATGACGAGCTGGATATCATGAGCTGGATATGATGTATGACGAGTTGGATACGATGTTTGATGAGCTGGATATCATGAGCTGGATATGATGTATGACGAGCTGGATATGATGTATGATGAGCTGGATATCATGAGCTGGATATGATGTATGATGAGCTGGATATGATGTATGATGAGCTGGATATCATGAGCTTGATATGATGTATGACGAGCTGGATACGATGTATGATGAGCTGGATATCATGAGCTGGATATGATGTATGATGAGCTGGATACGATGTATAATGAGCTGGATAACATGAGCTGGATATGATGTATGACGAGCTGGATACGATGTATGATGAGCTGGATATCATGAGCTGGATATGATGTATGACAAGCTGGATACGATGTATGATGAGCTGGATATCATGAGCTGGATATGATGTATGACAAGCTGGATACGATGTATGATGAGCTGGATATCATGAGCTGGATATAATGTATGATGAGCTGGATATGATGTATGATGAGCTGGATATGATGTATGACGAGCTGGATATGATGTATGATGAGCTGGATATCATGAGCTGGATATGATGTATGATGAGCTGGATACGATGTATGTTGTGCTGGATATCATGAGCTGGATACGATGTATGATGAGCTGGATACGATGTATGATGAGCTGGATATCATGAGCTGGATATGATGTATGACGAGCTGGATATGATGTATGATGAGCTGGATATGATGTATGATGAGCTGGATGTGATGTATGATGAACTGGATATCATGAGCTGGATATGATGTATGACGAGCTGGATACGATGTATGATGAGCTGGATATCATGAGCTGGATATGATGTATGACGAGCTGGATATGATGTATGATGAGCTGGATATCAAGAGCTGGATATGATGTATGACGAGCTGGATATGATGTATGATGAGCTGGATATGATGTATGATGAGCTGGATATCATGAGCTGGAAATTTGCTAAGAATACGTATATGAAATTTTGTATTCGTATTCTTAATACGAATGAATACGACTGCATACGGCTGTTTCAGCCGTATCCAAAGTCGTGTTCCGGAGGGGAATTTCCAAAGCAGTCAAATACGACTGCTTTGTAAGCCTCCGATGGCGTAACCATTTGTATTAGCGGCCACAAATATGAATTCGTACAGGCAGTCTGTACGGATCAGTCAGATCCGTGCAGGCTGCAGTGTGTAAAAAAATAGTAAAATAAATGAATTTTAAAAAAAAAAAGGCGTGGGGTCCCCCCTACAGCTGTAACCAGCACCAGGCTGAAAGAGCTGGGGCTGGTATCAAAAATCCAGGAAACCCGGCAAATCGGGGTTCCCCAATTTTTTTAAACCATCCTCAGGCTCCTGGTCCGGGGCTGGTTCCCAAAATATGGGGGACAAACTAGGGGTCCCCCGTATTTTAAGAACCAGCCCCAGGCCAAACCAGCCAGCAGGTTAAGATCACAGCCGGAGGACACTTATTATATAAGTTCCCTGGCCCAAAACTTTAACCCTACTGATCAGTCAGCCTGGCCAGGAGCCCTGTGGGAGTGGAGACCCCCAATAAAGGGGTCCCCCCCCCCTCCAGGACTTACCTGGACACTTATTATATAAGTTCCCGTGGCCAAAACAGTAACCATACTGACCAGTCACCCTGGCCAGGGGCCCTGGGGGAGTGGGAACCCCCCCAATAAAGGGGTCCCCCCTCCAGGACTTACCTGAACAGGCTGAAGCCTGGTGCTGTCCCCGGTGACCCTGGAGCGGTGGTCACCGGGCTGATTCAGTGTAAAAAAAAATGAATTAACTATTGTTTAATACTGTGGAACTATGAGTCCCAGCAAGCTTGGACTTGGAGTACAACAAGTCCCAGCATGCAGGGCATTAAAGGGCCCACTGGCACTTGTAGTTCCACATTATGAAAAATAGTAAAATAAACACAGACACCCGGCAGGTGCACAGGAGCATTCATTACTCATTGACACATTTTAAAAGATCCACAGGTGGAGCTAATTACTTCACTTGCGATTCTGTGAGGAGACCTGCAAAACATGCACTGTGTGGGGTCCCGAGGACCGAGTTTGAGCACCTGTGCACTATATAATGACATAGGACATCCCCAGTGAGAGATGCTGATCATCTTATCACAGGCGTAGCTGCTATAAAGTGCCAGTTTGCTAGTATGAGTCACTCCGGCTTACAGGACACTCGGTAGAGCCCCTACTGCGAATGACAGACAGGGGGGCTGAACAGGTACATTATATAACTGCATGGTAATACCATGCTGCTCGACAGATCATGCAATCCTGTAATCAGCCTGTGCACTGTGAGTGGAACTTGGCACATCCCATATAAACATAATATACTAATAATATGAATACGATTTTCCTGGATATGATCCTAACACCGTCGCTCTATATTTTCCCCATCTATACCGCTTACATTTTCTAGCATGCAGATGATAAACACGTACTAGAGCCGCATTCGCTTCCATTAAATAGGTCTATTTTTAGTGACGCGTCTTCCAGACCGAAGAATACAAATTAGGAAGCGTTGACAGGCACGCTGATACACAACATAATACAGTCGGAGTAATAAACACAACATCAACACTTGTCGGCTCGCAACGCGAAAGGTCGCTATAAATGTAAAGGAGGTTGGGAAAATATGCCTAGCCTTACATTTATTATATAGCGCAACCACCAGGTTCTCCGTCTGGACGCGTAAATTGATTTTAGCAAGAATCATGCCGAGGCCCTAACTAGCATCCTGCAGAAATGTGTCGCATGTAGGGCACCCAATAATTCTGACACAGAAACCAGGAGATCCAGGCGGCATGTCATGCTGCTACCTGTCTATAACTGGCATCCCATAACTTCTATCCTGTGGCTCCGAAATACGTAGGGAACTAGGGAGAGGTGTAGTCAGTCGCACAGAAATGGTAGGGTTTATATGTACAAGTGGACCCTCATTGTATGTTATCCATGATAGATTTCTGATAGATACGAGGGTGTGCTACCATAGACACGAGCAGGACATATTTATTAGGAGAGAAAAAGAGTGTCTTTTTATGGTGCACCTAGAGAAGAAAAGTTCATAAAACGTCACTTTTATTTAGTTCATTTAAAATAGTTGTGAATATAAAAGAACAATAAGACAAGACATGAGACAACAATTAGTGATATAAAAAAGGATAAAAAATCCTTCACCTAGTGGAAACCCCACTGCCTATTCTCCCAATAGTCTTGATTAATCTGGCTGTATAGGCTTGTGTTGGTAACAATAATTATTTGTAACGTGGATCAGGGTATTTATTAGTAAGATACAATATTTCTAATGACCCTGGGCTCTCTCTAACAGCCGTTGGCAAGCGCCTGAGCACGGATACAATTCCGTCTCAGCGCTGCTGCAGGCTTGTTGGAGCCAGTGGTGCCACGTCCTGTGTTCTCCCACAGTACTGAGTCTGAGAGGTGCCTGTGTGCGCTTCCTCTCTCAGGTGGGTTAGAACAATCAGGTACACTGCCGGTTCTGGCGCCAGATACCGTGACAGTGTCTAGGGTAGGGGACCGTGTCCAACGATAACCCCAAACGCAGCCCAACAGTTAAAAAATACAGTTAATAAATGGGGAAGGGAAAGTGGGGTATTAGACACACTAGGTGTGTAGTTCAGTCAAGCGTACGCTTTCGCAAAAGCTTCCTCAGGGTCCTTAGTGTGTCTAATACCCCACTTTCCCTTCCCCATTTATTAACTGTATTTTTTAACTGTTGGGCTGCGTTTGGGGTTATCGTTGGACACGGTCCCCTACCCTAGACACTGTCACGGTATCTGGCGCCAGAACCGGCAGTGTACCTGATTGTTCTAACCCACCTGAGAGAGGAAGCGCACACAGGCACCTCTCAGACTCAGTACTGTGGGAGAACACAGGACGTGGCACCACTGGCTCCAACAAGCCTGCAGCAGCGCTGAGACGGAATTGTATCCGTGCTCAGGCGCTTGCCAACGGCTGTTAGAGAGAGCCCAGGGTCATTAGAAATATTGTATCTTACTAATAAATACCCTGATCCACGTTACAAATAATTATTGTTACCAACACAAGCCTATACAGCCAGATTAATCAAGACTATTGGGAGAATAGGCAGTGGGGTTTCCACTAGGTGAAGGATTTTTTTTTCCTTTTTTATATCACTAATTGTTGTCTCATGTCTTGTCTTATTGTCCTTTTATATTCGCAACTATTTTAAATGAACTAAATAAAAGTGACGTTTTATGAACTTTTCTTCTCTAGGTGCACCATAAAAAGACACTCTTTTTCTCTCCTAATAAATAGGCTCCGAAATACATGGAAACAGCGATAAGATCCCTTCCTAATAATCCTCTGAATGCTACAAAATAAATAATATATTAATATAAAATAACAATAGAAATAATAACCAGATTAAGAATTAGATGTACAGATCGAGCCGCTTTCTTCCATTGCCGGCGCTCGCCAGAACGTCCCCGCTGGCGAACGCTGTCGGAGAGGGACTCCATCAGACTGGGACGCACGTGCGTCTCACACGCACGTGCGCCCCAGTCTCTCGGCGGCTGGGCGGTGGAACCCTGCCCGTCTCCGCTTAAGGGAGGTGGGCATGGTTAGGGGGGTGTGCGGGGAGGTGGGGGCAGGCGTAGGCGACCAGCGGCGAGGCAGCAGGGACCCAGGGGTACTCCATTGGAACGAGCGTCTCATGCGCGCGCCCCCATCCGACGGCTGGCTAAATGGGCTCCATCTGTAACGGCTGTCCTGCGGCATAAGTAACATTGGGGGGTTATTCTTGTTCACTCTTTCTGACAAATTCCTTCTTAGAGGGACAAAACCATGTGCACTGCAGGGGGGCAGATGTTACTTGTGCAGAGAGAGTTAGATTTGGGTGGGGTTTTACTTCAAAGTGAGATCTATATTGCAGTGTAAAAATAAAGCAGTCAGTATTTTCCCTGCACAGAAACAAAATGACTCACCCAAATCTAATTCTCTCTGCACATTTTACATCTGCCCCCCTGCAGTGCACATGGTTTTGTCCATCTAAGAAGGAATTTGTCAGAAAGAGTGAACCAAAATAAACCCCACTATTACAATGTCTTCTAATGCTATTAACTACTCCAAGATCCTCGGCAGGAACATGTGGCCAGGGCAGAGAGAGTTTTAATAATACAAAGATGATATTTATAAGTTATTAAGGTAAATTTGTATTATTCATATCATCTTTGTATTATTCATAGCACTTATAGTCAAAACTCAACAACAATCATGTACGTGTGTGCTGGGGTGGGGGGGATCTCTGGTTGGCCCCACCTCTACCTCTAATGTCAGGTTCTGGATGCCGCACTCAAATGATACATTGATACTCTATTAGAGGGTCAGAAACAGGGTTGCCTATCCTCCTGGATAAAACTGGTGGCCACCCTACTGGAGCTCTAGTATCTGTCAGGAGAGTACAGGGACAGATAAACGAACAAGAAATCCCTGGCAACAAGCAGGTCAGTAAAAAAATATATAATTAATCATGTTTGGGGGCGCCAGAAACTGTTTTTGGCAAGAGGGCGCAAAATTTCGCCACTGACAAGGGTCGAGCAATCTGCTTTGCACAGGGGGAGATTTATCAAAGCTTGGAGAGAGATAAAATACCAACCAATCTGCTTATAACTCTCATTTAGTAGGTTGTGTTGGAAAAATGGTAGTTCCCATACCTCCCAACTGTCCCAGTTTTTTTAGGGGTGTCATGTTTTTTGGGATGATCTTGCAGGAGGGGCAGTTGGGAGTCCCCCCTTCCCTGCTCAGCTGAGGGGCAGAGGTAGAGGGGCTGGGGTCATGGCCAGCAGCACACAGAGCCGCTGCCCATGTCCCCACAGCATCAAAAATGGAGCGTGACCTTGTGAGGTCACACACACACACCCATTTTGGGCAATTTTAGTTTTTCACATGTTGGGAGGCGTGCAGTTACAAGCTGATTACTTGGTTCTTTATCTCTCTCTCTAAGCCATACCTCCGAACCAACTGTCCCTATTTTTGCAGTCCCACCCAGAGCCAGCAGTGTCCCGCGTTGGGTGGGGGTAGTTGGGAGCCCTCCTGTCGCACAGCCTCTACTCACAGGAGACAGAGGGGGTGGGGGCATGGCCAGGAGCTTTCAGAGCGCTGGCCATACCCCCACAGCGGCATGGTTTTTGTGAATGTGGACATTTCAGCAAAGCCACACACCCTTTCCTGATGCCACGCACCTTTTGGGGGCCACACAGGAGTCCTGATTCTCTAAAGGAGAATGTTGTGAGGTATGTGTAAGCTGTGATAAATCTTCCCGTCAGTGGCTAAGGTGGCATTGCCAGGCCTTATATAAGCTGTGCTGTTAGAGATAGCAATGCGCTGTTCCTGCTCTGCTCACCAGCACCTGTTTGTAGCTCTGCAATATAACAAATAGCAGAAGTTTTCCCCCTGGAATAGGCCTGCAAAAGGAGTTGTTATATTAAACATTACCCATAAATGTCTGGTTGTTTCATGTGACCCTGAATCCTTTCTCTGTGTGTTCCCAGGGTCACAGTAACTGAACGGCAGCTGCAAATGAGAACACCTGTAAATGACAACTATGCAGAACTAATTGCAGGCTATGTATCATCCACTTCCACAAAGTAGCATTGATTGTACGTCCTCTGTGTAACCCTCCCGCTTTCTGTATAATTACTCACCTAAACCTGATTGCTGCTTTTATTTTGTTTGCCGCTCCGTCTTGGTTAAATCACTCTGTCCAATTTATTTTAGTGCAATTATTTACACACACAATTTGTTTTCTGCTCTGAAAAGATGCCAATAGGCTTTAATACAATCTCAAGTACAAATAACTTTCAATTACGCCGCTCCTAACTCTCACTTTTTTGTTTCATTTGTTTCCATTTAAAAGTTTCAATTGAAAAGTTTTGCATGGGTGGTGCATTGCCTCGTCTGCTAAACGGTTCTCACCAAATTATTATTATTGGCGGCCGTCAAATACGCAATGGGTTAACTACCATGTGAGCAGCTGCTATGGGGCCCTGGAGCTAAGGGGGCCCAACTTTCCTGTTAAGGTGACATGTTTCACCATTGGGTGGTACAGTGGACCCATTACAAATGTTCTTTTGGAGTCTTAAAATAACTATTTACTCATTTGTTTATAAGCAGGGGCGCAGAGGGTGGGATGGGCAGGGGTACTATTTACTGTACCTGGGCCCAAGCAAGTTGGAGGAGCCCAGAAGGGGCCTGGGTTTCTAAATTGCCATGTCTTCCCCAGACTTTGCCTTGCCTGAGTACCTGGGCCCAAAAGGGGTCTTAATGGCCCTGTATATAAAGCATACGGTGGGAACATAGAAATGTGTACGGTAATAGGAAAGTGGGAGTAGAGATATTCAGTAGTCCTGTTCTGTAGGAACTACCATGGGTGTAATAAGTGTGGCTGCTAAAGGACCTGCAGTAAATGATGGATACTCCAGCAGGCCCCAAGTCCCCCAACTCTCTACAGTTGCCTTGAAGCTCCGGGGCTTACAATAGCATTGCTGGGCCTATACAAACCTCTTTGGGGCCTGGTGATAGATTGCAGGGCCGCCAGCAGGGGGGTTCTGCGGGCACAGCTGTCCCAGGCCTGGCCACCCTGACAGAGAAGGAAGAAGGTGTATATCTTATGGACTTAACCTTAAGTAACAATATGTATATCTATTGTTTAGTTTGATAGTATATTGAAAAACATACATTGGTAAATAACATGTAACACAAATGGGGTTTATAATACTGTACATATACTCTCACGTGTCCGTGATGCTTAGTACTTCACACACTTAAGATGCCCCGGAGAGGAGATGCAGGTGTTTGATGATGGGGCGTAAACCATCATGGGGACAATGCCACAATTGGATCCTGTTTGCATGAGATCAGTGCTAAACTGAAATAATTAGCATATAATCACATAGTTAGGTCACACCCCTCCGCAGGGGTGGCGGTATAATTGCAATTATCTCTGCATTCTGTAGCAGCCGCTTGCACTATTACTTTCAATGGGAGAGAATGCACATGAATAGTCACAGCAACAGCATGCACCATTGATTTCCCTGGGGGTATGATTTCGACAAGATTGGGTTCACGAATAGTCACAGCGGGCGCATGCCCAAAAATAGTCACAGTACCATTAATTTCAATAGGAGCGGGTGCTTAGGCACATGCCAGCGAATAGTCACAGCAGCCACAAACACCACTGATTTCAATGGGAGCTGATGCATATGTACATGCCCGGGAATAGTCTCAGCGAATGCATGCACCATTGATTTCAATAGGAGTTTGATTTCAATAAGAGTGGGTGTGTATGCATATGACCGTTAATAGTCACAGCGGCTGAATGCACCATTGGTTCCAATAGGAGAGGGTTTGTATGCACATACCCATAATTAGTCACAGCAGAAGCATGTACCATTGATTTCAATAGAAGCAGGTGCTTAGGCACATGCCAGCGAATAATCACAGCAGCTGCATGCACTGATTTCAATGGGAGCAGGTGCGTATGCATGTTCTTGTGAATAGTCACAGCAGCCGCATGCACCATTGATTTCAATGGAAGCGAGGGAGTATGCACATGCCCAGCGGAACTACCACGTGGACTAAATATGTGTACTGTAATGTGATTCCTCCCGTACCGTAATAATAATGTATGTCAAAAAATATTGTTTAACCTTTACCTTTTCTGTCTAAGCTACCTACCGACTCATTATGATTGGCATTTGTAATGGAATGATGTTATCTATTACTAGTGTAAGGCATGAGATTATTCTACCATGTTAAGGCCAAGTCATTGCAGCATTAATCGTAATCGATACGATAAATACATTTTCCTACAGACGCCTCTGACTACATGTTCCAGATGATTGTCCCGGTGCATTGTTCCGCGTTGTAACTGCGTCTCTGCTAATCATTTCAGGCTCAATAAATGGAGATGTTCAGAGGTGTTTGAGGTTAATGGTCTGCTGTCTAAATATGAGTTATTGATCATGCATTAAGGTCAAAGACAGGAAAGATAACATCTATATTCTTGTATGATCGGAACAATCATCACCCAGACTAAACAGCACAGACACCAATCATAAAGCAGGTCAGCTGGCTGTATTGCTGTGATCCTGGGATGTTTTTCTATTGCTGAATAATCTCCAGGCATTCATCAAAATGTTGTTACATGGAATAGTGTGCGGATAGAAAGGAGGAGGGCGCCAACATTAGAACTTGGCAGACTCAAATTAATAACTGGTGTAATAACCCGGACATTCCTTTAGATATTTCAAATCTTCGGAGATATGTACAAATAAATCTCTGTCTTGTGAAGGTCTTTTTCCCTTCTATTCGGCACTGATTGCCAATCTCAGCACTGAGGCAGGTTCAAACAGCGCGTAATAGGATCTGCAGCCAATCACAACTCAGTATAATCAACAGCAGCTCCTATCTGTGTGTACGAAGAGGGGCTGATACCTGCTGCACTGCCTGGTCTCTGCTCTCTTATCACCGCTGCCAGCTGGGTCCTGGCCATAGGCATGTGCAACCCATTTTTTTAGGGGGTGCACCGTCAAAGGGGTGTGTCTAGCACCACCTATTGGGCGTGTCTAGCATTGCCCATTGGGTGTGTCTAATGCTGTGTACACACGGTCCGATTTCCTTTCCGATGTTGATGATATAGTCAACATCGGATCGGCATCGGATCGGAATCGGATGCAGATCGCAAGTGTTTTAACCCTTGCGATCCTGATCCGATCCCGATGCGCGTTCACATATCGGAAGCCAGAAAGTCTTGGCTGCCTTGTCTATATAGTGCAAATCGGATGTGCCTTAAGATCCTATCCACGATCCTATCTGATCGGATCGTGGATAGGATCTTAAGGCACATCTACCGTGTGTACACACCATAACACTGCCAATCATGCATGTTTACCATCATCTATTGGTACTCGCTAAAATATAAAATGTCTCTCAGAACATAATCTCCGGCCTATTTCAGTCTTAATATTCTTATTACTCTGTATAACAGTGCATGCATATAAAGTAAAAAAATATATGGATTATGCAGGTATTTAGTGATATGACAACGGTCTAGCACAATTAACAATGCAAAACACACAATTGATTGATGGGCACTAATTTTAATGGAATACAGGTCTAAAAAGCAAAAGAATTTGGTAAAAGGTATTGCTGGTATTGCTAGCGGCAGGGAGTTGTTCATAAGGGTGGGCAAAGCATTTGGGGGTGCCTGTGCACCCCTAACACTCAATGTTGGCACACCTATGGTCCTGGCACCAATACAATGTAACTGCCAGCACATGTGCACTAGTGGTGACGGTACTGCTCATGCGCAAATTTCTGGCTTCTATGGCTGCACCAACTGCAGCCCATAGAAGCCATATTGGGCTACATGGTAAGGCAGGGTGTGACTTCCTACAGGAAGCCAGTTCTATGCTTATCACAGCCCGGACTGGCAGTCCTGGAGGGAGGGAACACCTGCCGATGGGACTGCCTGTAGTGTTTGTGACTGTCAGGTAGGACTTCCAATAGGAAGCCACTGTCAGTCACAGTGAAGCCAGTGTGTGTCACTCATTCTTACTAAGATGGGAGTTCTATTGAAGATGGGGTGTTGCACCTAATCAGATCCCCATAAAAATGCTGGGCATACCCCTGTAGAAGCAGGCATGGCGATGCTTCCTGGTGGCGGGCGGCTGCCCCATCTTTGGCGAACAGCAACAAAAAAAAGTCAGTATAGACTTTTTTTATCAAAGGGGCGAGAAATCACTAGAGGCTCAGCGACCTTCAAACGATTGCTCTCCTCTTTGGCTGCATGCGAGGGGATGTGTTTGCGTACACATCCCAATCGCATGGTACCGAGGGGATTTGGCAGCGGGGGGGGGGGGGGGTTCAGCTAGGGCAGCAGGCGGCATTTATGAGCTTGTTAGGCAGCCAATGCATGCTGCATAGTGATCCAACCTGAATCAGGCCCCAAGTCTGGCTTCAAAGGTTCCCCATTCCCTTACCAAGCAAGAAAAAGTATATGGCTGTGGGCAATAACAGTTATACTAAAAAAAAAATCGATCTGTTTTCATAATACATCTGCAGTTGAAAAGGATTTTTTTTTTAAATAAAATGTGAAGGAATAATAGAGAAACACAACAATGTATACAAAGAATCCAAATCCTCTTGTGGGGTTCCCTGGAGAAGACCATCGCTGGGGTTAGACTCCGTGCCCCTGTCCCGGGTCTAGTCAACTACCTGGTGCTACAGTTAGAACCTGGGGTACTTATGTATTATCTGGACTCCCATGTTAAATGCACCCCATTTTTTTATACCGCTACTATCCAACCAGGCTCGGACTGGCCTGGCAGTGCACCGGGGAATTCCCCGGTGTGCCCCGTTGGTTTGTAACCACGCCCCCTTGTGCAAGGGGGCGGGGCCTACAGCAGGCTAGCCAGCGTAGTAGTTATTGCCGCCGGATAGTCATCAGCTATTGACTGACCCGGCGGCAGCAGGCTGCAGCAATTGCCGGCATTTTTCAGGCTCCATTCACAGAGGAGCCTTGCGGAGTCACGTCAGGTGTATTGACATCTGCCGCATCATAACGTCACGCGGCGGACCCGCCCGGCGCAGCACACCCGCCCGGCACAGCACGTGGTAATCTGTGCTAGGAGTAGCTGGTTGCTCCAAGAAACTACAACCAGCCTCAGCCCCAGGACCACCCAGGTAGCTACCCGGCACACACACACCCAGCAGCCGCATCAAAAAAGAAGACAGAAGAGAGATCAAGGAGAGAAGAATACTAATAAAGTAAGAAATGTGAAAAAGAATGTCAGGAATAACAGTGAGAGATGGCATGGGTTGACTTTAAAGAAGTATAGGAGTGAATACGAGGAATATGTGGAAAAATTACGGGGAGACAGGAGAAATAGATGAAGAGAGGATGAATAGTGGAAAGATGGAAGAATAGAGGGACATGGAAGGAACTGGTAGAGACAGGAGAAATAGAAGAGAGTCTCAACAAAAATTTGAGTGGGGGGACCTATGTAATGTATTATATGGGGGGGGGCCTATGTGCTGTACTATTATCTGAGTGGGGGGACCTATGTAATGTACTATATGGAGGGCCTATGTACTGTACTATTATCTGAGTGGGGGACCTACTGTATGTAATGTACTATATGGAGGGCCTATGTGCTGTACTATTTAAGTGGGGGGACCTATGTAATGTACTATATGGGGGGGGCTATGTGCTGTACTATTATCTGAGTGGGGGGACCTATGTAATGTATTATATGGGGGGCCTATGTGCTGTACTATTTGAGTGGGGGGACCTATGTAATGTACTATATGGGGGGCCTATGTGCTGTACTATTATCTGAGTAGGGGATTTATGTAATGTATTATATGAGGGGGGGGACCATAGGCGAATCAAAGGGGTGGTCCGGGGGTGCACCGGACCACCCATTAGACCACCAGCCGCTTAAAATTCAAAGAAATGACAGCCGGGCAGAGAGCTGTGTGCTGCCCGGCTGTTTGGTCTAAGGAATTGCTTGTTGCCAAGGGGGATGTCTTATGCCGCTGGACACACCTAATTGAAAGAAATGACAGCCGGGCAGAGAGCGATGTATGCTCCCCGGCTGTAGTCTAAGCAGTGGCATATATATTTTAAATTTTCCCTTTGGACTGCCGGCAGGAGCGGCATTGGTGGTATTGGTAGCTGCTCCTGATTGGCTGCCTGGCCCCAGCGCGAGAACTAAAAATATTGATGCTCCTGCAGAGATTACAGCAGGGCAGCGCACATCGCTCTCTGCCCAGCTGTCATTTATTTCAATTAGGTGAGTCCAGCGGCGTGAGACATCCCCCTTGGCAACAAGCAATTCCTTAGACTAAACAGCCGGCTCTCTGCCCGGCTGTCAATTCTTTAGGTGCATCCAGTAGTATGACATCCTCCTTGGCAATTAGCAATATCTTCCCCACCTTGGCAACGAGCAATTCCCTCCCCCCAATGGGCATTACGTTGTGGTCTAAAGTGTAATACCACGCACAATTTTGTGATGCCACGCCTCCGTCCCATGAGGCCACGCCCCATTTTCGCCGCGCAAAGGTCCCCCTTGCATGTGGGTTTGGATTTGGGAACAGCCATTACCATATTTCTACATTCACCTATTGGGGGGGCGTGCGCCCCTATGTGCTGTACTATTATCTGAGTGGGGGACCTATGTGCTGTATTATGTGTGGGGACCTACATGCTGTACTATTATCTGTGTGTGGAGGACCTATGTGCTGTATTATATGTGGGGGGACATACGTGCTGTACTATTATCTGTGTGTGGAGGACCTATGTGTTGTAATATCTGGGAGGGTGGTATTTGCTGTATTATCTATGGGACCTATGTGCTTTATTATCAACGTGGGGGATTTATGGATCAAATGTCACACACCTGTGATTTTGGGGCAATTTTGACCGATTATCGGCCCAAAGTGCAGAAATCGGATGAAATTGGCCCAAAATTCTATAGTGTATAGCCACTCCTCTCTGGTCAGATGGCCACACCCTTTCAAAAAGACCACGCCCCTTGGTGGGCCCCTGTGAGTGCATTTCCCTGGTGGACCCTTCGTGCCCCAGTCCGACACTGTATCCAACTACGCATGGAGTTGATGTTATATAGTGTGGCGAGCGCAGCGAGCCACCGTGCCCGAAGCGTGGTGAGCGCAGCGAGCCCCGCGAGGGGACGAGGTCTCATAAGAAAAACGGGAGTCCAGATATTACATAAGTACCGAACCTGGTTAACTCATCCTCCAGTCCAGAATTACTCACATCATTTCTGAGGAGGAACTTCATCAAACCTTCAAATTTCCAGCACAGCATTTCTCCAGCTAAAGGCAGCACTGACTCAGGTCCGGTGACATCCACACCTCAGCAGTTTAATTTTGGTAAAAGGAGATGTGGATCTGTAGCCCTGCATTTCTGGAATGGATTTCCCCAAATTTATCTTAATGGTAGTTGTTTTAGTCATCAAAAGGCACACTCCGGCTTGCCCCATTTTCATTAAAGCGCTAGATGTGGATGATGAATCTGTAGGAATAAGGGAGCCAGAATTAATCCTCTGCTAATCCCCTACTGTATTGTTCTAGGTATTGTATTGTATTGTATTGCAGCTGAGAACAATAGATGATAATAAGCCTTGGTGAGCCATGGCTCTCCAGAGAAGGCTGGTTGAAGAAAGCTCCATCTGTACTTCCTTACAAACCTGATGACATTCTTCTCTTGTTGTGGGTTCGTACTAGGATACATTAGAGCTACCGAAGGAGTTAATCGGATAGGTGACAATCTGCGGGCATCTGCGGGATCCTAGCGATTCCGCCAGTTATTTGAAAGTAGCAACAATTTAAAGGCCATTATATTTATCCCCAGGTCTGTAATAGGGATGTGGAATAATAAATCTACAAAGTCTAGATAAACAGTCAATAAATAGGTCAACAACACGTATTAGGTTGACAGGTAGAAAAAGTACAAAAAGTCAAAAGGGTAAAAGGGTTGACATGCCAATATTTGACACAATTTTTTTTTTTTTAAGTTTTTTTTTTTTAAGCCACATCTTGTATATTCCATGTTATGTAACCACTATCAGTACACACGTGGACCCTCGTAGGCTTGCTTAGCTCGAAACACTTTGGGCAAGCTGACTTTCGTCTTTCAACATTTTGTACACGTCGACCATACCGTGTTGACTTATTGATTGTCTACCTAGACAATAAGTGTTTCATCTGGATACCCTCTGGTAGTTGCTGTATCTTTATCCTTCCTTATGCTTCTCTGATACTATCTTGTAATAAGAGTTTTTAAGATTATTTGAACCCTCTGAAGAGGGCAGGTAAAGACCAATCAGCTTCCAAATATAATAGATTTAGAGAATATAGAGAATGCTGATTGGTTGCTAAGGGAAACTTCTCTAATCCTCTTTAGAAGTATTGCTATATCTCCATCAATGTTCCTCTTATATCCTCTCCACAGCGAGACTGGAAGGAAAATAAGAATTATTTCTAAGTTTACAAGTCTCCACTCTCTCATCACTTACCTTAGACACATGAGGCAGTCGCTGCTGTGAGGAATCCCTGCTATGTGCAGGAGTCTTACCTGTAACAGGAGGGAGGGGCCTAACATCAGCGTCTCACCTGTATAGGAAGGAAAGTGAAAGCTGTGCAGGACTTCCCAGCGGCTGCTGTCACCTCTCTCCTGTCACTCAGATTCTGGATGACAGAGAAGAGATCTTATAAACATCATGAAAATGAAGAATTTCCGATCCTGGAGACAGAACTATAAAGGAAGAAACATGGCAACACTGGGGCTAGACCTGAGCCCAGCACTGGGGAGACACAGACTACACCAGCAGGTGAGGATCTACTACTGTGTATATACTGTATATTATACTGGGACTGTGATGGGTGTAACAGTAATGGGTACAGTGGTGTATGCATATAATACATAGTACTTGTGTATGTACACTCAGATATGTAACACTTAGTAACACCTGTATGTGTATGACATTAGACATGAAACTGTCCCTCTTCCTGTGCAGGTATGGATGTCACTATCAGGATACTGGCTGTCACATTGCTGTACTATACCTGCTGCTGGCACACAGCGACAGGACACCCGCTGCGGGCACACTGCCACATGCACAGACATAGGTCTATACCTCCCAGCACTATGGCACAGGTGAAAGAGCTGCAGAACATACATGTGAGTACAGGTGGCGGAGTGGTCGGGGAACGTGCATGTATACAGACCATATGGGGTAATATCTATAGGAGGACATGTAGCATTACTGCCACTAATTCTACTGTCTCTGTCCAAAGGAAATGACAGAAAACAAACCCAGATGTCACCATGGGCTTCGCCTGAGGAAGTTCCCAAACTGTGATTTACAGGTATTAGTTATAGTCGTCTTCACCCCGATTTTATCCTGAACTCAAATACTCTCTGACCTGTCAATCATCTCCTATCTCTAATAAATGTGATTTCCCATCACCTGCGTTATATGGAAATGACAATGACATGCCCCAGAAACGTTCTGTGTTATACAGCATGGCTCCAGGGGACTTATTCCCACCCTGCTCAGCTTCTTCATTCCCTAATGTTAGTCCCATTTCCACCATCAGTCTGCCCCCTTTCAGGGTACTGGGTGCTCCCCTGTCTCTGTGCTGTGTACACACCTGCCCCCTCTCAGGGTACTGGGTGCTCCCCTGTCTCTGTGCTGTGTACTCACCTGCCCCCTCTCAGGGTACTGGGTGCTCCCCTGTCTCTGTGCTGTGCACTCACCTGTCCCCTCTCAGGGTACTGGGTGTTAACCTGTCTCTGTGCTGTGTACTCACCTGTCCCCTCTCTCCTCTCAGGGCAATGACAGACTGATGCTCACACAGCTCAGGGTATCACTGGCTGTGACAGTCCTGGAAAATATGACAATGACCAGTCTGGTGAGACAGAATCTGGAAACCTTCTCTGTTCTCCAGGCGGACCTGTCCAAATGTGTAAGTAACAGCATGGTAACTCCTGAGACCATGGGCTCATTACTGAGTCACCCTACATAACATGTACCATCTACATAACAGGTCCTATCATTATCTGTCCTCTGACGTGGTCCATTTATTTATGCATTAGGAGATGATAAAATCCCCTGAGGTGGTCGTGTGTCGGCATCAGTTGCACAAGTACACAGAGAGGGTAAGTTGTTACTGACATATGTTCCATGACGACCTGGTTAGGGCTCCTGTGAATACATCTAATACATCCATGTGACTACATTTATTCTCAGGCCTTAAAATACATTCCATGACTAGATTCTGTGTAACATATTCCCAGTATCAAAGCAAGGAGTCTGTACTGGAACCACAAGATACCACAAGGTATCATGGAGCCCTAACTTTGGCATAAGTCAAACATTGGATCAAATCATTGACCCGTAAGACTGAGAAGTTGCACTGACAAATCTGTTTCAGTGAAATCATACAGATGATGTTTTATACTTTTAGGTGTCTGCAGAATGTCTGCAGGAGGATGTGCTGCTGAACCTGGTCTGGATCCTGGATGAGGACCTGCGTTCCCTGATTCATGGGAAGCCACAAGAGAAGGGGCCACAGAGACAGGACCCTCAGCTACACCCCACAATACCTGCTCCAAAGAAACACAGAGGACGGGGGAAACATAAGAAACATACAATGAAAGATGATTCTGATTCATAACAACAGCCTAACGCCCCACAGTATTGCCGTGATGACACCCCAGGAATAGTATTATACGGGACCAGCTCCAATTGTGTATTCACTATTATAGTATTATACGGGACCAGCTCCAATAGTGTATTCACTATTATAGTATTATACGGGACCAGCTCCAATTGTGTATTCACAGGCACAGAACCAGTGTTTGCAGAATTCACACTGTATTTGTATCCAATCAGTTTGATGATGATTAATATCTGTTTTTATGTCTTGTGATGATTATTGTTATTGTCATTATTTAATATGTTATATATTTTGCTAATATTTTTAGGATTTTATTGCTCTCATTTATAATAATTTGTTTTTCATTTGTTGCTGAATTCATTGGGGGAAATTTACTAAGATGTGAATTCTACTTCACATGTGATGTTGCTATGGACAACCAATGTGAATCTACTTTTTATTTATTTAGCACCCTCTAGAAGATAGTAGACAGGATCTGATAGTATTTTGGTTTCCATTCAGTATGATAATGATAATGATTATTACTGTTGTTGCCATTATTATTTGTATTGTTGTTATTATTATTATATTTTTTATACTATAATTATTTAATAAATAATTTATATTTTAAATTATATATTGGTAACATGTTTATAATTTATTGTTTTCAAAAATAATTTATGTTAGACGCAGTTAAATCATATTTTTCTTAATAAAACTTGAACAAACTTTATCTTCGGCTTGATATGTGTTATTTCAATATGTCACAGTCATGGGTTTCTTCGGTACTTCTGTAGTTTCACGGCGCCGGAAGTAACAGAAACTTGGCAGCCTGCCAGAGGCTCGCGTGCCGCTCTAGCTACAGTGTTATAGTGTAACGTGATGTAGCGTAGCGCTGCGCGCGTGCCACTCTAGTTGAAATCTAATGAAGTGTAAAAAGGAGACAAAAGGGGCTAAACGGGGCTTATAAATCGCACACCCCGGCACACCGCTAACACAGGGGGTGTACCCAATGTAGACGCTAACTTATTTTGCGCTTTTAGCGTGTCAATTCACACTCCTGGCACTTCAGGCTTAGACGCGCGCTACGCAGTTTGCGTAGTCAGTCAGTCAGCTGTAGCCGCTCGCCACACTAATCTATTCTCAACTCCACGCCGACGTGGATAGTGGGGGCATGAAAAGGTCATAGGACGCGTACCGCCGCCGCTCGCCACGCTTCGGGTGGGCGTGGATAGTGGGATTTACACGGTCGACAGCTGTTGCGTCGACTAGTGCCACTGTGGACGGGTTTTAATAGTGTACCCCTAAACCCAGCTAAATTTAGATGCTTTTGCATCTAAATTTAGATGTACCCCTACACCCAACTAAATCCAGATGCTTTAGCGTCTATATTTAGATGCCCCACCACCTTTGCGGCTCACAGGGAGCCTAGATTCAGACGTCTAAATCCAGACTTCCCCACATCTTAGCGGCCAGCAGGGTGCCGCCTGGATTCAGAGGCTTTTGCGCCTAAATCCAGGCGCCCCCCTCCTTCTTAGCGAGTTGCAAGGCGCCTGGATTCAGAGGGTTTTGCGCCTAAATCCTGGCGCCCTCCTCCTTCTTAGCGGCTTGCAGGGAGTGTGAATCCAGGCGCATTAGCGCCTAGATCTAGACTGCAAGCCATTGAATTTAGCGTGTACATGGGGGACACAGCGGTGTGCCGGGGTGTGTCCTTTACAAGCTCCGGCACATCAGCGTTGTGCCTGGGGTGTGTCCACTTGCCCCCGTTGTTGTCAGCGGTGCCCAGGCGCTGCCTATTTCATTGTGGAACTACAAGTACCACAGTGACCCGCCAGCGCCTGGGCAGCGCGCTGCTGCTGCTGCCCGGCCGCCACGCTGTTTACGTAGCTGTCAGTACAGCTAGAGCGGCGCGAGCACACTCTGTCTGAGCTAGAGCGGCACACACACGGTTAATCAGAGCCTCTGGCAGTCTGCCAAGTTTCTGAGCCAGAGTGTGCGCGCGGCGGCGCCGTGAAACTACATAAGTACCGTTTTTTCTTACTGTTTGTATAATGTTCTTTATGCCAAATGTAATCAGGAGAATAATAAGAGGGGAACGATATCTGCATCCCACTAGTATATCAGCTTGGACAGAATTATTCTTCTTATCAGAGATATAAAGCATCATTTTAAAACTCAGATAGGGGAAGCACATCAACTGCTCATTCCAAACTGACTCACTGGCAGTAAGTGTGGTTCCCTTATTTGAATTTTGAACCACCAGCTAGATGTCCCACCCATGGAGGGGACATATCAGGTTCCCAGTTTATCCTATTACAAATAGGGGCACCTATGATTTAGATATTCCTTTGCTGACTGGCTGGGAAACAAACACAAGAGGTCTTGTTATATGTGGAATGACTGATGTACACTTGCCAGCCGCAACAATTATCTAAGTGAAAGAGATTCAGACTTTGACTTCTGCTTTTGCATTTCCTAAGGTACATAATAAGCAATTTTTGAGAACTCTTTCATTTCATCATATCTCCTGGGTGGCTTGGCGATGTATGACATAACAGATTACTTATGTTTTGGTTGAACATCCATGCTGGTAGTTTTTTGTTCAGATTGCTGTCTAATGGTGAATATTTGCTCTGGAATACATTTTGTACTTATATAACTAAGATTTAGTGATTGTCAATGATTGATTGTTAATTGCCTTAATTATGATAGGGTAACACTTATCTTGGTGAAACACTCTTCATTGCAGCTGAAATATCTTGTACCTGAATCAATATACTAAGAGTCCATGTGGGGTTATCTGTTACACTCAACAATAAATGACCCTTCCCATCCCAATTCTAGATCTGTACTGGATTCACTTTTCTCTGTTTGCAAATGTTTTGTGACCTTATAGCAATAATAAAAATTGAACTTGAATAATTTTCCAAACTGCAATAGCTGTGTTGTCACTATGGCTGTAGTTAACTTCCCAATGTTTGCTTCCAATGCTACAATTAAGAAGTGAAACTTTGGTGTCAAATTCTGAAGCATGGCTGTTGCTATTTCCTTATCTGTTTTTACACCAACAGGCACTCATTGCTGAGATACAGCCATTATCCTGTTTACATCATCATTCATGTAATTGAGTTTTAAAGCACACACCATATGTTGATTTTCCTCCTGAGACCTTTATTTTGATTTTATTCTAGAAATGCAGTCCATAAGTCTCTGGCTGATATTTTCCCATGAATTTTGGAGTATATATACTGTTCTACACTATAGTACCCTGCATTTGGACTATCACCAAGTTCTACCATTACTTTCCATAATCTCTCCTGCATATGTTACATTTTTATAGCATATAAATAAATTATGCAGTTTTCTCCTCCTTTGTTCTTAATGATCAACATAATAGATGTTATTTCATTAATTGTGCTTCTCACAGACATTATATAACAGCTCTGATACTGTAAAATATTATTACTATAACAACTCGTACTTTTTAATGCACTGTGCATGTCGTATGTGGCCAAGAGGGCACCCCAGTTCAGATCTGGTGTTTGTAGCAATCTTCCCAATGTGCCTGGAGCACTTCTTTATACATTTTGAAGACTCTAATACCTATTTTTCTACTTTTATATTGTGATATCACTTTTTGACATGATGGAGATCTGTCCTTTACCATAGTGGAAACAAAAAAGGTAGTGGCCCTAGGGTCACTCAGGAGCACTGGTTGATTAGACTAAATCCAACAATTCAGATCCACTTCTGGTCTCCACCATAGTGTGTGCCAAGATTTAGATACAAACCTAGTTGAGATTTATTTACACAGTATTTTTGTCTTCAGTTGTGATAACGTAAATAGGAAAAGATGGAGACAACTGCTACAGTTTATTTAACCATCGACTTACGCAAGAAGTTGATGTTCTTTTTAATTTTGTTGGTGCTGTATACTTTTCTGAGGACTTTGTGATAGGTACTCAAGTACAAGTGCTATATATGTCATAAGAAAGGACACAAAGCATATCTATGCATACTGAAAACTGTCAATGCTACACAGGAAAAACAAGTGTAACAGCAAAAATAAATCAGATTTGAGATTGCTGGTATAGTGATTTAGTTGCAATCAAGAGTGGTTCACTACATTTGGCATACTGTATATGATCCTATAACAGTCAAATAAGAGACTGTGGTCTATTTAGTAAGCCTTGGAGAGATCAAAGGTAGATATAGATAACTTACCAAACAACCTTGTTATGTTTTAGGATGTGTTAAAATATGAGAATTAGGAGCTGGTTGGTGACTTTATCCCCCTCCACTATATCTCTCTTTGCAAGGCTTAGTAAAAAGACTTATGTTCACAAAAGTTGGGACAGCCAAGCACTCCTATGAATAAAAAGTAAAATTTTTAAAAATGCAATACAGTTTGTATTTTATATACCATTATGTGGAGACATTTAAAAGCAATTAGTACAGTATATTGGTACAGAAAGGATTCAAAGTTGAGTGAATAGAAGGTAAATGTGTAGTATGTTAGCTACAACAACCCAATATCGACAACTTTACATCATAGACACAGATTAATGTTGTGATGATGACGACTTCTGACTCACAGACTATGCAACTCTGGCACAGAAGTCTTATTTATTTATTTATTTATTTATTAACAGTTTCTTATATAGCGCACACATATTCCGCAGCGCTTTTACAGAGAATATTTGAACATTCACATCAGTCCCTGCCCCAGTGGAGCTTACAATCTATATTCCGTAAAACATGTACACGCACACACAGACATTCTAGGGTTAATTTTTGCTGGAAGCCAATTAACCTACCAGTATATTTTTGGGAGGAAACCGGAGTACCCGGAGTAAACCCACGCAAGCAGGGGGAGAATATACAAACTCCGCACAGTTAGAGCCATGGTGGGAATCGAACTCGTGACCTCAGCGCTGTGGGGCAGTAACCATTACACCATCCGTGCTGCCCACATATCTTATCTTGGATAACTTCTTGATGGGACAATGGTAGGTGTTGATACTGGCAACCACTTGGAGGTTATGATTATCAGATGGACCCCAAATCTGTATGACCAACAAAACACCATAGTGACATATCAATATAAAATTAGCAATCTGGCTGGTATATAACAGCACCAGTATTAATCCACATTTGCACCAGGATAGAACCCTGAAGATCAATCTTTCTGATAGAGACACCAGAAGCCTCCCAAAACTATAAAGGGGACAATTCAGACCCGTTCCTATGGGTCCGAATTTGGCCCTATTTTGGATGGTGGGGGGAGGGGGGTGTCTGCACATGTAAGACTATGCACACGTGCAGACCCCTGTGTGATTGCTTTTGGTGAAGCATTCACACAGGTAGGGGAGGGAAGGGTGTGAGCAGGGTCCAGATGCAGGGGAATATCCAGAATTTCTGGGAAATTCCCATAAAAATGCTGGGAGTTCCCCTGAGAACATGGGCGGGTCGATGCCTGCTCAGGGTGGGCAGCTGGTGTCACCTGATGTCAGAGCCCGCCCCTCTTTGGCGACTGACTTTTAGACTGACTTGTATTACCAAAGGGGAGAATTAGGGGAGAATTTGATGGTAAGCGACCATCGATGATTTCTATCCCCCCTTTGGCCCCTTTGTTCTTGGACACATCCCTTTGCATGCTAGCAAGGCAGGGGTAGGGCAGGCGGTAAGCATGGCGGCGGCAGTGCTGACCTGTTTGCTAGGCTGCGAGTATACGCAGCCTAGCAAACAGGTCTGAATCAGGCCCATTGTAAAATTTGAATCCTTGCTCGTAACCATTGTCACCATATGAAGACAGACAGACTTCTTGTCTGACAGAAAACCTTATTATATACAGAACTTCAAGATACCATTTAATAGAATGTGCTTGATATATAATAGATGCTGGTTCCTATGGACAACTGCTTAACGTCATTTTTAGAAAATTTGATACATCTCCACCAAAGTTCCTCTCCACAGCAAGGTCAGAAGGAAAATGTAGTTGGTTACAGGTTCCCAGCAGGTGCTGTCCCCATTCTCACTCTCTCATCACTTACCTGGAACATGAGGCAGTCGCTGCTGTGAGGAATCCCTGCTATGTGCAGGAGTCTTACCTGTAACAGGAGGGAGGGGCCTAACATCAGCGTCTCACCTGTATAGGAAGGAAAGTGAAAGCTGTGCAGGACTTCCCAGCGGCTGCTGTCACCTCTCTCCTGTCACTCAGATTCTGGATGACAGAGAAGAGATCTTATAAACATCATGAAAATCAAGACTTTCCGATCCTGGAGACAGAACTATAAAGGAAGAAACATGGCAACACTGGGGCTAGACCTGAGCCCAGCACTGGGGAGACACAGACTACACCAGCAGGTGAGGATCTACTACTGTGTATATACTGTATATTATACTGGGACTGTGATGGGTGTAACAGTAATGGGCACAGTGGTGTATGTATATAATACATAGTACTTGTGTATGTACACTCAGATATGTAACACTTAGTAACATCTGTATGTGTATGACATTATACATGAGACTGTCCCTCTTCCTGTGCAGGTATGGATGTCACTATCAGGATGCTGGCTGTCACATTGCTGTACTATACCCACTGCGGGCACACAGCGACAGGACACCCTCTGCGGGCACACTGCCAAATGCACAGACATAGGTCTATACCTCCCAGCACTATGTCACAGGTGAAAGAACTGCAGAACATACATGTGAGTACAGGTGGCGGTGTGGTCGGGCAACGTGCATGTATACAGACCATATGGGGTAATATCTATAGGGGGACATGTTGCATTACCGCCACTAATTCTTCTGTCTCTGTCCAAAGGAAATGACAGAAAACAAACCCAAATGTCACCATGGGCTTCGCCTGAGGAAGTTCCCAAACTGTGATTTACAGGTATTAGTTATAGTCGTCTTCACCCCGATTTAATCCTGAACTCAAATACTTTCTGACCTGTCAATCATCTCCTATCTCTAATAAATGTGATTTCCCATCACCTGCGTTATATGGAAATGACAATGACATGCCCCAGAAATGTTCTGTGTTATACAGCATGGATCCAGGGGACTTATTCACACCCTGCTCAGCTTCTTCATTCCCTAATGTTAGTCCCATTTCAACCATCAGTCTGCCCGCGTGTCAGGGTACTGGTAGCTCCCCTGTCTCTGTGCTGTGCACTCACCTCCCCCTCTCAGGGTCCTAGGTGTTCCCCTGTCTCTGTGCTGTGTACTCACCTGCCCCCTCTCAGGGTACTGGGAGCTCCCCTATATCTGTGCTGTGACCTCACCTGTCTCCTCTCATGGAACTAGGAGCTCCCCTGTCTCTGTGCTGTGCACTCACCTGCCCCCTCTCAGGGTACTGGGTGCTCCCCTGTCTCTGTGCTGTGTACTCACCTGCCCCCTCTCAGGGTACTGGGTGCTCCCCTGTCTTTGTGCTGTGCACTCACCTGTCCCCTCTCAGGGCACTGGGAGCTCCCCTGTCTCTGTGCTGTGCACTCACCTGCCCCCTCTCAGGGTACTGAGTGCTCCCCTGTCTCTGTGCTGTGCACTCACCTGCCCCCTCTCTCCCCTCAGGGTAATGACAGACTGATGCTCACACAGCTCAGGGTATCATTGGCTGTGACAGTCCTGGAAAATATGACAATGACCAGTCTGGTGAGACACAATCTGGAAACCTTCTCTGTTCTCCAGGCGGACCTGTCCAAATGTGTAAGTAACAGCATGGTAACTTCCATGGGCTCATTACTGAGTCACCCTACATAACATGTACCATCTACATAACAGGTCCTAACATTGTCTGTTCTCTGATATGGTCCATTTTTTTATGTATTAGGAGATGATAAAATCCCCAGAGGTGGACGTGTGTCGGCATCAGTTGCACAAGTACACAGAGAGGGTAAGTTGTTACTGACATCTATTCCATGACGACCTGGTTAGGGCTCCCGTGTATACATATAATACATCCATGTGACTACATTTATTCTCAGGCCTTAAAATACATTCCATGACTAGATTCTGTGTAACATATTCCCAGTATCAAAGCAAGGCGTCTGTACTGGAACCACAAGATACCACAAGGTATCATGGAGGCCTAACTTTGGCATAAGTCAGACAATGGATCAAATCTTTGACCTGTAAGACTGAGAAGTTACACTGACAAATCTGTTTCAGTGAAATCATACAGATGATGTTTTATACTATTAGGTGTCTGCAGAATGCCTACAGGAGGATGTGCTGCTGAACCTGGTCTGGATCCTGGATGAGGACCTGCGTTCCCTGATTCATGGGAAGCCACAAGAGAAGGGGCCACAGAGACAGGACCCTCAGCTGCACCCCACAATACCTGCTCCAAAGAAACACAGAGGACGCGGGAAACATAAGAAACACACAATGAAAGATGATTCTGATTCATAACAACAGCCTAACGCCCCACAGTATTGCCGTGATGACACCCCAGGAATAGTATTATACGGGACCAGCTCCAATTGTGTATTCACTATTATAGTATTATACGGGACCAGCTCCAATAGTGTATTCACTATTATAGTATTATACGGGACCAGCTCCAATTGTGTATTCACAGGCACAGAACCAGTATTTGCAGAATTCACACTGTATTTGTATCCAATCAGTTTGATGATGATTAATATCTGTTTTTATGTCTTGTTGTGATGATTATTGTTATTGTCATTATTTAATATGTTATATATTTTGCTAATATTTTTAGGATTTTATTGCTCTCATTTATAATAATTTGTTTTTCATTTGTTGCTGAATTCATTTGGGGAAATTTACTAAGATGTGAATTCTACTTCACATGTGATGTTGCTATGGGCAACCAATCAGAATCTACTTTTTATTTATTTAGCACCCTCTAGAAGATAGTAGACAGGATCTGATTGGTTGCCCACAGAAACATCACATATGACGTAGAATTCACATCTTAGTAAAATTCCCCCATAGTATTTTGGTTTCCATTCAGTATGATAATGATGATGATTATTACTATTGTTGGCATCATTATTTGTATTGTTGTTATTATTATTATATTTTTTATACTTTAATTATTTAATAAATAATTTATATTTTAAATTATATATTGCTAACATTTTTATAATTTATTGTTTTCAAAAATAATTAATGTTAGACGCAGTTAAATCATATTTTTCTTAATAAAACTTGAACAAACTTTATCTTCGGCTTGATATGTGTTATTTCAATATGTCACAGTCATGGGTTTCTTCTTACTGTTTGTATAATGTACTTTATGCCAAATGTAATCAGGAGAATAATAAGAGGGGAACGATATCTGCATCCCACTAGTATATCAGCTTGGACTGAATTATTCTTCTTATCAGAGATATAAAGCATCATTTTAAAACTCCTATAGGGGAAGCACATCAACTGCTCATTCCAAACTGACTCACTGGCAGTAAGTGTGGCTCCCTTATTTGAATTTTGAACCACCAGCTAGATGTCCCACCCATGGAGGGGACATATCAGGTTCTCAGTTTATCCTATTACAAATAGGGGCACCTATGATTTAGATATTCCTTTGCTGACTGGCTGGGAAACAAACACAAGAGGTCTTGTTATATGTGGAATGACTGATGTACACTTGCCAGCCGCAACAATTATCTAAGTGAAAGAAATTCAGTCTTTGACTTCTGCTTTTGCATTTCCTAAGATACATAATAAGCAATTTTTGAGAACTCTTCATTTCATCATATCTCCTGGGTGGCTTGGCGATGTATGACATAACAGATTACTTATGTTTTGGTTGAACATCCATGCTGATAGTTTTTTGTTCAGATTGCTGTCTAATGGTGAATATTTGCTCTGGAATACATTTTGTATTTATATAACTAAGATTTAGTAATTGTCAGTGATTGATTGTTAATTGCCTTGATTGTGATAGGGTAACACTTATCTTGGTGAAACACTCTTCATTGCAGCTGAAATATCTTGTAACTGAATCAATATACTAAGAGTCTATGTGGGGTTATCTGTTACACTCAATAATAAATGACCCTTGCCATCCCATTTCTAGATCTGTACTGGATTCACTTTTTTCTGTTTGCAAATGTTTTGTGACCTTATAGAAATAATAAAAATTGAACTTGAACTATTTTCCAAACTGCAATAGCTGTGTTGTCACTATGGCTGTAGTTAACTTCCCAATGTTTGCTTCCAATGCTACAATTAAGAATTCAAACTTTGGTGTCAAATTCTAAAGCATGGCTGTTGCTATTTCCTTATCTGTCTTTACACCAACTGGCACTCATTGCTGAGATACAGCCATTATCCTGTCTACATAATCATTCATGTAATTGAGTTTTAGAGCACACACCATACGTTGATTCTCCTCCTGAGACCTTTATTTTGATTTGATTCTAGAAATGCAGTCCACAAGTCTCTGGCTGATATTTTTCCATGAATTTTTGAGTACATATACTGTTCTACACTATAGTACCCATGGCACTCTCTACTTCATCTGCATTTGGACTATCACCAAGTTCTACCATTACTTTTCATAATCTCTCCTGCATATGTTGCATTTTTATAGCAAATAAATAAATTATGCAGTTTTCTCCTCCTTTGTTCTTAATGAGCAACATAATAGATGTTATTTCATTAATTGTGCTTCTCACAGACATTATATAACAGCTCTGATACTGTAAAATATTTTTACTATAACAACTTACTTTTTAATGCACTGTGCATGTCTCTATGTTTTCAGTAACGTTGTATGTGGCCAAGAGGGCACCCCAGTTCAGATCTGGTGTTTGTAGCAATCTTCCCAATGTGCCTGGAGCACTTCTTTATACATTTTGAAGACTCTAATACCTATTTTTCTAGTTATATATTGTGATATCACTTTTTGACATGATGGAGATCTGTCCTCCACCATAGTGGAAACAACAAATGTAGTGGCCCTAGGGTCACTCAGGAGCGCTGGTTGATTAGACTAAATCCAACAATTCAGATCCACTTCTGGACTTCACCATAGTGTGTGCCAAGATTTAGATACAAACCTAGTTGAGATTTATTTACGCAGTATTTTTGTCTTCAGTTGTGATAACATAAACAGGAAAAGATGGAGACAACTGCTGCAGTTTATTTAACCATCGACTTATGCAAGGAGTCGATGTTCTTTTTAATTTTGTTGGTGCTGTATATACATTATTGCTGAGGACTTTGTGATGGGTACTCAAGTACAAGTGCTATATATGTCATAAGAAAGGACACAAAGCATATCTATGCAAACTGAAAACTGTCAATGCTACACAGGAAAAACAAGTGTAACAGCAGAAATAAATCAGATTTGAGATTGCTGGTATAGTGATTTAGTTGCAATCAAGAGTGGTTCTCACTACATTGGGCATACTGTATATGATCCTATAACAGTCAAATAAGAGACTGTGGTCTATTTAGTAAGCCTTGGAGAGATCAAAAGTAGATATAGATAACTTACCAAACAACCTTGTTATGCAACTCTGGCACAGAAGTCTTATTTATTTTTTAACAGTTTCTTATATAGCGCACACATATTCCGCAGCGCTTTTACAGAGAATATTTGAACATTTACATCAGTCCCTGCCCCAGTGGCGCTTACAATCTATATTCCCTAAAACATGTACACGCACACACAGACATTGTAGGGTTAATTTTTGTTGGAAGCCAATTAAACTACCAGTATATTTTTGGTAGGAAACCGGAGTACCCGGAGTAAACCCACGCAAGCAGGGGGAGAATATACAAACTCCGCACAGTTAGAGCCATGGTGGGAATCGAACTCATGACCTCAGCGCTGTGGGGCAGTAACCATTACACCATCCGTGCTGCCCACATATCTTATCTTGGATAACTTCTTGATGGGACAATGGTAGGTGTTGATACTGGCAACCACTTGGAGGTTATGATTATCAGATGGACCCCAACTCTGTATGACCAACAAAACACCATATTGACATATAAATAGAAAATGATCAATCTGGCTGATATATAACAGCACCAGTATTAATCCCCATTTGCACCAGGATAGAACCCTGAAGATCAATCTTTCTGATAGAGACACCAGAAGCCTCCCAAAACTATATAGGGGACAATTCAGACCCGTTTCTCTGGGTCCGAATTTGGCCCTATTTTGGATGGTGGGGGGGGGGTCTGCACATGTAAGACTATGCACAAGTGCAGACCCCTGTGTGATTGCTTTTGGTGAAGCATTCACACAGGTAGGGGAGGGAAGGGGGTGAGCAGGGTCCAGAAGCAGGGGAATATCCAGAATTTCTGGGAATCCCCATAAAGATGCTGGGAGTTCCCCTGAGAACATGGGCGGGTCGATACCTGCTCAGGGTGGGCAGCTGGTGTCACCTGATGTCAGAGCCCGCCCCTCTTTGGCGACTGACTTTTAGACTGACTTGTATTACCAAAGGGGAGAATAAGGGGAGAATTTGATGGTAAGCGAACATGAATGATTTCTCTCCCCTTTGATTTCTTGATTTCTCTCCCCTTTGATTTCTCTCTTACCAAATTCGATGGTAAGCGACCATCGAATGATTTCTATCCCCTCTTTGGCCCCTTTGTTCTTGGACACATCCCCTTGCATGCTAGCAAGGCGGGGGTAGGGCAGGCGGTCAGCATGGTGGCGGCAGTGCTGACCTGTTTGCTAGGCTGCGAGTATACGCAGCCTAGCAAACAGGTCTGAATCAGGCCCATAGTAAAATTGGAATCCTTGCTCGTAACCATTGTCACCATATGAAGACAGACAGACTTCTTGTCTGACAGAAAACCTTATTATATACAGAGCTTCAAGATACCATGTAATAGAATGTGCTTGATATATGATAGATGCTGATGGGTTGCTATGGACAACTGCTCAACGTCATTTTTAGAAAATTTGATACTGTACATCTCCTTCAAAGTTCCTCTCCACAGCAAGGTCAGAAGGAAAATGTAAGTTGGTTACAGGTTCCCAGCAGGTGCTGTCCCCATTCTCACTCTCTCATCACTTACCTGGAACATGAGGCAGTCGCTGCTGTGAGGAATCCCTGCTATCTGCAGGAGTCTTACCTGTAACAGGAGGGAGGGGCCTAACATCAGCGTCTCACCTGTATAGGAAGGAAAGTGAAAGCTGTGCAGGACTTCCCAGCGGCTACTGTCACCTCTCTCCTGTCACTCGGATTCTGGATGACAGAGAAGAGATCTTATAAACATCATGAAAATGAAGAATTTCCGATCCTGGAGACAGAACTATAAAGGAAGAAACATGGCAACACTGGGGCTAGACCTGAGCCCAGCACTGGGGAGACACAGACTACACCAGCAGGTGAGGATCTACTACTGTGTATATACTGTATATTATACTGGGACTGTGATGGGTGTAACAGTAATGGGCACAGTGGTGTATGCATATAATACATAGTACTTGTGTATGTACACTCAGATATGTAACACTTAGTAACATCTGTATGTGTATAACATTATACATGAGACTGTCCCTCTTCCTGTGCAGGTATGGATGTCACTATCAGGATGCTGGCTGTCACATTGCTGTACTATACCTGCTGCTGGCACACAGCGACAGGACACCCACTGCGGGCACACTGCCACATGCACAGACATAGGTCTATACCTCCCAGCACTATGTCACAGGTGAAAGAGCTGCAGAACATACATGTGAGTACAGGTGGCGGAGTGGTCGGGGAACGTGCATGTATACAGACCATATGGGGTAATATCTATAGGAGGACATGTAGCATTACCACCACTAATTCTTCTGTCTCTGTCCAAAGGAAATGACAGAAAACAAACCCAGATGTCACCATGGGCTTCGCCTGAGGAAGTTCCCAAACTGTGATTTACAGGTATTAGTTCTAGTCGTCTTAACCCCGATTTTATCCTGAACGCAAATACTCTCTGACCTGTCAATCATCTCCTATCTCTAATAAATGTGATTTCCCATCACCAGCATTATATGGAAATGACAATGACATGCCCCAGAAATGTTCTGTGTTATACAGCATGGATCCAGGGGACTTATTCCCACCCTGCTCAGCTTCTTAATTCCCTAATGTTAGTCCCATTTCCACCATCAGTCGTCCCCCTCTCAGGGTACTGGGTGCTCCCCTGTCTCTGTGCTGTGCACTCACCTGCCCCCACTTAAGGTACTGGAATCTCCCCATCTCTGTGCTGTGTACTCACCTCCCCCGTCTCATGGTACTGGGAGCTCCCTTGTCTCTGTGCTGTGCACTCACCTGTCCCCTCTCAGGGTCCTAGGAGCTCCCCTGTCTCTGTGCTGTGTACTCACCTGCTTCCTCTCAGGGTACTGGGTGCTCTCCTGTCTCTGTGCTGTGCACTCACCTGCCCCCTCTCATGTTACTGGGAGCTCCCCTGTCTATGTGCTGTGCACTCACCTGCCTCCTCTCAGGGTACTGGGAGCTCCCCTGTCTCTGTGCTTTGCACTCACCTGCCTCCTCTAAGGTTACTGGGTGCTCCCCTGTCTCTGTGCTGTGTATTCACCTGCCCCCTCTCAGGGTACTGGGTGCTCCCCTGTCTCTGTGCTGTGCACTCACCTGCCCCCTCTCTCCTCTCAGGGCAATGACAGACTGATGCTCACACAGCTCAGGGTATCACTGGCTGTGACAGTCCTGGAAAATATGACAATGACCAGTCTGGTGAGACAGAATCTGGAAACCTTCTCTGTTCTCCAGGCGGACCTGTCCAAATGTGTAAGTAACAACATGGTAACTCCTGAGACCATGGGCTCATTACTGAGTCACCCTACATAACATGTACCATCTACATAACAGGTCCTATCATTGTCTGTCCTCTGACGTGGTCCATTTATTTATGTATTAGGAGATGATAAAATCCCCAGAGGTAGACGTGTGTCGGCATCAGTTGCACAAGTACACAGAGAGGGTAAGTTGTTACTGACATCTATTCCATGACGACCTGGTTAGGGCTCCCGTGTATACATATAATACATCCATGTGACAACATTTATTCTCAGGCCTTAAAATACATTCCATGACTAGATTCTGTGTAACATATTCCCAGTATCAAAGCAAGGCGTCTGTACTGGAACCACAAGATATCACAAGGTATCATGGAGCCCTAACTTTGGCATAAGTCAGACAATGGATCAAATCATTGACCTGTAAGACTGAGAAGTTGCACTGACAAATATGTTTCAGTGAAATCATACAGATGATGTTTTATACTATTAGGTGTCTGCAGAATGTCTACAGGAGGATGTGCTGCTGAACCTGGTCTGGATCCAGGATGACGACCTGCGTTCCCTGATTCATGGGAAGCCACAAGAGAAGGGGCCACAGAGACAGGACCCTCAGCTGCACCCCACAATACCTGCTCCAAAGAAACACAGAGGACGGGGGAAACATAAGAAACATACAATGAAAGATGATTCTGATTCATAACAACAGCCTAACGCCCCACAGTATTGCCGTGATGACACCCCAGGAATAGTATTATACGGGACCAGCTCCAATAGTGTATTCACAGGCACAGAACCAGTGTTTGCAGAATTCACACTGTAGTTGTATCCAATCAGTTTGATGATGATTAATATCTGTTTTTATGTCTTGTGATGATTATTGTTATTGTCATTATTTAATATGTTAAATATTTCGCTAATATTTTTAGGATTTTTTTGCTCTCATTTATAATAATTTGTTTTTCATTTGTTGCTGAATTCATTGGGGGAAATTTACTAAGATGTGAATTCTACTTCACATGTGATGTTGCTATGGACAACCAATGTGAATCTACTTTTTATTTATTTAGCACCCTCTAGAAGATAGTAGACAGGATCTGATAGTATTTTGGTTTCCATTCAGTATGATAATGATAATGATTATTACTGTTGTTGCCATTATTATTTGTATTGTTGTTATTATTATTATATTTTTTATACTATAATTATTTAACCCCTTCCTGACAGAGCCAGTTTTTGCGTTCCTGACAGAGCCCTTTTTTTCAAATCTGACATGTCTCACTTAAGTGGGGATAACTTTTTTTTGCTTTTACTTATCCCAGTGATTTTGAGATTGTTTTTTCGTGACACATTGTACTTCAAATTAGTGGTAAATTTGGGTCGATACAGTCTGTG